>NC_133134.1:69958991-70325591 GCF_048418815.1 Hemitrygon akajei
CTTCTGATACACCAATTATATGAGATTTTCCACACTTTGCTATAAGAAGCAATGAGATCACTATCAAGGTCATTTTTAGCTTTCTTGGGAAATAACTCAAATGAGAACACTTTTCAAATGCTTCTTTCATCTTCTAGAACTGAGTAATACCATAAGAAACCTTTTCAGGGTGTCTTTTACCTAAGTGTTTCTGCAATATTCATAGTTTCATGGCTTCATTAGACAGTACAGTATTAAAATAAGATGCTGGGGCATCGCTGATCTGATGGGAGTGGAATAAAACTTTACTCCAGGTATGTAACATTGTATTAATGCATTTTCTGTAGTTTCTGTTTCTTAGCAGATTAGCTTTGAATGTCACTGCCTTCAGACTCATAGAGATTGTGCCGTTTGTATTAATCCTTCATTAACAGGGCTAAATTAAAATAAAAAATTAACACAAACTGGGAATGCCTGTCAGATGTTGACGATAGCAGTGAGTTGACACAGATGGAACGATTGTAGCAGCGCACAAAGGAACTGACAAAGATGAAAATAGCAAAAATTATGTTGACAGGGATTCAGACTGGAATCTGAAAGTTAGTCAGGATAGAGCTGGTGTTTGGCAAGATACCTTTATACTATTGAAGACTGATCAATCACGTAAGGTCTCATCATATCCAAAGATGGTTCTTGACTGCACATAGGAAGCCGAGGTCACTTTGAACATTTCAAGAGGAATCCTTGGGGTCGGCAGTTTCACTGATTGGCTCTATTTCACCATTTGGTTCCAGCCAGCACTGTATCGCTGCATGGACTGTTTTCCGTAGATCTGTAAAGAAAGTTGAGAGTACGTACTTGACTTATCAACTGTTAAATTGCATGAACGCATTCCATACCATGAATCAAGAGGAACTATTAGACACCCTGGTTGCTAATTTATGCAAACGTCTGTTTGGCTGGTAAAGTGGGATGAGTTTCAGGCATGTTGTGACGACGTGTGCTCACCGCCTGCAGGACTATGGTTCTTCCTGTGTTCCAGCGCCTCATCCTTTTTTGGAAAAACCTGTTCTAATGGTCGGTCAATTCTTGTGCCTCAAGTTAGGGTGCTGCTTACCACTCCACCCCCCCCCCAAGAAACTTGAATCCTCCCCCCAATGCCTTCTATTTCCCCTAACCACCTTTGTTGAGAATCATAGTTCTAGATGATGGAATCTAGAAAAAACATTTAGTTGAGTTCTGCCAACTGGTGTTACTGGGAATATTCAAGATAGAGATAGGATAGTTGTGCAAATACAGGCAGCCCCGGAGTTACGAACGTCCGACTTATGAATGACTTGTACTTACGAATGGAGGGAGCAGAACGCCGTCTGCCATTTTTTAAGTCGGACCATGACGCCGTCCGCCATTTTAAGTTGTTACCGTTAACACTGTGTTGAGTGTGTAGCTTTGTATCTGGCTTAAATATTTCTTAGCAAGATTCAGCCTGACCCCAATTTCCCAGTCAGCACCGCCCCTACTTGTCCCATTTAACCTGTCTCAGTGCGGTGGACTTTAGGACCCGGGGGAGCAGAGAACCTGCTGCCCGCGGCTGCTGCTGAATCTGCAGTTTTCTGTTTCGTTGATGGAAAACGATTGCAATTAAAAATAAAGTGGAAATAATAAAGCGATCGGAAAGAGGTGAAACGCCATCAGTCATTGGAAAAGCATTAGGCTACAGTTAGTCAATGATCAGAACAATTTTAAAGGATAAAGTGAGAATAATGGAGCATGTGAAAGGCCCTGTCCCGATGAAAGCTACAATTATTACTAAGCAACGCAGGTTTAATTATTGAAATACATATATTTCTTTAGTGTTTTATATGCATAGAAAGGTAAAATATATACTATATACTAAGACAAACGTTTGACTAACTGACACTGAATAATACCGGATGTACCTGTTCCGACTTACATACAAATCCGACTTAAAGATAGACTCAGGAACGGAACTCGTTCGTAACCCAGGGACTGCCTGTAGGTGGAATATTTCTCCAAGACGGCTGTGAAATTCCAAGGAGAATATGATTCATATTAAGATAACATCAGCAAAATAATGTGATTATAGCTGGGAAGTAGAATGTGATTATTGCTATATAGATTATAGCAATGGAATAAGCAGTAAAGATTATCATTTGCTCCTCAAGATAAATGGTTTAGAGATGGAGTCAGAGAGACTGCTGATAACTGTAATGAGGTCATCACCAATGAATCGGGGGGGGGGGCGGGCGCTGAACACACAGATTGTTTCATGCAGTGATTGCTGCCTTGAATTTCATTTTCAGCTTGGCTAATAAGTACAGACTCTGGTGAAAGAGGAGTCCATTCACACTAGTGTCCTTCTCCTTATACAGCACAAAACAGGCCCGTCAGACCAACTTGCTATGCCAGCTAGATATCTAACTGAGCTAGTCCCACCCAGATGCCCACATTTGATCTATATCCCTGTATATCATTCCTATCCATGTACTTGTCTAAACATTTAAACATTGTAATTGTAACTGTCTCTGCTGCTTCCTCAGGCAGCTTGTTCCATAAACTCATCATTAACAAGTTGACCCTCAGATCCCCTTTAAATCTTACTTCTTTCACCTTAAAACTATACCCTGTAGTTTTAGACTTCCCCGTGCTGTGGAAAGAAAAACTGTGACCTTATCTTTGCATGAGAAAAATCTGCAGATGCTGGAAATCCAAGTGATGCAGGGCTGTAAAAAAAAAGTTGAGAAGTCAGAGTAAGAAGATTGCAGAAAGTGGTACAATGATACAAAAAAATAACTGAATTACAGTCAATATATATGTGTATATTAAATAATTAGTTAAAATAAGTTGCATAAAAAGAGAAAAAAGAGATATAAGTAAAACAGTTTGTTCATGGGTTCAATATCCATTTAGAAATTGGATGGCAGAGGGGACAAAGCTGTTCGTGAATCACTGAATGTGTGTTATCTGGTTAAGTTAAATTACCAGTGGCTTATTCTGAAATCTATCAGGAACCCCCAAGGCAGAAATTCTAAATCGGGTTTCATTTGGAGAGGGAAGTTGGAGGATCAGAACAGGAGCGCAGCGGGAGCAATTTTCATTTTTTCTTATTCTCATTGGAGTTAAGAGAGGCGGGACTGCGCAGGCGTGTGATGTCAGGCAATGAAGCGGAGAAGATTTAAAAAGGACACAGCCTTAAACAGCGGGCAGTGTCGTTTGCAGGCAGAGGAGTGAGCCAGGAGCAGAGTGAAGGCTTAAGGGCTTTGGCTCAACGGGCTTAGGTGGAAGCTGGCAAAGCAAGGTAGGTTTAGGTTTCAGTTTTTCCTGTTATTTGAGGAAAGGGGAAGTATGAGTGTGAGGGCAGCTTGTTGTTCTCGGTGTCAGATGTGGGAGGTCCTGGGGTCTCCGAGCCTCCCGGATGTCCACATCTGCGCCAGGTGCGCCAAGCTGCAGCTCCTAAGGGACTGTGTTAGGGAACTGGAGCTGCAGCTCGATGAGCTTCGCCTGGTCAGGGAGAGTGAGGAGTTGATAGGAGTTACAGGCAGGTGGTCACACCAGGACCACGGGAGGCAGACAGGTGGGTCACGGTTAGGAGGGGGAAGGGGAAGAGTCAGGTACTAGAGAGTACCCCAGTGGCTGTACCCCTTGACAATAAGTACTCCTGTTTGAGTACTGTTGGGGGGAAACAGCCTACCTGGGGGAAGCAACAGTGGCCGTGCCTCTGGAGAGGGAGAGGAAGGCAGTAGTAATAGGGGACTTGATAGTTAGGGGGTCAGATAGGTGATTCTGTGGACGCAGTCAGGAGACCCGAATGGTAGTTTGCCTCCCTGGTGCCAGGGTCCGGGATGTTTCTGATCACGTCCAAAATATCCTGAAGTGGAAGGGTGAGGAGCCAGAGGTTGTGGTACATATAGGTACCAATGACATAGGTAGGAAAAGGGAAGAGGTCCTGAAAGGAGAATATAGGGAGTTAGGAAGGCAGTTGAGAAGAAGGACCGCAAAGGTAGTAATCTCGGGATTACTGCCTGTGCCACATGACAGTGAGAGTAGGAATGGAATGAGGTGGAGGATAAATGTGTGGCTGAGGGATTGGAGCAGGGACCAGGGATTCAAGTTTCTGGATCATTGGGACCTCTTTTGGGGCAGGTGTGAACTGTACAAAAAGGACAGGTTACACTTGAATCCTAGGGGGACCAATATCCTGGCAGGAAGGTTTAAGAGAGCTGTTAGGGAGGGTTTAAACTAATTTGGCAGGGGGGTGGGAACCGGAATGATGAAGCGGAGGAGAGGGAAAACAGAAATAGATCTAAGGTAGTGAGCAGTAAGGATGTCAGGAAGGACAGGCAGGTGATGGAGCAAATTTGCAGCCATTAGGATGAGTTGCAGTGCAATCAATGCTAAAAGTACCAAATACTGGACTTAAGGTGTTATACTTAAATGCACGCAGCATAAGGAATAAGGTGGATGATCTTGTTGTACAGTTACAGATTGGCAGGTATGATATTGTGGCCATCACTGAGACGTGGCTAAAGGATGCATGTGTCTGGGAGCTGAATGTCCAAGGATACACGGTGTATCGGAAGGATAGGCAGGTAGGTAGAGGGGATGGCGTGGCTTTAATGGTAAGAAATTATGTTAAATCATTAGAAAGAGTTGACATAGGATCGGAAGGTACAGAATCTTTATGGGTTGAGCTAAGAAATCGCAGGGGTAAAAGGACCTGATGGCAATTATATACAGGCCTCCAAACAGCTTCAGTGATGTGGACTACAAATTACAACAGGAAGTAGAAAATGCTTGCCAGAAGGGCAGTGTTATGATAATTGTAGGGGATTTTAACATGCGAGTGGATTGCGAAAATCAGGTTGGCACTGGATCTCAAGAGAGAGAATTTGTAGAATGTCAACGAGATGGCTTTTTAGAATAGCTCGTTGTTGAGCCCACTAGGGGATCGGCTGTACTGGATTGGGTATTGTGTAATGAACCAGGGGTGATTAGAGAGATGGAAGTGAAGGAACCCTTAGGAGGCAGTGATCACAACATGATTGAGTTCACTGTGAAATTTGAGAAAGAGAAGCCGAAATCTGATTTGTTGGTATTTCAGTGGAGTAAAGGAAATTACAGTGGCATGAGAGAGGAACTGGTTCCAAGGTTGACTGGAAAGGGACACTAGCGGGAAGGACGGCAGAGCAGCAGTGGCTGGAGTTTATGTGAGAAGTGAGGAATGTGCAAGACAGATATATTCCAAAGAAGAAATTTTCGAATGGAAAAAGGATGCAATCGTGGCTGACAAGAGAAGTCAAAGCCAAAGTAAAAGCAAAGCAGAGGGCATACAAGGAAGCAAAAATTAGTGGGAAGACAGAGGATTGGGAAGTTTTTAAAAGCTTACCGTATAATCATATAACCATATAACAATTACAGCACAGAAACAGGCCATCTCGGCCCTTCTAGTCTGTGCCGAACGCTTACTTTCACCTAGTCCCACCGACCTGCACTCAGCCCATAACCCTCCATTCCTTTCCTGTCTATATACCTATCCAATTTTACTTTAAATGACAATACCGAACCTGCCTCTACCACTTCTACTGGAAACTTGTTCCACACAGCTACCACTCTCTAAGTAAAGAAATTCCCCCTCGTGTTACCCTTAAACTTTTGCCCCCTAACTCTCAACTCATGTCCTCTTGTTTGAATCTCCCCTTCTCTCAATGGGAAAAGCCTATCAATGTCAACTCTATCTATCCCCCTCATAATTTTAAATACCTCTATCAAGTCCCCCCTCAACCTTCTACACTCCAAAGAATAAAGACTGAACTTGTTCAACCTTTCTCTGTAACTTGGGTGCTGAAACCCAGGTAACATTCTATTATATCTTCTCTGTACTCTCTCTATTTTGTTGATATCTTTCCTATAATTTGGTGACCAGAACTGTACATAATACTCCAAATTCAGCCTTACCAATGCCTTGTACAATTTTAACATTACATCCCAACTCCTATAGTCAATGTTCCTTACAAAAGGAAACTAAGAAGGTCATTAAGAGGGAAAAGATGAACTATGAAAGGAAGCTAGCAAATAATATCAAAGAGGATACTGAAAGCTTTTTCAAGTATATAAAGAGTAAAAGACAGATGAGAGTAGATATAGGACAAATAGAAAATGATGCTGGAGAAAATGTAATGGGACATAAGGAGATGGTGGAGGAACTGAACGAGTATTTGGCATCAGTCTTCACTGAGGAAGACATCAGCAATATACCGGACATTCAAGGGTGCCAGGGAAGAGAAATATGCGCAGTCACAATTATGACAGAGAAAGTACTCAGGTAGCTGAATAGTCTAAGGGTAGATAAATCTCCTGGACCAGATTCATGTTCTGAACACCCTCGTGTTCTGAAGGAAGTAGCAGTGGAGATTGCGGAGGCATTAGCAATGATCTTTCAAAAGTCGATAGATTCTGACCTGGTTCCGGAGGACTGGAAGATTGCAAATGTCACTCCACTATTAAGAAGGGGGCAAGGAAGCAAAAAGGAAATTATAGACCTGTTAGCTTGACATCGGTGGTTGGGAAGTTGTTGGAGTCGATTGTCAAGGATGAGGTTATGGATTACCTGGAGGCATATGACAAGATAGGCAGAACTCAGTATGGTTTCCTTAAAGGAAAATCCTGCCTGACAAACCTAGTGCAATTTTTTGAGGAAATTACAAGTACACTAGACAAAGGAGATGCAGTGGATGTTGTGTATTTGGATTTTCAGAAGGCCTTTGACAAGGTGCTGCACATGAGGCTGCTAAACAAGATAAGAGCCCATGGAATTATGGGAAAGTTACATACATGGATAGAGCGTTGGTTGATTGGCAGGAAACAGAGAGTGGGAATAAAGGGATCCTATTCTGGTTGGCTGCCGGTTACCAGTGGTTTTCCACAGGGGTCCGTGTTGGGGCCGCTTCTTTTTACGTTGTATATCAACGATTTGGATTATGGAATAGACGACTTTGTGGCTAAGTTTGCTGATGATACAAAGATAGGTGGAGGAGCCGGTAGTGCTGAGGAAACAGAGAGTCTGCAGAGAGATTTGGATAGATCGGGGGAATGGGCAAAGAAGTGGCAAATGAATTACAATGTCGGAAAGTGTACGGTCATGCACTTTGGTAGAAGAAATAAACGGCAGACTATTATTTAAATGGGGAGAGAATTCAAAGTTCTGAGATGCAATGGGACTTGGGAGTCCTCGTGCAGGATACCCTTAAGGTTAACCTCCAGGTTGAGTTGGTGGTGAAGAAGGCGAATGCAATGTTGGCATTTATTTCTAGAGGAATAGAGTATAGGAGCAGGGATGTGATGTTGAGGCTCTATAAGGCACTGGTAAGACCTCACTTGGAACAATGTGTGCAGTTTTGGGCTCCTTATTCAAGAAAGGATGTGCTGACATTGGAGAGGGTTCAGAGAAGACTCACTAGAATGATTCTGGGAATGAGAGGGTTAACATGTGAGGAACGTTTGACCGCTCTTGGACTGTACTCCTTGGAGTTTAGAAAAATGAGGGGGGACCTCATAGAAACATTTTGAAAGTTGAAAGGCATAGACAGAGTGGATGTGGCAAAGTTGCTTCCCATGGTGGGGGAGTCTCGTACGAGAGGACATGACTTGATTGCAGGGCACCCATTCAGAACAGAGATGCGAAAAAAAATTTTTAGCCAGAGGGTGGTGAATCTATGGAATTTGTTGCCATGAGCGGCAGTGGAGGCCAAGTCATTGGGTGTATTTAAGGCAGAGAGTGATAGGTATCTGAGTAGTCAGGGCATCAAAGGTTATGGTGAGAAGGTGGGGGAATGGGACTAAAGGGGAGATTGGATCAGCTCATGATGAAATGGCGGAGCAGACTCGATGGGCCGAATGGGCGACTTCTGCTCTTTTGTCTTATGGTCTTATGGACAAGAGTTGAACCTAATTAATTAGTTTTGGTTAATGAAGTAGAAAATTGGATTTAGTCCCTTTGTAGGAATTTGTCTATAGATGTATTCTGTAGGTTGGGCATACCCAAATGTTTGAAATTGACTGAATATAACACCAAGTACAGTTAACCATGCAGGGTTTAACATTGCAAATCAGTTATCTACAGCAAAGCTTAATCCTATTAATGCAAAACTGTAGTTCATAACAGCTGGGTGACAAAGCGATTATAGCAGCCTGCTCCAGCTAACATAAGGAATGTGTTTGTAGTTGTTTCTGTTCCAAGTCAAGTGAAATAAAAGATGTGTCACTGTGATAGAGCCATGATGTTTGGCTAACCCTTCTGATGCTTTGTCCATTACAGAGGGCGTACAATGAAACACGGGCTTCTGCAAACCTGCAGAACCTGAAGGTGGTTTCCCCGCTTGCCTGGTGACCTGAACAATGCTTCTGCAGTCCCAGCACAGATTTTCCAAACAGTTTGATGAAGTAAGATGATGGACAGGCCCAGTAATGGAATCTCTGTGTGTAATGACAGCATTCAATAAAGGAATGTCCATTTGGAAGCTGCATCACCAAAATCAACCAGGCAACGGCCCACTATCAGAGCTTGCTGGATTCAATGCACATCTAATGCCTGCCACATGGCTGCCCCCAACTTGTATATTAGGAATATGTTTGATACTTAAGTAAAAGCAGATCCTAAAATTGACTGCGGAGAAGTTAATGATATTTCCTCAATGAGAGTTTTATTAGCAGTTTCCTTTGATAAACCTGATCACACAACCAAGGAGCAGTGCAATACTGTTATTTCCTTCCCTGTTCTCCTTACTTTATGTTCACTTCACTCTTTCAATGACCCCAAATTCAGAAGTTCCTCCAGTACCTCTTGTTACCTTTGGTTGATAGTAACTCTCACATCCCCCATCCTAAATAACCAATGAAATGGAAACCAGAGCCAGCACCTAAGCATCTGATGTCAGTCTTGGTAATTGTTTGAACAGACAAGTCCAGGTAGAAATTGCAGCATTTGTGCGCATGGTTGAATTTGGAGCTGATGGGCAAAGATTAGTGACTCCACGTGGACAGGTGGGTAATGCAAAGGATTCAGTCCTGAGTGTGTGGAGACAGGAACCCAACTATTGCCAGATGAAGAGAAGCTGAAGCTCATCTTCTTCATATCATCATCCTAGTAGTTGTATGATGAGCAAAAATATCTGCTTTTAATACTGAAATGTCTGTGATTTGATTTTTGGGCATGTGGCTCAAAGCCCTTCTCCAGATGTGACAGGTCTAGATAGTCCAGGTAGTAAGACTTTCCTGCCACCCTGCATTGAATAATTTGGTAAAATGTTAACAGTAGTTAGGAGATTACATATAGAGCTTCAAGACTGGGATGAAATTATTCAGTTATAGTTCCTTTTCTCAATCACCATCCTACTCAGATATTGTCTGATACACATGGAGGCACAACCAGGTCCTCAGATGTTTGGCATGCATTGTGGAGAAGCAAAGGTTGAATAACCACTCTAAGCCCCACATGACTGGAAGACCCACCATCCCCTTTGCCCAGCAAGGACAGACAGTGCCACCCTCAGTGACTCAGTTGATGTCAGGTATACTGGAGCCTGCTCATGCCTGGAACATGGCTGTTGACCTTGACAAGAGGCTAATATTTCCCCTGCAGATAGCCACTGCCACTCTCAGACCAGACTAGGTCTTGTGGTCCAGCAGTCTGAAGGCTGTAGTAATCTCAGAGCTCACAGTGCTCTGGGAAGATGCAGTCTGCGAGGTGTATGAGTGGAAACATGTTAGATATGCTGAGCTGGCCACAGAGGCGAAGCAGCGTGGATGGACGGTGCAGGTTTTCCCAGTAGAGGTTGGCACAGAGGATTTGTGGCTACTTCTATGGTCAGATGCCAAAGGGATTGGGGATCCAAGGCCAGGGCCAGCAACAAGCTATAAAAGAACTCTCAGAGGTAGCCAAGCGAAGCAGCCACTGGTTATGGATGAAGAGGAGTGACAACAGCTGGGCCCTAAAATGGCCCATGGGTGGCCAGATGTGAAGGGGGTGCACCTGGGACACCAGGTCCCACTGTTGAGTCCCCTGGAGATGTAGTGGGCTAAATTGACGATACATCTAAGAAGGTAGGATGTGTCCACCTGATGACCCCTGGGAAACATCTGCCGCCCACCAAACCCCACCTCAAGATCTCTATGCTATGACCTGAGTTAGGATCTGCTTATTAATGGGGTTGAAACATCTAGTCCTATTTGCTCAAACTGAGGTGGTGATGCTATCTGTGATCAGTCTATCAACAATCAATGTTCTTGCTTCTGGAATTGAATAATGGGAAATTGGGACATGATTCTGGAACTAGCAGAAGGACTGCCCAGCTTAAAAGCAACTAAGATGTAGAGGAGTCTATCAGTTACTAATACTCAAGCTGTAATCTGCAGTCTGCTTTCCTGACACTTGTGAGGTAATATGGACATTTGTAACACCAAGCTCTCTCAGAATTCATCCCAATATATTTTAGTTAACATCATTGCTATGTCTCCTACTGTGTGAGGAATTACATAGGATACATAATATTGAAACAGTCCATTTGGCACAGCCAGTCCTTACTAGCATTTATGGTCCAAGCATGCTTCCTGTCTTACCTCGCCTACCTCAATTAGCTTAACTTTCAATACCCTTTTGCCATACAGCCTGCCCAGACTCCCCTTCAACGTATCTACATTATTTGCTTTAACAGATACCTGCGGGACTAAGTTTCATATTCTCACCAATACTTTGGAGTAAGAGGTTCTTCTGAATTCCTTGGGCAATAGTGAATTATTTAGGCCTCTATTTCTGCTCTTCCTCACAAGTGCAAATATTCTTTTTGTCAAGGGCTTTCACCATTCTAAAGATCTCTACTGGGTTATCACTACGTAATTATATTCAAGAGAAGTGAGATCCAGTCTGTTCATCCTTATACATATACACCAGGCTTTCTGGTATTGTTTCCTGTAAATCCTTCTGCACACTCTCCACCTCTGCGTTACCATATGGTAACTTGAACTATACATGGTATACCTTGTTTTTTTTACTTATGGCTTTGCTAACCTGTAGCATGACCTTTAGTGACTGGTGCATTAGTACTTTCTGGTCCCTTTGTGCTTTGAGATCGGTTATAATCCTTTGTTATAAGGGACTCTCTTCTTTCTACCAGAATGCACTACCTTACATTTTTATGTATTAAACTTCATTTGCTCTTTCTCCTTATCACTGTCCTCCTAGATAATAATTATCCCTCCAATTTGTATCGCATGTAAATCTAGAAATTATGTTCCTGATCCAAGGGTGTAGAGCATTAAAAGCTGAGAACAGCTGAGGTCCCACATTGATCCTTTAGGAACACCACTACACTCCCTCTCCAATGATAATTAGCTATCCCTTCTCTCACAGTCTTTATGAAATGCCAGCTAGCAATGTTTATTCTGACTTTTATTAATTAGAGATACTTCTGTGAAGGGCCTTTGAAAATTTGTGTAAATGTATCTATTGCAATGCCAGTATTAACAGTCCCTGTTACTTCAAAACATTATTATTATCATTATTATTATTATTATTATTATTATTATTATTATTATTATTATTATTATTATTATTATTACTAGTAGATTTACTAGTTACTCAGATTATTAAACTTCATTGGATGTTCACTCCTTGGAAAATCTTGATTCCACAACCACTCACTTTCTAAATCTTTTTCTTATTCTGACATGACATCAACATGTAACTGTACCTGGAACAATAATGGATAAATTGGAAAAGGTTACTTCTTAAGGGTTGGCTGAAAATTTGCTCTTATGGTAGGTGTTTGGCCTTATTGTATTTACAGTAGTTACTCAGTAATCTATGCTTTCTTCCTGAAAAACTACAGAGAACTTTGTAATCCCAGGAAGCCTTAGGGAGACTTGCTATGTAGGTATCAAGATACCAGGAGAGGTAGAAAGATAAAATTACATTTAAAATGGTGAGTTGTTTCCTGTGAGCTTTGTGACTAAAAGTACTATTTATTCAAATAATGTAATCTCTATTTACCTTTAATCTTACTTAATACTTTGGAGTTCTCTTGTTTGCCCAGTTTGAAGTGCCTCATTGATTGGATCAATGTGCTTAATGGTTATGTATCCAGTCCTGTTGACACTTGGCACACATGAAGTCTTTGGCCATGGTCCCTCAGATGGTGGCACACAATCTTTTATTGGATCAACAGCTTGTTTTAACCCAACCTGCTTACTTTTTATGTAAGATCCACCCTGTCTTTTCAATGAGTGATTCATTGTCCTGATCTGTTGTGAAACATGCATGAAGATCAAAACCCTCTGAATTGCACTGGGTCTGAGTTCTGCCCCAAAGCTATACCCCACAGTGTCGATCCACAGAAAAGAAGTGCCCCACGCTGGTGGGTGTCAGCTTCTGTCAAGAGCAGTCTCCCCTGTCATTACATACTCTGGTCACATTGAAGTGGCATTCCACCTGGATGGAGTCTGGTCTGTAAACCACATCACCTGTTAGACTATTGCAAGGACTCCAAGACAGGGTCACAACATGGGCCATTATGATATTTGTACTTAAAATTTTCAATGCAAATACATCTTAGTTAAATTAAACAAACCTTTCTTCTGTCATGATCTTCTCATGAAGATGCTGGAAACTGTTCCACAAGCAACAACCTCATCCTGGCAACCATACTTCAATTGTACTGTAATTGAGGCTTTTCATTCTATTCATGCCTGGTGCCCATGTGCTTCCACTGTCCAGCATATGTTATAGGGTATTGGCTGGGTGATGTATCTGCTTAACCTTACCATCAAGTTCATTAAGTTGGCACAGCTCAGACCTTCAACCTATGGCCTACAGCAGGGGTATATACAGTGCTTTGTATGGAGGCATTGTGCTTCCAAATATACATTGATGAATCATCATGAATAGATCCCTGAAGCACATGCAAGGTGAACATGAGGAGTCAAACCCTACACTTTTCCAGGCAAGGGCAACCTCTAAACCCAAATGCACTGCGCACCATTTGCTGTTTCATTTTAGCTTCCACATCTCACGTGCTATGGGATATTTGACAGAGTTTTGGCAAGCTAATAAAGACAGCATTGTATTCAAGCCCTTGCTTCATTTCTTCTGCAGTGACAAATAATGTTCTGTATTTTAAATATTGCATCACATTGTGCATCACTGGATGGAGAGTAAATTGCCCCACCTGGGGAATGTGAAGCCTCGGTATGGTGGCAAAAGGGTGAAGTTGATGAACTGTCCTTGGGCAACCATGTTCTGATTAGATCTGGGCAAACCACTCGGTGATTCCCTGGAACCCTGCCGACCATCAGGTCTGTGATTACAGAATAAATATGTTATAAAACTGTTGCTGCTGGAGACTGGGCTCACACTTATTTTTCACATTGTATTGTATATGTCTCAGTAATTAAAATTGGCAATAAAAGTTAGTCGGAATCCTCTATCTGTCTTTGGAATTAATACTGAAATCTACTGACACCTTCAACATCACGACCTGGTGCTTCAAACAAAAGCTGAATCTCAGCTTTTTGATTTTTTGTCAGCCATTGAAATTGTCTTCCTCCTAACCTTATTTGTTACCCCTTCCTTCATCACAAGATTTTTTTTCTCTCATCATTGAGTGCTCCCGAGATGAGTTCCTTTCCAATATGGAGCTGGAGTTTTTGTTGGAAGCAAAATTTCTCCCCATTATATTACAGAGGTAGTACCAACAGTAGGTTGCTACTTGTTCTATAGCAGCAGTCACCCAATAAACAGCACTTTAACCCAGATCAAGTAGGATCTGACAGAGCACAGAAATGCAATCCAATAAACTAAGAGAAAAAATAACATGGGGAGTCTCTAAAATTCACAATCCAAGGGTCCTAATCTATAATTTTGATCAAAGTTTTCTGGAATGAATCAGGAAGCACAATTACAGGAAACTGGTACTGGAATTTGTGACTGAGAGGGACACATGGCCTGTTCATATTGCTTCTGTTCCACTGTTCAAACCACATTGATAGTTCTTCAGTTACTGAGTTTAAATACAAGAATGATAGATTTTGTCAACCAATGGTGTTAAGAGGCATGTAGAATCAACTGTAATCTTAGAAACATAGAAAACCTACACCACAATACAGGCCCTTCAGCCCACAAAGCTGTGCCGAACATGTCCCTACCTTAGCCCTCTATTTTTCTAAGCTCCATGTAGCCATCCAGGAGACTCTTAAAAGACCCTATCGTTTCTGCCTCCACCACTGTCGCCAACAGCCCATTCCACGCACACACCACTCTCTGAGTAAAAAACTTACCCCCGACACCTCCTCTGTACCTACTTCCAAGCACCTTAAAACTATGCCTTCTCGTGCTAGCCATTTCAGCCCTGGGGAAAAAGCCTCTGACTATGCACATGATCAATGCCTCTCATTACCTTATACTCTATAAGGTCACCTCTCATCCTCCGTCGCTCCAAGGAGAAAAGGCCAAGTTCACTCAACCTATTCTCATTCGACATGCTCCCCAATCCAGGCAAAATCCTTGTAAATCTCTGCACTCTTTCTTTGGTTTCCACATCATTCCTGTAGTGAGGTGACCAGAATTGAACACAATACTCCAAGTGGGGTCTGACCAGGGTCCTATATAGCTGCAACATTACCTCTCGGCTCTTAAACTCAATCCCATGATTGATGAAGGCCAATGCACCATATGCCTTCTTAACCACAGCGTCAATCTGCGTAGCTGCTTTGAGTGCCCTATGGACTTGGACCCCAAGATCCCTCTGATCCTCCACACTGCCAAGAGTCTTACCATTAATGCTATATTCTGCCATCATATTTGACCTACCAAAATGAACCACCTCACACTTAACAGGGTTGAACTCCATCTGCCACTTCTCAGCCCAGTTTTGCATCCTATCAATGTCCCATTATAACCTCTGACAGCCCTCCACACTATCCACAACACCCCCAACCTTTGTGTCATCAACAAATTTACTAACGCATCCATCCACTTCCTCATCCAGGTATTTATAAAAATCACAAAGAACAGGGGTCCCAGATCAGATCCCTGATGCACACCACTGGTCACCGGCCCCCATGCAGAATATGACCCATCTACAACCACTCTTTGCCTTCTGTGGGCAAGCCAGTTCTGGATCCTCAAAGCAGTGTCCCCTTGGATCTGATGCCTTCTTACTTTCTCAATAAGTCTTGCATGGGGTACCTTGTCAAATGCCTTGCTGAAATCCATATACACTACATCTACTGTTCTACCTTCATCAATGTGCTTAGTCTGTTAGGTACCCCTAGGGTTCATATTTTCTGTGGACAACCACTTTTAAAATGTCGGGAGACATTTGCTAATGACTGGCTTTTGGACACTTTTTGTGCTGCTAATGAGAGAGAGAGAAGAAAAAGTGGGGGGGGGGGGAAGGCATCCTACACAGATGAGAGAGAGACACACACATAATTTAGTATTTTGGCTTCTTCACTGATTATTTACCTTTGCTACAAGGACACTCCTCTTTGCTCGTTAACATCCTTGCTGAGACAGGAGGGAGTGGCCCAGTTTGATGGACATGGACAGTTGATGGATGGCTGGTACCCTGGCAGGGGAGATAAAAGACGAGTCTGCTGAGACACAGGCAGACACGCCATGGGACACTGAAAGAGCATTGTGCATCCACAGGAAGGTGGGGGCTTGGAGGATCGATTCGGGGGAATCGATCAGAGGCTCACAGTGTGTGAAGGCAGACCAGTGGGGGCTTGTGTGTGTGTCCACCCTCGCCTGGGTGACAGGCTCACCACTGAAGAACGGTCTAGCTTGGAACGGAGGGGTCATAATCGGTGACCACAACAGTACAACGGAACAAGAAGACAATGGAAGGTTTGCCTGCTGCAACTGCTCACCTCTCACTCACTCTCTCTCTCCAATGTCACAACAGCAACTACCTCTACCCAAACTAAACTGAACTCTGCATTATCTTAAGACTATTCATTTACCCCTATACTTTGATAGAGCTTGGTTTTGATTTATATTTCCACACTTCTGTATATATCATTGCTAACCTGTTTTATATGTATATTTGCATTTTATTGTACTGTATTACTTAGTTTACTAATAAACACTTTTAGTTACAGTACCACCAGACTCCAACGTATCATTCCATTTCTGCTGGTTTGGTAACCCAGTCACGGGGTACGTGACAAGTCACATCCTCAAAAAATTCAATCAGGCTCGTAAGGCACGACCTACTTTTCACAAAGCCATGCTGACTATTCCTAACCATATTATGCCTCTCAAAATGTTCATAAATCCTGCCTCTCAGGATCTTCAACATCAGCTTACCAACCACTGAAGTAAGACTCACTGGCCTATAATTTTCTGGGCTATCCCTACTCCCTTCCTTGAATAAGGGAACAACATCCGCAACCCTCCAATCCTCTGGAACCCCTCCCATCCTCTAATTGATGATGCAAAGATCATTGCCAGAGGCTCAGTAATCTCCTCCCTTGCTTCCCACAGTAGCCTGGGATACATCCTATCCGGTCCCAGTGACTTATCCAACTTGATGCTTTCAAAAAGCTCCAGCACATCCTCTTCCTTAATATCTACATGCTCAAGCTTTTCAGTCCACTGCAAGTTATCCCTACAGTAGTCAAGATCCTTTTCCGTAGTGAATACTGATACAAAGTATTCTTTAAGGACCGTTGCTATTTCCTTCGGTTCCATACACACTTTTTCACTGCCACACTTGATTGGTCCTATTCTCTAAAGTCTTATCCTCTTGATCTTCACATACTTGTAGAATGCCTTGGCATTTTCCTTAATCCTGTCCACCAAGGCCTTCTCATGGCCCCTTCTGGCTCTCCTAATTTCATTCTTAAGCTCCTTCCTGCTAGCCTTATAATCTTCTAGATTTCTATCACTACCTAGTTTTTTGAACGTTTTGTAAGCTCTTCTTTTTTTCTTGACTAGATTTACAATAGCCTTTGTGCATCACGGTTCTTGTACCCTACCATCCTTTCCATGTCTCATTGGAACGTACCTACTCAGACCCCCATGGAAGTATCCCCTGAACATTTGCCACATCTCTTCTGTACGTTTCCCTGAGAACATCTGTTACCAATTTATGCTTCCAAGTTCCTGCCTGATAGCCTCATAGTTCCCCTTACTCCAATTAAACATTTCCCTAACCTGTCTGTTCCTGTCCCTCTCCAATGCTCTGGGAAAGGAAGATAAACAAGCTCAATGGGATAAGTTAAATAAATAAATAAATAAAATTGTTCTATTGTACTGTTGTTCCTGTATTAACATTTTAAAACTTTTTTTTATTATTGCTCCTGTATTAACATAAGATGCAAAATCTATCCTGAAGAAGCCATATTCAGAGTACTCTGTAAAGTTCTGCTCACCCTGATGTAGGAAGGATATCATTACACTTGAAAGGGTGCAACAAAAATTCACATGCAAGCTACTGGAACTGGAGGGTTTTGGTTATAAGGAGAGGCAAAACAGACCTAGAATCTTTTGTTTATCTGGAGTGAAGGAGGCTGAGGGTGACCTTCTAGAGGTTAATAAAATCATGGGGGGCATAATAGCGAATGTTTTTCCCCTGGAGTCCAAAACCAGAGGGCATAAATTTAAGGAGAGAAGAAACATTTAAAAGGGACCTGAGGGACTTTTTTTTCCGGACAGGTATGGAGAATAAGCTGCCAGAGGAAATGGTAGAGGTGAGCACAATTAGACATTTGAACAGGTACGTGGTTGAGAGGCTATAGGCCAAATGTGTGAAAATTGGACTAGCTCAATTTGGCAACTTAACATAGATGAGTTGGACAAAAAGGTCTGTTTCCATGCTGTTTAATTCTATGACTTAGCAACTGTGGACTGCTCAATTCTCCCAATTGGACAAGTCAAGTAAAACATAACAAATTCTCCAGATGTTTTGCTTTGCAGCATCAAGTTCTGTGCCATGCACAAGAATGGGGTCAGTGAAAAACCCAGAGAAGTATTGCACAAACCTTCCATTGACTGAACAAATAAATAAATCGATAAGGGATCAGAAAATTGTCTGAAGGGCCGAAGTGTCTGTCAGTAACCCTTGGAGCTACAAATTCCTAATCCTACACTACTATAAGCAACAAGGAAGGACACTGAATGTGACAAAACAGATTACATGAGGTGCTGGTAAGTCCATAAGATATAGGAACAGAATTGGGCCATTTGGCCCATTGAGTCTGCTCCATCATTTCATCATGGCTGATCCAAGGTTGCTTATGTACCAAAGTCCTCAGGTGCAGTCTCTGTGGTGCTGTGAGTAGCACTCAGGAGGAAAATCAGAGCTCAGTTTAAAACTATTCATTTATATTTTCTTTTATAGTTTAATAACTGTGGAAATTTTAACAGAGGTGGATTGGACAGAGGGGTCTGTAAGCAGAAGATCATTTAATAACCTTTAGCAAAGCATCTATACATGGTTCCAAACAAGCACTTGCATCTTGTTAATATTGCATGGTGCTGTTGGTTTAAATGGTAAAAGTATAACTAGTTATGTGTGTGAACCCCATGGTCATTTGGAAAATAAATGTTCCTTTTCCAAAGGCCAGAGTTGTTTTACACATCTTTCACTGACTGTGCAATGAGCCATATCTTGACTGCACTTTGAACTGTACTGATTGTATGGACTGAATTCCATTATAAATTACAAACAACCCAACCACAGCAGTAACAATTCTAAGCCAATTCATGGGGCAATAAACATATTGAAATCGCTAAAACTTCCTTAAATACCTCTTTACACACAACATGTTTTGTGCTTAATAGCTCAAAATATTCAGTCTGGATATGTATGCAGCCACTCATTTGCTCTGTTGCAGTAACAATGCTGTCCTGTTTAAATAAAATCATGCTGTACTGACAATGTCTGGAATAGAGTGTGCAGTTCAGCTAATCTTTGAAATTATCTCAAACGCTGGCATGTAAACACATCTCTGCAGTAAGCATTTTATTGCAGGGTTAAAAAAAAACTATAGTCAGCAAGTGGTTAAATGCACACCATTCCAAAGGTTGTATTGTAGGCCTGAGAGGGTCTAATTTTCTTTGTTGAACAGGCATTCAGAATTGACGGTGAACTCTGAGAGGTTGATAGGCCTTG
This sequence comes from Hemitrygon akajei, assembly GCF_048418815.1. NCBI lineage: Eukaryota > Metazoa > Chordata > Chondrichthyes > Myliobatiformes > Dasyatidae > Hemitrygon > Hemitrygon akajei. The sequence continues at coordinate 69,978,161 of NC_133134.1, forward strand.
AGCGGTTAGTTTGATGGGTGGATGAGTTAGTGAAGTCCATCTGAAAGAACCAATTTACATCATTATTACATTACTTGAGAACAGTGAAACTTTATGGCACCTTAAGGCAGTGCACGCAGTGGAGCACTTTGTGACCAGTGACAATAATTCTAGTAGTTTCAAGATAATTACTGAAAAAAAATAGGACTGGACCCTTACCCAAATTGGAGGAATGCTAATTTTGATGTTATTCAACTAGAATTTGCAAATATTGACTGGGAGAGGATGCTTGCAGGTAAAGGAGTGTCTGGCAAGTGGGATGAGTTTAAGGCCAACACTCCTGCTGGAGTGAAGGACAAGTCTGGGACAATCAGGGAACTTTGTTTGATGAGGAATATTGAGGTTCTGGTCAGGAAAGAGATGTGGTATATGTTAGTATAGGCAGCTGGTATCAAGCGAGTCCCATCAGGAGTACAAGGGATATTGGAGAACACTTAGGAGGGGAAAAAAAAGGGCATGAGATATCCATGGCAGTAAACCTAAAGGAGAATCCTAAAAGATGTTATAAACACATTAAGGATAAAAGGGTAGATAGGGAGAGAGACAGTCCCATTAATGATCATTGTGTTAAGCTACTCTCAGTGGCTACTTTATTAGTTTATTAGTTAACTCCTGTAACTCCTGTTCACACATACACTCAGTGGCCACTGAGTGTATGTGTGAAACACAAAAAATGAGTAATGAATATTTCCTATCTGCATTTACTCTGGAGAAGGAGAGATGGACATGGAAACTGGTGAGTTCAGCAGAGGAAGAGGTGATGTATTGGATTGTATCAGTTTTACAAAGGAGGATGCGAAATGCCAAATGCTGGATAAATAACAGAGTCTGGCTGAGTGTATTCTAAGATGTCAAAGAAAGTAAGGGAAGAAATTGTTGGGGCCTGGTGGAGAATTTTGCAATCTTGTTAACAGTGGTTGAAGTCTTGGAAAATGGATGAAGAACAATGTTGTGTCCGTTTAAGAAATGCAACAGAGATGAACCAGGGAACTATAAGCTGAAGATCCTTACATCAAAAGTGGGAAAGTACATCTCTGAATGCACAGCATGTCGAACCCTGAAGTGGATGGGCTATAGTAGCAGAGACCATAAAACATAGAAAACCTACAGCACAATACAAGCCCTACGGCCCACAAAGCTGTGCCGAACATGTCCATACATGTTGAAGAGACAAAATTCATTTATTGTACAAATTGAAAAGTCTAGATTTGGACAACTCATCATCTTCCCATCAGAGGTTTTCACTAGTTATGTGTGTGAACCCCATGGTCATCTGGAAAATAAATGTTCCTTTTCCAAAGGCTGAAGTTGCTTTACACACCTTTCACTGACTGTGCAATGAGCCTAGAAATTACCTAGGGTTACCTATAGCCCTCTATTTTTCTAAGCCCCACGTACCTATCCAGGAGTCTCTTAAAAGACCCTATCGTATCCACCTCCACCACCGTTGCCAGCAGCCCATTCCACACACTCACCTCTCTCTGGGTAAAAACCTTCCCCAACATCTCCTCTGTACCTACTTCCAAGCACCTTAAACCTGTTCCCTCTCATGTTAGCCATTTCAGCCCTGGGAAAAAGCCTCTATCTATCTGCACAATCAATGCCTCTCATTATTTTATGCACCTCTATCATCCTCCGTCTCCTCTCATCCTCCGTCGCTCCAAGGAGAAAAGGCCAAGTTCACTCAACCTATTCTCACAAGGCATGCTCCCCAATACAAGCAGCATCCTTGTAAATCTCTTCTACACCCTTTCTATAGTTTTCACATCCTTCCTGTAGTGAGGTGACCAGAACTAAGCACAGTACTCCAAGTAGGGTCTGATCAGAGTCCTATACAGTTGTAACGTTACCACTCGGCTCTTGAAATCAATCCCTCAGTTGATGCAGTCCAATGCACCGTATACCTTCTTAACCACAGAGTCAACCTGCATAGCAGCTTTGAGTGTCCTATGGACTCTGACCCCAAGATCCCTCTGATCCTCCACACTGCCAAGAGTCTTACCATTAATACTATTTTCCATAGTGAATACTGAAGCAAAGTATTCATTAAGTACCTCTGCTATCTCCTCCGGTTCCATATACACTTTTCCACTGTCACACTTGATTGGTCCTTTTCTTGTGAACATAGTTGGTAGCCACTGAAAAGGCAATGACTAAATAGAGGTAGTCAGCATAGTGTTATGGATGGGAAATCATAGCTTATTGATTTGGGTAAGGTTTTAGAAGAAGTAACAGAGCTTTGACAAGGACAGGGTGGTAGACATTATCGACATTGATTTAGCAAACACTTTGACAAGGACCTGCATGGTAATCTTGGCTGTAAGATTGTTTCATAAAGCACCCAGGGTAAGCTAACCAAATGGATACCACATTAACTTGGTGGACTGGAGGCCTGTGACAAATTGTTTATTACAGCGATTCGTGCTGTGACCACTGTTTTTGTTATTTATATTATTGATTTGGATGAGAAAGTAGGCAACATAGTTAGCAAGTTGCAGATGACAGTAAAATTTGTGATAAAGTGAATTTGAAGAAGGTTGACTGTAAGTATTGAGCTTTGGCTTAAGAGGCCTCAGCAAGAGGAGGCTGAGCACAGTCAAGACCAGTAAGGTCTATTTAACTTTATTTTTCATACAGTGCAGCTTAGATGGCAGTCAGGCCAGTGGAATGCTCCTCCTGCTGGAACTGGGAGATCGGGGAAATGTTCAATGTCCCTGCAGCTGCAGCTCCTGCGCTAAGGAATTAGAACTAGAGTTAGATGCACTCAGGATCATGCTGATTGCTGAATACATTAAAAATAAAATAGTCAGTGAGGTGGTCACACCTAAGGTGCAGGCTGCAGGTAGTTGGATGACCACCAGGAAGGGCAGGGGAGTAACCAGGTAATGCAAGCCTCCTCTGTACATGAGGGCTGGGTAGCACCTGAACTGGAGGGAGACCAATCTCCTGGCAAGAAGTTTTGCGAGTGCTGTTTGGGAGAATTTAAACTAGATTGGCAGGGGGTGGGACTCAAAGCAGTAGAGAGGCCAATGAGAAGATGTGGGAAAATATTATAGTCAACAAGAGCAAGTCTAGTAGTTAGGGTAACCAGGGGCACAATAAAGGGAGAGGAAAGACTGCTGGATTATATTTCACTTATTTCAATGTAAGAGGCTTCACAAGTGGATGGATTGGTTCTGAGGACTAGGATATTATGGCCATTAAAGAAATATGGCTAAGGAAATAGCTTAGCATGGTCTAGATGGGCCAAAGGGCCTGTTTCAATGCTTTAGTGTTCTGTGACTCAAATGTTCTATGAAAAGGGTTGCACTAGTAACAGTGTTACAGAACACAGATGCTACAGGCATGAGAGAAGGTGAGGTAAGAGAGGGAGGAAAGTTACCTTTTCGATGAGGAAGGACATAACAGTGCTTCGAGGGGAAATTCTTAGGGGAATTATTGAGTAAGGCCTTATATGTAGAACCTAGAAGCAAGAAGGGAATGTAGTCACTTTGATGGGTCTGTATTGTATGCCTCACAATATTCAGCAGGAATTAAAAGAGCTGATATGTAGAGTGATTTCAGATAATTATAACAATAATAGAGTAGTAATTGTGGGAGATTTTAATGACTGCAACATTGACTGGGCTATCCTCAGTGCAAAGGGCTTGGATAGGGAGGAATTTATTAAATGTGTTGAATAAAGTGTCCTTTATCAATATATACAAGGCCCTAATAATACAACACTCTTGGTCTTATTAGGGAACAAGGTGGGATTAGTGGCCGATGTTTCAGTGGGGGAGAATTTTGGGTCCAGTGACCATAATTTTATTAGTTGTTTTCTAAGTGATTGACTTATTTATTAAGATACAGGGCAGAACAGTCTCCTTCTGACCCTTCAAGCTGTGGTTACTCCTAGCCTAATCACAGGACAATTTACAGTGATGAATTAACCCACCAATCATTACATCTTTGGACTGTGGGAGGAAACACAAACATTCAGAGAGAGAACGTACAAACTCCTTACAGACAGTGGCGGGAATTAAACTTAGGTTGCTGATACTGTAAAATGATGTGCTAGCCACTATGCTACCGAAGGACAGGATGGGTCCAATTGTAAGCATTTGCAGGATCTTGCTGAGGTCATTTGTGTGAAACTGTTTGCTGGGAAAGGGACAACTGGCAAGTGGGAGGCTTTAAGTCAGAGCAAGAGTTCAGGGGCAGAATGTTCCTGACATGGTGAAGGGCAAGGCTAGCAAATTTAGGGAGCCCTGGCTAACGAGATATTTAGACCCTGGTCAGAAACAGTAAGAGAGGATACATTGGGTTAGGCAATTGGGGATAAGCAATGACTATACATACATAGTGAAAAGTACATGAGGGAAATTAAGAGAGCAAAAGGAGGGCATGAGATGGATCTGGAAGCAGGATTAAGAGATTCTATTTGTATATTAAGAGTAATAGGATGCTGATGGAAAGAATAGGTTCCCTTAAAGATTAGTGAGGATGGTCCATGCATTAGGACAGATAAATCCTGGTCCTAACTGAGTGCATCCACAGACTTAGTGCAGGTTAGGGAAGAAATTGTGAAGCAAATATCAGATATTTGCTTCAGCCACAGATGAAATTCTGGAAGACTAGAGGGTGGCTAATGTACCATTATTTAAGAAGGACAGCAAACAAAAACCAGGGAACTACTAGCCAGTGAGTGTGATATCCATTCAGGGTAAGTCACTGTATGGGATTCTGAGGGACAGAGTCTATCAACATTAGGACTGGCAAGGTCTAATTATGTCTGAAATTGTGTACTGCAAATCTCTTAGATTTTCATGAAGAGGCAATCAAAAGAACGGAGAAGGGTTGTTGTCTATACAAATTTTAGCAACAGCTTATCCTGGAAGGTTCGATCTCATTGGATCCAGGGAGAGATAGCTAGCTGGATTTGTATTTGGCATTTGTATTTGCATTTTTTTATCAGTATTACAATGGAGTAAAGGGAACTGCAATGGCAAGAAAGAATAACTAGCTGAAGTTGATTGGAAGGGGACACTAGCAGGGATGAGGGCAGAACAGCAATGGGTGGAGATTCTGGGAACAATTTGAAAGGGGCAGGAGGAATTCATCTCAGATACATTAAGTACTGTATTATATATAAATAAATTAACCAGTGCAAGAAGAGAAGGAAAAAATACTGAGGAAGTGTTCATTAGTTCATTGTCTGATTAGAAGTTGTTAATGTGACACCACTCAACCAGCTGATCTATCTCACTCCTGTACACCTCCTCCTTACCATCTGAAATTCAACCAACAATAGTTGCGGCATTGGCAAATACATAGATGGCATTTGAGCTGTGCCTAGCCACATGTTGTGGGTTTAGGGGGAGTAGAGCAGTAGGCTAAGCATGCATCCAGCAATGAGAAGATGTTATTTCGGATCCACATAGTCTGTGGTTTCTCAATGAAGAAGTGAAGGATGCAGTTACAGAGGGGGATACAGAGAACCAGGTTTTGGAGCTTTTTGATTAGAACTGAGGGTATGATTGTGTTGAATGTTGAGGTGTAGTCAATAAAGAGCAGCTTGACTATTACTATTGTCCAGGTGATCCAGACCGAATGGTGAGCTAGAATGCATCTACTCTAGACCGATTGTGGCGATAGGCAAATTGCAGTGGATCCAGGCCCTTTCTTAAGTAGGAGTTGATTCTAGCCATGACTAATCTCTTAAAGACTTAACTGCAGTAGAAGTGAGTGCCATTGGGTAATAATCATTGAGGTAGCTCATCCTTCTCTTCTTGAACACTGGTATGATCGTTCCCTTTTGAAGCAAGTGGGAGCCTCTGACTGCAGCAGTGAGAGCTTGAAGATGTCCTTGAACCAGATGGTTGGCACAGGTTTTCAGGGCCCTACCAGGGACACCATCAGCTCTGGGAGTCAAACAAAGCACAAGAGGAAAAAGAGAAGAAAAATTAGTAGGAAGCTAGAGGATTTGGAAGCTTTTAAAAACCAGCAAATGGCAATTAAAAAATCAATAAAGAGAGAAAAGATTAAATAAGTGAGCCAATAACATAAAAGGGGATACCGAAGTTTTTTGGTATATAAAGAACAAAAAAGAGGTGAGTGTAGATATGGGGCTGTTGGAAAATAATGCTAGAATGATAGCAATGTGGGATAAGGAAAAGGTGGACAAACCCACTAAGTATTTTGCGACAGTCTTCACCATGGAAGACATCAGCAGTATGCTAGAAATTTGAGAGTGTCACGGGGTAGAAGTGAATGTAGTTGCTATTACTAAGAAGAGGGTGCTTGGGAAGTGGAAAGGTCTGAAGGTAGATAAGTCACTTGGACCAGATGGATTACACCTCAGAGTTCTGAAAGAAGTAGCTAAAGAGATTGTGGAGGCATTAGTAGTGATCTTTCAAGAATCACTGGATTCTGGAATGATTCCGGAGGACTAGAAAATTGCAAATGTCACTCCACTCTTTAAGAAAGGATGGAAGCAAAAGAAAGGAAATTATAGGCCAGTTAGCCTAACTTTTGTTGGCACATGATAAAATAGGCCAAAGTTAGTATGGTTTCTTTAAAGGGAAAACTTGCTGACAAATCTGTTAGAATTCTTTGAGGAAATTACAAGCAAGATAGACAAAGGAGAGTCAGTGACTGTTGTTTACTTGGATTTTCAGAAGGTCTTTGGCAAGGTGCCACACACAATGCTGCTAAACAAGATAAGAGTCTATAGTATTACAGGGAAGATATCAGCATTGATAAAAGTTTGTTGACTGGAAGAAGGTGAAGAGTGGGAACTAAAGGGGGCCTTTTCTGATTGACTGCTGGTAAGTAGTGTGTTCCTCATGGGTTGGTGTTGGGACTGCTTTTTTGTATGTTATATGTCAATTATTTGGATGATAGAATTGATGACTTTGTGGCCAAGTTTGCAGATGATATGAAAGTAGGTGGAGGGGCAGATAGTGTAGCGGAAGCAGGAAGTCTGCAGAAAGACAGATTGGGAAAATGGGAAAAGTGGCAGACTGAATACAGTGCAGGGAAATGTATGGTCATGCACTTTGGTAGAAGGAATAAAGGCGTAGCTATTTTCTAAATAGGGAAAAATTCAGATACCAGTGGTGCAAAGGGACTTTGGAGTCTTTGTGCTGGATTACCTGCAAGTTAACCTTCAGGGAGAGTCAGTGGTAAGGAAGGCAAATGCAATGTGAGTATTTATTTTGAGAGGACTAGAATGTGAAAACAAGAATGTAATGCTGAGGTTTCATAAGGCACTGGTCAGACCGCACTTATGGTATTGTGGGCCCGTTGTCTAAGAAAAGATGTGCTGGCATTGACAGGGTTCAGAGGAGGTTCACGAGAATAATTCCAGGAATGAGAGGGTTAATGTATGTGCAGTGTTTGCTGGCTCTGTGCCTGTACTTGCTGGAGTTTAGAAGAATGAGGGGAGATATCATTGAAATCTATTGAATAATGATAGGGTGCACATATATGGAGAGGATGTTCCCTACAGTGGAGGGTAAAACCAAAGGGTACAGACTCAGAATAGAGGTTTATCAATCTAAATGAACAGGGATTTCTTTAGCAAGATAATGCTGAATCTGTAGAATTAATTGGCACATGGCAATTAATATTTCAAATGGAGGTTGATAGGTTCTTGATTAGAAAGGGTGTCAAAAGTTATGAGGAGAAGGCTGGAAAATGGGGTTGAGAGAGATAATAGACCAGCCATGGTAGAATGGTGGGGTAGAATGACAGTGGGTCAAATGGCCTAATTCAGCTCCCATGTCTTATCGCCTTATGGATTTGTCATGGTAGCCTCTATCAGTAAGAGCTTTGCGTATCAGAGGTGGGATGTTCAGTTACAGTTGTGCAAGACATTACTGAGACCTCATTTGGAGTAATGTAGACAGTTTGGACGTCCTGGTGTAGGAAAGACATAATTAAACTAGAGAGAGTGCAGAGAAAATTTACGTAGGTGTTGCCAAGCCTCAAGGGACTGAATTACAAGGAGAGGTTGAACAGCCTAGTACCTTATTCTTTGGAACAGAGGAAAATGAGAGGTGACCTTATAGAGGTGTATAAAATCATAATGGGTGTTGTTGGTGTGAATGCAGGAATTTCTTCCTAGGGAAGGGGAACTAAAAGTTAGGGGCACAGGTTTAAAGTGAGAGGTGAGAGAGTCTTGTGGGGCAATGTTTTCATACTGAGTACATAGAAACATGGAAAACCTACGGCACAATACATGCCCTTTGGCCCACAAAGTTGTGCCGAATATCTCCCAACCTTAGAAATTACTAGGCTTATACCCATAGCCCTCTATTTTTCTAAACTCCATGTACCTATCCAAAAGTCTCTTAAAAGACACTATCGTATCCGCCTCCACTACCGTTGCCGGCAGCCCATTCCAAGCACTCACCACACTGAGTAAAAAACTTACCCCTGATATCTCCTCTGTACCTACTCCCCAGCACCTTAAACCTGTGTCCTCTTGTGGCAACCATTTCAGCCTGGGAAAAAGCCTCTGACTATCCACGCAATCAATGCCTCTCATCATCTTATACACCTCTATCAGGTCACCCGTCATCCTCCGTCTCTTCAAGGAGAAAAGGCCGAGTTCACCCAACCTATTCTCATAAGGCATGCTCCCCAATCCAGGCAACATCCTTGTAAGTCTCCTCTGCACCGTTTCTATGGCTTCCACATCCTTCCTGTAGTGAGGTGACCAGAACTGAGCACAGTACTCCAAGTGGGGTCTGACCAGGGTCCTATATTGCTGCAACAGTATAAAATAAGCATGGAACAAGCTACGAAAGTGGTTGAGGCAGTTACAATAACAACAATTAAAATACATTTGAATAACAAGTACATAGATATGGGGGATTTAGAGCAATATGGGTCAAATGTGGGCAAATGGGATTAGTTTGGCAGGCACCATGAGGCACCAGTTAGCACGATGATATTACAGCTTGGGATGTTCAGAGGTCAATTGCGACCTCATCTGAAAGGAGTTTGTATGCCCCCCTATGGAATGCATGGGTTTTCTCTGTCTGCTCCTGTTTCCCCCCCCCCCCCCCCCCCCCCCCGTAGTCCAAAGGCGTACCAGTTAGTACGTTAATTGTTCATTGTAAATTGTCCCATCATTAGGCTAGGTTTAAATCAGGGGTTGCTGAGCAGTGCAGTTTGAAGGGCCGGTTCGACGTGTATCTTTAAATAAAATAACATTAAAAATTGTATTCAGTTCTGGTCACTTCATTATAGAAAGGATGTGGAAGCTTTTGAGAATGTGCAGAGGAGATTTACCAAGGCACTGCCTGGATTAGAGAGCATGTCTAGTGAAGAAAGGGTGAGCGAGCGAAGGCGGTTTTACTTTGGAGGCTGAGAGGAGACTTGATAGAGGTGTACAAGATGATACAGGCATAGATAGAGTGGAAAGTGAGCACTGTTCCCCCAGGTCACCCCCAGAGTAGCAATGGCTGATACAGGAGGACATAATTTTAATGATGATTGGAGAAAAACATAGAGGGGGATGTCAGAGGTAGACTTTTCACACCGAGTGGTAAGTGAATGGAACACACTGCCAGGGTGGTAGTAGAGGCAAAATATTATGGACACTTAAGCGACTCCTAGATAGGCACATGGATGAAAGAAAAGTGGAGGGCTGTGTAGAGGAAAGGGTTACACTGATTTGGAGGTTAAAATGTCAGCACAACAGTGTGACTGTAGGGCCTGTAATGTGCTGTAATGTTCTGTGTTTTACCAGCAATTTCACAAACTTTGCAACATTGGCAGATGTACTGATCATACCTCCCACATTAACACTGCCCAAGTAGAAAAGCCAGCAGTGGGTTGCTACAATGAGTAAATGTTTTGACCAGTACCTATTTGGAGTTTGGGATTGATTAGCAGAAAATTAAAGGAAGGTGGGGGCCATAACAATGACTATCGTCACAGTGGCCATCGTCTGAGTGGACAGAGTCAGAGTGGTGATTTTGAGGCTTTAGCTCTTTGAGGCTTCAATAAAGAGAGGCTTTTCTTCAACAAAGAAAAGATCAAGATTAAGTATTTTTAAAAAATCTCCTCTTTAAATCTGCTCAGCTAGGACAGTAGAGATGTCAGGCAGGATAGTTGAAGGCTCCTCGTGCAGGATGAGGGAAGGCAGGGAGACCTCCAGTGTTCCTGATGACTATAACTGCGAGAAGTGCATCTGACTGCAGCTTCTAACAATCCAGTTAAGGAGTTGGAGCTGGAACTAGATGAACACCAGATCATTTGGGATACTGAAGGGTTGATAGATGGGACATATAGAGAGGTAGTTACACCGAAGGTGCAGAACACAGGAAACTGAGTGACAGTCAGGAAGAGGAAAGGGGTTAAGGAACCAATACAGAGTATTCCTGTGGCCATCCTGCTCAACAACAGGTATATCACCTTGGATACTGTCGAGGGGGATGACTTAACAGAGGAGAGTCACAGTGGTTGGGTCTCTGGCACTGAGTCTGCCTCTGGACTCAGAAGGGAAGGGGGAAGGGAGAGGCACGCTGTGGCGATAGGGAATTCATTAGTTAAGGGAACATACAGGAGGCTCTGTGGGTGAGAACAAGATTCCCGGATGGAAAGTTGCTTCTTGGGTGCCAGGGTCTGGGACATCTCAGACTGAGTCCTCGGCATTCTTAAGAGGGAAGGTGAATGGCCAGAGGTCGTGGTCCATGTAGGTACCAATGACATGGTTAGGATGCATGACGAGGTTCTGCATTGGGAGTTAGGTGCTTAGTTAAAGGGCAGGACCTCCAGGGTTGTGATCTCAGGATTGTTACCTGTGCCATGTGCTAGTGAAGCCAGAACTAGGAAGATTGTACAATTTAATACATGGCTAAGGAGTTGGTGTAGGAGGGAGGGTATAAGATCTTTGGATCACTGGACTCTCTTTCAGGGAAGGTGGGACATCTCCAGAAGGATTGGTGAACCTGAACTGGAGGGGGACTAATATCTTAGCAGGAGGGTTTGTTATGGTAGGGTTTAAACTAGAGTTGCAGGGGGATGGGAACCAGAGTGCCAGAACAGTTAGTGGAGAAGTTATGAAGGCAGATGTTGGTAAGATCTCAGACAAAGTTAGGAATCAAAAGGTGCAGCTAGAGTCCTGAGCTGTGAACATTTCAGCAAAAGGCAGATGATAGTGCTGAAGATGATTTACAAACACAGGCAATGTGTAGTGAAAGGCTGTTGATAGGGCAAAATTGCAGTCAACAGGATGAGATGTCATGTAAAAGACGGGCAAATTGAAAAGGGTGAGTACAGGACTGAAGGTGTTATATTTGAACGCACGCAGTATACGGAATAAGGTCAATGAACTTGCAGGACTGTTACAGACTGGTATCACTGAATCATGGCTGGAGGAAGATAATAGTTTAATGTCCAAAGATACAAGTTGTATCAAAAGGACAGGTGGGAAGTGAGGGGAGGGGTAGGATGGCGTTGTTTTGTTGGTAAAAACAGATGAAATCAAACCATTAGAAAGAGGTGACATAGGGATGGAAAGTATTGAATCATTCTGTACAGAGCTAAGAAACTGCAAGGGTAAAAAGACACTGATGGGAGTTGTATACAGACCCCCAAACAGTAGTAAGGATGTGGCCTACAAATTACAACAGGAGATAGAAAATGCATTTCAATGTTAAAATAGTCATGGGGGACTTCAGTATGCAGATAGATTGGGAAAGTCAGTTTGGTGCTGGATCCCAAGAGAGGGAATTTCTAAAGATAGATAGATAGATAGATACTTTATTCATCCCCATGGGGAAATTCCAACTTTTTTCCAATGTCCCATACACTTGTTGTAGCAAAACTAATTACATACAATACTTAACTCAGTAAAAAAAAAATATGATATGCATCTAAATCACTATCTCAAAAGCATTAATAATAGCTTTTAAAAAGTTCTTAAGTCCTGGCGGTAGAGTTGTAAAGCCTAATGGCATTGGGGAGTATTGACCTCTTCATCCTGTCTGAGGAGCATTGCATCGATAGTAACCTGTCGCTGAAACTGCTTCTCTGTCTCTGGATGGTGCTATGTAGAGGATGTTCAGAGTTATCCATAATTGACCGTAGCCTACTCAGCGCCCTTCGCTCAGCTACCGATGTTAAACTCTCCAGTACTTTGCCCACGACAGAGCCCGCCTTCCTTACCAGCTTATTAAGACGTGAGGCATCCCTCTTCTTAATGCTTCCTCCCCAACACACCACCACAAAGAAGAGGGCGCTCTCCACAACTGACCTATAGAACATCTTCAGCATCTCACTACAGACATTGAATGACGCCAACCTTCTTAGGAAGTACAGTCGCCTCTGTGCCTTCCTGCACAAGGCATCTGTGTTGGCAGTCCAGTCTAGCTTCTCGTCTAACTGTACTCCCAGATACTTGTAGGTCTTAACCTGCTCCACACATTCTCCATTAATGATCACTGGCTCCATATGAGGCCTAGATCTCCTAAAGTCCACCACCATCTCCTTGGTCTTGGTGATATTGAGACGCAGGTAGTTTGAGTTGCACCATATCACAAAGTCCTGTATCTGTTTCCTATACTCCTCCTCCTGTCCATTCCTGACACACCCCACTATGGCCGTGTCATCAGCGAACTTCTGCACATGGCAGGACATGCCTACAAATTAGCTTTTTAGAGCAGCTGGAGGTTGAGCCCACTAGGGGATCAGCTATTCTGGACTGGGTGCTGTGCAATGAACCAGAATTGACTACAGAACTTAAGGTAAAAGAACCCTTAGGGGAGAGTCCTGACATCCTGACGAATGGTCTCGGCCCGAAACGTTGACAGTGCTTCTCCCTATAGAAGCTGCCTGGCCTGCATTCAGCATTTTGTGTGTGTCCTTGGGGGAGAGTGATCATAATATGATCAAAGTCACCCTGAAATTTGAGAAGGAGATGCTAAAGTCAGATGTATCAGTATCACAGTGGAGTAAAGGGAATTACAGAGGCATGAGAGAGGAGTTGGTCAGAATTGATTAGAAAAGAACTCTGGCAGGGATGACGGCAGAGCAGCAACAGCTGGGATTTCTGGAAGCAATTTGGAAAGCACAGGATATATACATCCCAAAGAGGTAGAAGTATTCTGAAGGCAAAATGACAACTGTGGCCAACAAGAGAATTCAAAGCCATTATAAAAGCCAAAGAGAGGGCATATATTAGAGCAAAAAAAAATTTAAAAAAAAATTAGTGGGAAGTTAGAGGATTGGGAAGTTAAAAGAAAACAACAGAAGGCAACTAAAAAAGTAATTAAGAAGGTAAAGATGGAATGTGCAAGTAAGCTAACCAATGATATTAAAGAGGATACCAGAAGTTTCTTTAGATACATAGAGTGCAAAAGAGAGTTGAGAGTGGATATCGGACTGCTGAAAAATTATTCTGGAGAGGTAGTAATAGGGGACATGGAAACAGCAGATGAACTGAGTCTGTGTTAGGAAGGCAAATGCAATGTTAGCATTCAGTTCAAGTGGACTAGAATATAAAAGCAAGGATGTAATGTGGAGACTTCATAAAGCACTGGTGAGGCCTCATATGGAATATTGTCATCAGTTTTGGGCCTTAAAAAGGATATGCTGAAATTGGAGAGGGTTTGAAAGAGTTTCATGAAAAAGATTTCAGGATTGAAAGGCAAACAAGAGAAAATCTGCAGATGCTGGAAATCCAAGCAACACACACAAAATGCTGGAGGAACTCAGCAGGCCAGGCAGCGTCTGTGAAAAAGAGTAAATAGTTGATGTTTTGGGCCAAGACCCTTCATGAGGACTGGAGAAAAACAATGAAAAATCAGAGTAAGCAGGTGGGGGAAGGGGAGGAAGAAAGAATTACAAAATGATAGTTGAAACCAGGAGGGGGGAGGAGTGAAGTAAAGAGCTGGGATATCGACTGGTGAAAGAGATAACGGACTGGAAAAGGGAGAATCTGATGGAAGAGGACTGGAAGAAAGGAAAGGGGGAGGAGCACCAGAGGGAGGCATTGGACAGGTAAAGAGATAAGGTGAGTGAGGAAAAAGGGGATGGGGAATGATGAAGGGGAGGGTGGTTGGGCATTACTAGAAGTTCGAGAAATTGATGTTTATGCCATCAGGCTGGAGGCTTCCCAGACGGAGTACAAGCTATTGCTCTTCCAACCTGCGTGTGACCTCATCGCAACAATAGAGGAGCATGGACTGACATTTCAGATTGGGAAATGGAAGTGGAATTAAAATGAGTAGCCACTGGGAGATCCCACTTTTTCTGGTGGATGAAGCATAGGTGCTGGGCAAAGCGGTCTCCCAATCTACATCGGGTCTCACCGATATACAGGAGGCCACACTGGGAGCATCGGATACAATAGGTGACCCCAACAGACTCACAGGTGAAATGTCGCCTCACCTGAAAGGACTGTTTGGGGCCCTGAATGGTAGTGAGGGAGGAGGTGTAGGGACAGGTGTAGCACTTGTTCTGCTTGCAAGGATAAGTGTCAGGAGGGAGATCAGTGGAAAGGGACAAATGGACAAGGGAGTCGTGTAGGGAGTGATCCCTGTGGAAAGTGGGGGGGGGGAGGGAAAGATGTGCTTGATGGTGGGATCCCATTTGAGATGGTGGAAGATACAGAGAATTAAGTGCTTGATGTGGAGGCTGGTGGGGTGGTAGGTGAGGGTAAGAGGAACCCTACCCCTGGTGGGGTGGCAGAAGGATGGAGTGAGGACAGATGTGTGCGAAATGGAAGAGATGTGGTTGAGGGCAGCGTTGATGTTGGAGGAAGGGAAGCCCCTTTCTTTGAAGGAGGACATCTTAATTAAAGACATTTAGTTACCACTTCAAAAACTCAGTGAAGTTAGTCAGGCAGGATCTTCCTCTAACAAAGCCATTTGGACTGTTGCCTATTAATCCTGTTCGTCGGAACTTTCCAATAACGTCTCTCCCATTGTTGTTAGGTTAACAAACCTGTTGTTACCTGTTTTATCCATGTTGCCCTCCTTTAGTAAATGTGCTACATTTACTGTCCTTCAGTCATAGAGGCATGGAAACAGGCCCATCAGCCCATCTAATCAATGCCAAGCCATTTAATCTGCCTAATCCTATTGGCCTGCACCCGTAACATATCCCTCCTACCCCTCCCATCCATGTACCTATCCAAACTTTTCTTAAATGGTGAAATCAAGCTTGCATGAAACACTTGTACTGACAGTGCATTCCACACTCTCGTGACCCTCTGAGTGAAGAAGTTCCCCTCATATTCCCTTTAAACTTTTCACCTTTCACCCTTAACCCATGACCTTTAATTGTAGTCCCACCCAAAATCAGTGGAAAAAGCCTGCTTGCATTTACCCCTATCTATACCTCTCATAATTTTATATACCTCTATCAAATCTCCCCTCAGTCTTCTACGTTCCAATGAAAAAAGTCCTGTCCTCCTAGGTAGATCCTCCTAGTTTGGCCTTGCCTGGTTCAAATTTATGTTTGTCCAGGAGGGCCAAGAGAAGGGACTGTTTGAGTGATTTTTGGGTTTAGGACGTAAACATTTAGCATTGACTTTGGCTACCAGTTTTCACACCTGAATATGTATTGTATATTTAATTTGGAGAGCAGTTCTGAACAATGGGTTCCTAAAAGCTGTGAATCCCAGTCCAGACAATGCTGATTAAAATTCATTTGGATGTCTGTGGTGTGGATGTGAATCAGGAGGTGTGAAGGTTGTACTGTATGTGGTTTCAAAGACAGCATTGTCCATATATGGAGTTGTCCTTTGATGTTAGGCACATAAAATACCGACCCCGTGCTGAGCCAGTGAGACCTTTCCACCGAAAGCTTCCCTGTATGATAGAGCCCTGCTGAAGGGGTTCGGCCTGAAATGTCGACTGTCCTTTTTCCATGGATGCTGCCTGGCCTGCTGAGTTCCTCCAGCACTTTGTGTGTGTTGCTGGCTGTACCTTGTTTTGTCAAATAAAGATACTTTTGTATCTACCAGTTATTTTCTCCAGTGACTTCATTCATGCAACAACAGCCCAGCTGGAGGGATCTTTGCTGAAGGAAGTTGTTTCTTAAGAAAATGTCTCATGTACCTCCAACTGATGGTGGGGATGGATGATATATCGGGCTGAATCCACTACTCTCTGCAGTTTCATATATTCCTGCACATTCTAATTGTCGTACCAAACAATGATGCAAGCAGCCAGGGTATTTCAGCAGTATATCTGGAGAAACTTTTTAGAATGCTTGGTGACAAGTCAAGCCTCTTTAATCTCCTTAGAAAGTAAAGTTGCTGTCACCCTTTTTTGGGAATGAGTTAGACCCAGGACAGACTCGGGAATTCAGGAATTTAAACTGCTGAACCTCTCAACTATCAATACCCCAATATAGACTGGTTTAATTTGCTCTTCCTTTCCCTTCACCCCAAAGACAACAATTAGCAGTCTAATTTTTCTGATATTCTGCGAGAGGCTGTTGAGGTGCCATTCAGCCAAATGTTCAGTCTTGCTCCTGTACACGGATTCATTACCTGTGATTTATCCAACAGCAGAGTTGCTGTCAGCAAACGTGTACAAGGCATTAAAACCGTGGATGTATAGAGTAGATCAGGAGGCTAAGTACGCTGCATTGAGGTGCACCTGTATTGGTGATCAGCTGTGTTGCCATTAGCAATCCTTGTTGGTTGAAGACTGCCAACGAGGAAGTTGAGGATACAGTTGCGGAGGGAGGTACAGAGACCCAGGTCTTGAAACTTGACAGTGAATTTAGATGGGATGATTATGTTGAATGCCCAGCCTGATGTAAATGCTATTGTTCAGATAGAAACATAGAAACGTAGAAAACCTACAGCCCTTCGGCCCATGATGCTGTGCTGAACATGTACGTACTTTAGAAATTACCTGGGGTTACCCATATCCCTCTATTTTTCTAAGCTCCATGTACCTCTCCAGGCACTCTTAAAAGACCCAATCGTTTGCACTTCCAACACCTTCGCTGGCAGCCCATTCCACGCACTCACCACTCTGCATAAAAAATGTAATCCCTGACATCTCCTCTGTACCTACTTCCAAGCACCTTAAAACTATGCCTTCTTGTACTAGTCATTTCAGCCTTGGGAAAAAGCCTCTGACTATCCACACAATCAATGCCTCTCATTATCTTGTACACCTCTATCAGGTTGCCTCTCATCCTCAGTTGCTCCAAGGAGAAAAGGCTGAGTTCACTCAACCTATTTTCATAAGGCATGCTCCCCAATCCAGGCAACATTCTTGTAAATCTCCTCTGCATTCTTTCTATGGTTTCCACATCCTTCCTGTAGTGAGGTGACCAGAACTGAGCACAGTACTCCAAGTGGGGTCTGACCAGGGTCCTATATAGCTGCAACATTACCTCTCGGCTCCTAAACTCAATCCCACGATTGATGAAGGTCAATGCACTGCATGCCTTCTTAACCACAGAATCGACTTGCATAACAGCTTTGAGTGTCCTATGGACTCAGACTCCAAGATCCCTCTGATCCGCCACACTGCCAAGAGTCTTACCATTAATACTATATTCTACCATCATATTTGACCTACCAAAATGAACCACTTCACACTTCACCATCACCAACCTTATCGGCTCTGGGGATCTCCCATCCACTGACACCAACCTCATAGTTCCCACACCCCGCACTTCCCGTTTCTACCTCCCACCCAAGATCCACAAACCTACCTGTCCAGGTAGACCTATTGTCTCAGCTTGCTCCTGCCCCACCGAACTCATTTCTGCACACCTGGACACTGTTTTATCCCCCCTTGTTCAATCTCTTCCCACCTATGTTTGTGACAATTCTCACGCTTTGAATTTTTTCAATGATTTTAAGTCCCCAGGCCCCCACCGCCTTATTTTCACCATGGACGTCCAGTCCCTATATAACTCCATCCCCCACCTGGACGGTCTTAAAGCTCTTCGCTTCTTTTTGGATTCCAGACCCAACCAATTCCCCTCTACCACCACTCTCCTCCATCTAGCGGAATTAGTTCTTACTCTCAATAATTTCTCCTTTGGCTCCTCCCACTTCCTCCAAACCAAGGGTGTAGCCATGGGCACCCACATGGGTCCCAGTTATGCCTGCCTTTTTGTTGGCTTTGTGGAACAGTCCATGTTCCAAGTCTATACGGGTATCCATCCCCCTCTTTTCCTTCGCTACATCGACGACTGCATTGGCGCTGCCTCCTGCACGCATGCTGAGCTCGATTACTTCATTAACTTTGCCTCCAACTTTCACCCTGCCCTCAAATTTACCTGGTCCATTTCCGACACCTCCCTCCCCTTTCTTGATCTTTCTGTCTCCATCTCTGGAGACGGCTTATCTACTGATATCTACTATAAGCCTACAGACTCTCACAGCTACCTGGACTATTCCTCTTCCCATCCTGTCTCTTGCAAAAATGCTATCCCCTTCTCACAATTCCTCCGTCTCTGCCGCATCTGCTCTCAGGATGAGGCTTTTCATTCCAGGACGAAGGAGATGTCTTCCCTTTATAAACAAAGGGGCTTCCCTTCTTCCACCATCAACTCTGCTCTCAAACGCATCTCTCCCATTTCCCGCACATCTGCCCTCACTTCATCCGCCCACCACCCCACTCAGGATAGGGTTCTCCTTGTCCTCACCTACCACCCCACCAGCCTCCAGGTCCAATGTATAATTCTCCATAACTTCCGCCACCTCCAATGGAATCCCACTACCAAGCACATCTTTCCCTCCCCCTCTCTTTCTGCTTTCCACAGGGATCGCTCCCTACGTGACTCCCTTGTCTACTTGTCCCTCCCCATCCCTTCCCACCGATCTCCCTCCTGGCACTTATCCTTGTAAGTGGAACAAGTGCTACACCTGCCCTTACACTTCCTCCCTCACCACCATTCAGGGCCCCAGACAGTCCTTCCAGGTGAGGCGACACTTCACCTGTGAGTCGGCTGATGTGGTATACTATGTCCGGTGCTCCCGGTGTGGCCTTTTATATATTGGTGAGACCCGACGCAGACTGGGAGACCGTTTCGCTGAACACCTACGCTCGGTCCACCAGAGAAAGCAGGATCTCCCAGTGGCCACACATTTTAATTCCACGTCCCATTCCCATTCTGATATGTCTATCCATGTCCTCCTCTACTATCAAGATGATACTATCCACACTCAGGTTGGAGGAACAACACCTTATATACCAGCTGGGTAGCCTCCAACCTGATGGCATGAACATTGACTTCTCTAACTTCTGTTAATGCCCCTCCTCCCCTTCTTACCCCATCCCTGACATATTTAGTTGTTTGTTTTTTTCTCTCTCTCTGCCCATCGCACTGCCTGTTCTCCATCTCCCTCTGGTGCTCCCCCCCCCCCCTTTCTTTCTTCCGAGGCCTCCTGTCCCATGATCCTTTCCCTTCTCCAGCTCTGTATCACTTTCGACAATCACCTTTTCAGCTCTTAGCTTCATCCCACCCCCTCCGGTCTTCTCCTATCATTTTGCATTTCCCCTTCCCCCCACTACTTTCAAATCTCTTAGTATCTTTCTCTTCAGTTAGTCCTGACGAAGGGTCTCAGTCCGACATGTCAACAGTGCTTCTCCTTATAGATGCTGCCTGGCCTGTTGTGTTCCACCAGCATTTTGTGTGTGTCACTTCACACTTATCTGGGTCGAACTCCATCTGCCACTTCTCAGCCCAGTTTTGCATCCTATCAATGTCCCGTGACAGCCCAGAGCAGGGTAAAGAGCCAGAGAAATCACCTCTGATAACAACCTCCTATTCTTCTGAGTTCAGAGAAATGAGGGCCGACCTGTTGGAAGCATGCAGTCCTTGGAGGGTTGAGGGTTAGGGTTGAGAGTTAGGGTTAGGGTTGAGGATTGAGGGTTAGGGATGAGGGTTAGGGTTGAGGGCTGAGGGTTGGGGTTGAAGGTTAGGGTTGAGGGCGGTGTGGGGTGTGGGCTGGTCTTTCACGGATGGGAGAACTTTGAATGAAAGAAAATAGTTACAAGCTTAGAGTTTGGTCATTTAAAACAAGATGTATAAGAAATTCTTCAAACAGAGAATACTAAATCATAGAAATACTCCATTTTAGAGAACTGTGTAGCTTACATCATTCGATATATTTAAAGATAATAAATTTTTAAAAGGTGAAGAAATTGATAGCTAAGGGGAATTGAAGTCTGGACCAGACTGGCCATCACTGTATTGAATGAATGGGATGTCTTACCGGGGCAAGTAACCTACTCTACCCCTATTTTCTGGTGTTGTTCAGTTTGGTCTTGGCTTTGCAATCACTGACTCCATTCCTCACCCACCATGGGTCGTAAACTGGACCACGTTGTCCTCCGTTGGGTTTAGAGGTCAGTGTGGTCTCTTTTTCCCTCCACAATGTTTGCTCTCAGTGCCCTGATTTTGCTCACTCATACAATTCCTTTTCTCTGGCTTCTCCCCGCTCACCCACCACCTATGTCAGTATGCCCACGGATTTAACCATGCCTCAGCACTACAGTTCTTGATGTGTAGATAGATCGCCACTTGACCTTGACCCCTCCATCTCCATCAACCTCCAGGATGCCCTCCACTTTCAATCATTTCAATTGACTTCAGTCAGGCTTGTTTGAAGAAATCTCTGCTCAATTGTCATCTGCATATAACCGGCAACACCAGAGATCCCAATACACTCGATCACTGCTATTCCACGATTAGGAATGCTTACAGTTCTCTGACAGAACTGCATCTTGGGAAATCTGACTTTCTCCTACATGTGTACAAGCAGGATAAAGAGCAAAGCTCCAGAAATAACAACAACAAAGGAATTGTCACAGGAGGCAGAGGAACAGCTGTAAGATTGCTCGAGTCAGTGGACTAGGCCATGTTCAAGGACTCATCAGAGGACCTGAATGAATGCACGATGGTTGTCATGGTTTTTGTAAAAAGAGTGGTAGATGAGTGTTTCTCCACAAAATCATTCAGTCTTCCCCAACCAGAAGTCCTGGATGACCCAAGAGATCCACAATCTGCTGAGGGCCAGGTCAGAGGTATTCAGGTCTGGTGACAAGAAGTCCAGGTATCATCTCTGTAAAGTTATCTCATGTGCGAAGTGGCAATTCCAGACCAAACCTGAATCATTGAAGGATGCTTGACAGCTGTCTCGGATTGAATGCTATCACCTCTTATAAAGTGAAATCAAGTGACACCGGTGACAACAAGGCTTTGCTTCCAGACAGGCTCAATGCCTTTCTTTGACCACAAAAACATGGAGGAACCTTCACAAACTCCCACAATCCCTGCTAGCCCTGTGATTTCAGTCTCTGCTGCCGATGTGAGAGCATGCTTCAGGAGGGTGAACCCACGGAAAGCACCCAGCCCATCTGGGCTATCTGACTGAGTACTAATGCCTGTGCTTGACTGTCTGGCTGCAGTGTTGACTGACATCTTGCTTCAGAGGTCTGAGGTACCCACCTGCTTCAAGCAGGCTTCATTTATACCGGTGCCTAAGAAGACCATGGTAACCTGCCTCAATGACTATTGTCTAGTAGCACTTGCATCCACTGGGAGGAAATGCTATGACAGGTTGGTGATGGAACGTATAAATTCCTGCCTAAGTAGCAACTGGATCCACTCCGTTTGCCTACCAGAACAACTAGACCACAACCAGGTGGCATTTCATTGGCTCTTCACTCTTTCTTCGATCCATATATCAGCATACTCTTTACCAACTGCAGCTCAGCATTCAATACCACTATCCCCTCAATACTAATCAATAATCTTCAAGGCCATAATACCTCCTCGTGCAACTGGATCCTTGATTCCCTGACTTGTAGACCCCATTCTGTTCGGTTTTGCAACATTTCCTCCACAATCTCCATCAGCACAGGGGCACTACAAGGCTGGGAGTTTAGCCCCTGCTCTACTAGTGACTGTGAGGCTTATCACAGCTCCAATGTCATATTCAACTTTGCTGATGATTCCACTGTCATAGACCAAATCAAAGGTGGTGACGAATCAGTACATAGGACGGAGATTGAAAATCTGGCCAAGTGGTGTCACAACAACAACCTTTCAATCAATGTCAGCAAGACTGAAGAGCTGATTATTGACTTCAGAAGGAGAAAACTGGGATTCATGAGGCAGTCCTCATGGGGGCGGGCTGGTTCAGAGGTGGAGAGGGTGAAATTCCTTGGAGTCATTTCAGAGGATCTGTCCTGGGCCCAGCACATGTAAAAAGCATGGCAGCACTTCTACTTCCTTAGAAGTTTGCAAAGTTTTGGCATGACATCTAAAACTTCAACAAACTTCTATAAATGTGTGGTGGTGAGTATATTGACTAGTTGAATCACAGCCTGGTATGGAAACACTAATGCCCTTGAATAGAAAATCTTGCAAAAAGTAGTGGAAACGGCTCAGTCCATCACATGTAAAGCCCTTCCCACAACTGTCGCAGGAAAGCAGTGCCCATCATCAAGGACCCCCACCATGCAGGCCATGCTCTCTTCTCACTGCTGCCATCAGAAAGAAGGTACAGGAGCCTCAGGACCCACACTACTGGGTTCAGGAACAGTTATTACCTCTTCAGCCATCAGGCTCTTGAACCAAAGGGGACGATTTCACTCAACTTCACTCTCTCCATCTATGGAGTCACTTCCAAGGACTCTTCATCTCATGCTCTTGATATTTATTGCTTGCTTATCTATCTATTTATCTATCTATCTATCTATTTATCTATCTATCTATCTATCTATCTATCTATCTATTTATCTATCTATCTATTCTATCTATCTATCTATTTATTTATTTATTTGCACTATTTGTTGTCTTTTGCATGTTTTTTTTTGTCCTTTTGGATATGGTCTTTCATTGATTCTATTATGTTTTAGATTTACTGCAAGAAAACAAATCAAATCATAAGGTTGTGTATGGCAGCGCGCACGTACTTTGTGTATGGCGGCGCACGTACTTTGTGTATGGCGGCGCGCACGTACTTTGTGTATGGCGGCGCGCACGTACTTTGTGTATGGCGGCGCACGTACTTTGTGTATGGCAGCGCGCACGTACTTTGTGTATGGCGGCGCACGTACTTTGTGTATGGCGGCGCACGTACTTTGTGTATGGCAGCGCGCACGTACTTTGTGTATGGCGGCGCACGTACTTTGTGTATGGCGGCGCACGTACTTTGTGTATGGCGGCGCGCACGTACTTTGTGTATGGCGGCGCACGCACTTTGTGTATGGCAGCGCGCACGTACTTTGTGTATGGCGGCGCACGTACTTTGTGTATGGCAGCGCGCACGTACTTTGTGTATGGCGGCGCACGTACTTTGTGTATGGCGGCGCGCACGTACTTTGTGTATGGCGGCGCACGTACTTTGTGTATGGCGGCGCGCACGTACTTTGTGTATGGCAGCGCGCACGTACTTTGTGTATGGCGGCGCACGTACTTTGTGTATGGCGGCGCGCACGTACTTTGTGTATGGCAGCGCGCACGTACTTTGTGTATGGCGGCGCACGTACTTTGTGTATGGCGGCGCGCACGTACTTTGTGTATGGCGGCGCACGTACTTTGTGTATGGCAGCGCGCACGTACTTTGTGTATGGCGGCGCACGTACTTTGTGTATGGCGGCGCGCACGTACTTTGTGTATGGCGGCGCGCACGTACTTTGTGTATGGCGGCGCACGTACTTTGTGTATGGCAGCGCGCACGTACTTTGTGTATGGCGGCGCACGTACTTTGTGTATGGCGGCGCGCACGTACTTTGTGTATGGCGGTGCGCACGTACTTTGTGTATGGCGGCGCACGTACTTTGTGTATGGCGGCGCGCACGTACTTTGTGTATGGCGGCGCACGTACTTTGTGTATGGCAGCGCGCACGTACTTTGTGTATGGCGGCGCACGTACTTTGTGTATGGCGGCGCACGTACTTTGTGTATGGCGGCGCGCACGTACTTTGTGTATGGCGGCGCACGTACTTTGTGTATGGCAGCGCGCACGTACTTTGTGTATGGCGGCGCACGTACTTTGTGTATGGCGGCGCGCACGTACTTTGTGTATGGCGGCGCGCACGTACTTTGTGTATGGCGGCGCGCGCGTTCTTTGTGTATGGCGGCGCACGTACTTTATGTATGGCAGCGCGCACGTACTTTGTGTATGGCGGCGCACACGTACTTTGTGTATGGCGGCGCGCGCGTACTTTGTGTATGGCAGCGCGCATGTACTTTCATAATAAAAAAGAAACATGAAATAAAAAAGAAATGTTGGAAATATTCAGCAGTTTAGACAATAGCAGTTTGAGGAAAGTATTTATGATATTTTTGGTGCTGATCTGGAGTGATTTCATACAAGCCTGTGTCAAGTAGGAAGTAAATAATCCAAAACTTGAAGCTTTGAGTTTCTGGAACAGAGCTACAAGCAAACGACTGCAGATGCTGCAATGTTCCATCACGTGAGCCTTTTTCTATTCTGGTCACAAATTGAAATTGAACAGGTTGGACTTTATTTCCTGACACTGACTTTAAGTATGTTATCAGTGCTGCTGTTGAGAAATAACAGCAACTTCTTTTGTTAACACCATTATTATGTGTCCAATTCAAGGTCAATTATACTTGAAATACTTCAGCTCGAAAGAGAAGTGCAAAAGAGCTTGCAAAAAAAATTGCAAGAACTGTCAGTCAGCAGTCTCAAGACAATATTTTCTCTAGTGACCCCAACATGAAAATTTCCAGTCTTCATCTCGTCCTATTCATTCAAAATGATAAGACCATGAGACATAGGAGCAGAATTGGGCCATTCAGCCCATCAAGTCTGCTCCACCATTCCATCATGGTTGATCCCAGATCCCACTGAACCGCACATACACCTGCCTTCTCGCCATATCCTTTGATGCCTTTGTGGCGATCCACTTTCTGCGCAGGTGAACCGGCTCACAAATAGCCAGTGCGCGGGGGGAGGCTTTGGTAATGCACCTCTGATGTCATTTCCGCCCGGAGAGGGTGGGCGCTAGGGATTAAATGCCAGCGCCGCGAAGTTTGAATAAACTAGTCTCGAAACGACTTACCGACTGCGTGTCGTTATTTCAGCGCTGTGTGTAGCACATCGCTACATTGGTGACCCCGATGGTCCAAACGGGATTTGGACCAAAGATGACCGACTCTTCATCTGTTCACGCAGTTTCGCTAAAGCTGCCGACATTCTGGACCATGCGTGTGGTTTAGCCAAGCAGAAGCCCAGTTCCAGATTCGGCAGATATCCTCTGATTCCACGTGTTACTACCACGTGGTGAGCGCCCTTGACCAGGAGACGGCCGCCCAGGTTGCGGATTTTATACAGTCACGCCCTGAAGAAGGCAAATATGAAGCATTCAAAGCACTGCTCATTGGGACCTTTGGCCTCCCACCTGCTTCACCTGGACGGTTTGGGAGACAGACTGCCGTCAGCATTGATGAACGAGATGCTGGCCCTGGCTGACGGACACAAGCCCTGCCTCAGGTTCGAGCAAGCGTTCCTAGAGCAACTGCCCGAGGACATACATCTGCAGCTGGCCGAGGCAGATTTCAGCGACCCCCGGAAGGTTGCCGTCCGGGCAGATGTGCTGTGGAAAGCCAAGAGGGAGAGCGTGGCGTCCGTCGGTTAGATTACCAGGCCACGCGCCCAACAGCAGACCAGACCAGGCCTGGCAGGGGGGCGCACACAACACAGAGGCAGGAGTGAGGGGGACAGTGAACAGTGGTGTTTCTACCACCAGTGGTGGGGCACAGAAGCCCGCCGTTGTCACCTGCCCTGCAAGGTGACTATGGCGACTGGCCACCAGGACAGCCTCTTGTACGTCTGGGACAAACAGTCGGGACGCCGCTTCTTGGTCGACACCGGAGCGGAAATCAGCGTCTTGCCCCCAACGGGCTACAACACCCGCAACAGGAAGCCAGGACCCACCCTGAGGGCTGCAAACGGCAGCACGATACGGACCTACGGCACCCGCACAGTGCAGCTGCAGTTCAGCGCCAGCAAGTTCACGTGGGACTTCACACTGGCCGTGGTGGCCCAACCATTCCTGGGGGCGGACTTCTTGCGAGCTCACAGCCTGCTGGTCGACTTGCAAGGGAAAAGACTGGTACATGCCGAGACTTTCCAGACGTTCTCCCTGGGTGAAGCCAAGTTGTCGGCCCCACACCTGGACTCCATCACGCTGTCGGACAATGAATTCACCAGAATCCTGGTGGACTTTCCATTGATTCTGGCACCGCAGTTCACGGCAGCCATGCCCAGGCACGGGGTACAGCACCACATCCCGAGCCAGGGACCACCCCTCCACACCCGCACACGAAGGCTCCCCCCGGAAAAGCTCTGCCTGGCGAAGGAGGAGTTCAAGAGGATGGAGGAATTGGGGATCCTACGGAGGTCCGACAGCCCATGGGCCTCCCCCCTGCACATGGTGCCCAAAGCAGCTGGGGGTTGGAGACCATGCGGCGACTACCGCAGACTGAACGAGGCTACAACTCCAGACCGCTACCCCGTGCCGCACATACAGGACTTTGCAGCAAACCTGCACGGGGCAAGAATCTTTTCCAAAGTAGACCTCGTCCAGGGATACCATCAAATCCTGGTGCACCCTGAAGACATCCCCAAAACAGCACTCCATCACCCCGTTCAGCCTGTTCGAGTTCCTCCGAATGCCGTTCGGCCTGAAGAATGCCGCACAGACGTTCCAGCGGCTAATGGATGCGGTGGGACGCGACCTGGACTTTGCGTTCATCTATATGGATGACATCCTTATAGCCAGCAGTAGTCGCCAGGAGCATCTGTCCCACCTCCGCCAGCTCTACTCCCGCCTGAGTGATTTCGGCCTTACGATCAACCCGGCCAAATGCCAGTTCAGTCTCGATACCATCGACTTCCTGGGCCACAGGATTACCAAAGACAGGGTAACACCTCTGCCCGCCAAAGTAGACGCGATCTGCCACTTTGCCCGGCCCAACACGGTCAAAGGCCTACAGGAGTTCGTTGGTATGGTGAACTTCTACCACCGTTTCCTCCCCTCAGCAGCCCGTATCATGCGCCCTTTGTACACCCTGATGCCGGGTAAAGGCAAGGACATTACTTGGGACGAGGAGGCCGCGGCCGCTTTCGTTAAAGCCAAGGAAGCCTTGGCAGATGTCGCGATGCTGGTGCACCGCAGAACAGATGTTCCGACTGCACTCACAGTGGACACATCCAACACAGCAGTCGGTGGGGTGCTGGAGCAGCTCATCGAGGGGCGCTGGCAACCCCTGGCATTCTTCAGCAAGCACCTACGACCACCCGAACTCAAGTACAGTGCTTTCGATCGGGAGCTGTTGGCACTGTATCTGGCAATCCGGCATTTCAGGTACTTCTTAGAAGGCAGGCCCTTCACCGCGTTCACGGACCACAAACCGTTGACCTTCGCGTTCATGAAGGTGTCCGATCCCTGGTCGGCTCGCCAGCAGCGACATCTGTCCTACATCTCTGAGTACACGACGGACATCCAGCATGTCTCGGGAAAGGACAACGTCGTGGCGGATGCACTCTCCAGACCAGCTATCCAGGCCCTGTCGCTGGGGGTGGACTATGCAGCACTGGCGGAGGCGCAGCAGGCAGACGACGAGATGCCCAGCTACAGGGCCGTCGTCTTGGGTTTGCAGCTGCCGGACTTTCTCGTAGGCCCAGGTGAGAGGACCCTCTTGTGCGACGTGGCTACCGGCCAACTTCGCCCCATCGTCCCGGCAGCCTGGAGGCGGCGGGCTTTCGACTCCATTCACGGTTTGGTGCACCCATCTATCAAGACAACCGTCTGGCTGGTCTCCAGCAAGTTCGCATGGCACGGACTTCGCAAGCAGGTCAGTGAATAGGCCAGAACGTGCGCGCAGTGCCAAACAGCCAAGGTGCAGCGGCACACTAAAGCCCCGCCACAGCAGTTCGAACCCACCCACCGGAGGTTCGACCACATTCATGTGGATATCGTGGGCCCCCTACCAGTGTCCCGAGGAGCGCAGTACCTCCTAACTATGGTAGACCGGTTCACAAGGTGGTCCTGCTCACTGACACATCTGCACATCAAGGGGGCAAGAGGAAGAACCTGCAGCAGTCCTGGACAGACTACGTGAAAGGCTCGGCAACCTGGCCCCCGTACCAACTTCACAGCACGGACGGACCCCGACCCATGTACCCAAAGACCTGCAGAACTGTAAGTTTGTGTTTGTACGAAGGGGCGGACACCGGGCACCGCTACAGCGGCCATACGAGGGGCCGTTCAAGGTGATCAACAACAACGGGTCCACATACATTCTGGACATTGGGGGGAAAGAGGAGGTTTTCATGGTGGACCGACTCAAACCAGCCCATGTGGACTTGGTGCAGCCGGTTGGGGTTCAGACACCGCGGCGCACAGGCAGACCTCCCAAACAGAGTCCGACCCAGACTGTGGACATTGGGGGGGTGTATCGCCGGTGCTGGGGGGGGGGGGGGTTATGTGGCGACCCACTTTCTGCACAGGCGAACTGGCTCACAAATAGCCAGCGCGCGGGGGGAGACTTTGGTAACGCACCTCTGATGTCATTTCCGCCCGGAGACGGCGGGCGCTAGGGATTAAATGCCAGCGCCGCGAATTTTGAATAAACTAGTCTCGAAACGATTTACCGACTGTGTGTCGTTATTTCAGCGCTGTGTGAAGCTATTCACTTCCAACTTAAATATACCCATGGACTTGGCCTCCACCGCAGTCTGTGGCAGAGCATTCCACAGATTCACTACTCTCTGGCTAAAAAAAAATTCCACCGTACCTTTCTTCTAAAAGGTTGCCCTTAGCTTTTGAGGCTGTGCCCCCTAGTTCTGGATACCCCCACCAAAGGAAACATCTCCACATCCATCCTATTAGGTCCTTTCAACATTCAGTAGGTTTCAATGAGAACCCGCCCCCCCATTCTTCTAAATTCCAGTGAGTACAGGCCCAAAGCTGCCTAACACTTGCAGAAATGCAGAAATGGCTAAAGGCACTGACTGTGGATACGGCAAAGGCTTTCATTCTTAACAACATTCTGGTAATAGTACTGAAGACTTGTTTTCCAGAAGTTCCTCTGCCCTTTATCAAGCTACAACAATGCATCTACCTGACCTGGAAAATTGCCCAGGTGTGTACTGCCTTGAAGCAGGACAAATCCAATCCATCAGTTACCATCCAGTTTGAGTGTTTGATCAAGGATAATTGATAACACCATCAAGCAACACTTACTTTAGCAATAACTTGCTCACAAAAGTTAGGGCTTTGGCAAAGTCACTTAGCTTCTGACCTCATTACAGCTTTGGACAGGAGAGCTAAGGTGAAGTGAGAGTCATTTCTCT
The DNA here is from genome assembly GCF_048418815.1 of Hemitrygon akajei. Lineage (NCBI taxonomy): Eukaryota > Metazoa > Chordata > Chondrichthyes > Myliobatiformes > Dasyatidae > Hemitrygon > Hemitrygon akajei. The sequence continues at coordinate 70,007,520 of NC_133134.1, forward strand.
TGACATCAAGACAGCATCTAATAGATAATGGCACCAAGGGACCATCCCTAAGCTGGGAATAATGGGGGTCAGGGGTGGGTAGGAACCCTCCACTGGTTAGAATTGAACAGAGAACAGAAGATGTTGCGGCAGTTGGAAGTGAATTAACTCAGCCATAGGACAATACTGCAGGAGTTCCTCAGGATAGCATCCAAGAACCTTGCATCTTCAGCTGCTTCCTTCATCTGTAAGGTTGGACGTAGAGATGTTTGCTGATGATTGCACAATGTGCACCACCATTCATACTCCTCAGATCAAGAAGCAGTCCACAATCAAATACAGCAAGTCCTAGACAGTATCCGGGCCTGGGCTGATAGATGGTAAATCACATTCTCACTACACAGGTGCAAAGCAATGATGATATCCAACAAGAGAAAATCCATCAATCACCCTCCAACGTTCAATGGCATTGCCATCGCTGAATGCCCCACTATCTATATCCTGGGGTTGATCATTGACCAGAAACTTAATTGGTGTAGCCAACCAAATACACAATGTGCTTACAAAGTCAGGTCAGAGGCTAGGAATTCTGCAGTGAGTTCCCCTAACTCCTAACTCCCCAAATCTTGCCAACTTGAAGATTCAAGTCAGAAGTGTGATAAAATACTCTGCACTTGCCCAGATGAGAACAGCTTCAAGGACACTCTAGAAGATCAACAGCAGCCCTTTCACAACTAGGCGCTCACTCTCTCACTGATGCACAGTAGCTGCAATTTGTACCATCTATGGATGAATGGCAACAACTCGACACCGCTGCTTAGACAAATGGTTCAAACCCACACCCTCCACCAGCTAGAAGAACAAGATAACGTGGGACACCACCAGCTGGAAATTGCCCTCCAAAATACACACTATCTGGACTTGGAATATATCACCGTCCCTTCACCATCAGTGAGTCAAAATCCAGGCACTCCCCCTCCCAACAGCATTCTGGCGTACACACCTCACGGAGTGCAGCTTATTACAATCTTCTCCAGAACAACTAGGATGGCACTTCATGCTGGCTCAGCCTGTGAAGCCCACACCTCTTGAAAGAACAATAAAAATGAGTCCTATTGCAGTTGGCCTTGAAGAGATGGCTTCCCTGTGGTTTAGTGTAGGATTGTCTCAGTTCTAAACACAAGGATATAGTTTGCAAGATCAGCTGGAATAGAGGCAAGTATGGGAGAGGATAAGATGGCAGTGTGTCACTGTCCTGTTGTCCAAAAGCCTGAATCAAAGACCTTGAGAAAGATTTCACCAGACATTTTACCAGTAATTGTAGCCCTGAGGTCTACAGTCATTGTAGGCCTCCGTTAGTCTTGATAGACCTTGGAAAGTTTCCAGGGCGCAAGCCTGGGCAAGGTTTTTCCTGGGCAAGGTTTTTTTTAATGGAAGACCGGCAGTTGCCCAAACTGCAAGTCTCCCCTCTCCATGCCACCGATGTTATCCAAGGGAAGGGCATTAGGACCCATACAGCTTGGCACCGGTGTCGTCGCAGAGCAATGTGTGGTTAAGTGCCTTGCTCAGGAACACACATGCAGCCTCAGCCAAGGCTCGAACTAGCAACCTTCAGATCACTAGACCAATGCCTTAACCACTTGGCCACATGCCAACACTCTACAGTCATACCAAGGGTAAGTAGAGGTGTAACTGGTGCCCTTACTGGTTACATCTATGTCCGGGGAATTGATGAATGATTAGTTTATTATTCTAAATAGCTTCATAGAAATGTGGCCACTGACTCCCAAGGAAATTGATTTAATCCCCATCCCCAACCTTAACCCTTCAGTTCCAACCCCCAACCCAACCTGACCACTCAACTCAAACCTCCTCTCCAACCCCAATGCCAACCACTCATCTCTAACCCCATATTCAGCTCTGATATCCCAACTTTAACCCATTCCCCTGCACTAGCCTCTCCTCCAACCCTAACCTCAGCCCTCACCACTCTACTTCAAACTCCAGTCCCAGTTAGGAACACTCATCTTAAATCTCCTACTTAACTCAGACCCCTCAGATCCAACCCTCAACTTCAACTATGACCCCCCTCAGCTCCAATCAATAACCACAGCCTTGACCATAACATATAAGAGCAAAATTAGGCCCATTAAGTTTGCTTCAACATTTCTTCATGGTGATCCATTTTCCTTTCTTTTGTAATTTATCTTTTTATTGAAGTTCATCATCAAACAAACATTTCCATAAGATGTATTTCAGACTTTGTACATATACATCATATAATCATATATATCACAAATCTCCACAAAGTATTTATCTGAGGTATACACATAGAAAAGAGTGGAAAGAAAAAACAAGCAAAAGGAAAGAACTATGTACAAGTAGGGAGAGATCTTTTTTTTTACAACAGATTCATTGATTTGTGAGAATAAAATCAGGCCTGTGAGGCATTATGTAGTTAAACCATTTTCCCCAGTATGAATCAAATTGTTCCAGCTTATGGTTAACAGATGCTGTTATCTTCTCCATTTTGTAAATGTCCATTGTAATTTCCATCCATGTATTTAAAGTTGGGCTCTCCTGTGATAACCATTTCCTAGTAAGAGTCTTTTTACCAGCCACCAACAGTATATTCATTAAATATTTATCTCTTTTCAACCATTCTTGAGGTATATATCCAAAATATAAGGTCTTACCTTCTAAGGGTATTTCACATTTAAAGATGTCTTGTAGGGCATTGTGTATCCCCCTCCAATAGTTTTTGATAACAGGGCAGTCCCAAAAAATATGATAATGATTTGCATTTTGATTTCCACAAATTCTCCAGCAAACAGGGAGGTTACTATCATAATGGGATTTCTGAGAAGGTGTAATAAAATATCTTATCAAGTTTTTCCATCCAAACTCCTTCCATTTCTGTGAACTGGTACACTTCCAACTGATACCTCAATATTGTTGTCCATTCTTCCTCAGATATAATTATCCCTCCTTCCTTCTCCCATTTTGTTTTAATGTATGAAGTCGAATATTATCTGAATTATATGCTTTTCTAAAGAGCTCTATCAAGCATGTATTTGCCTTGGTTACATTTTTAAGAGTCTTATTAACATATTGTCGCATCTGTAAATACCAATAAAAATCTTGTTTTTCTAATAAGTGTTTCTCTTTAAGCATTTCAAAACTGAACAGTGTTCCTTCTTTCATTATGTTGCAAAGAACTGTTATTCCTTTAGCTGTCCAGTCCTTAAATCTAGCATCCAATTTATTTGGTGTAAAATCCGAGTCATAAGCACACCATTTAAGAATTGCAATATCTCCCTCTAGATTATATTCTTTTATAATTTTTATAGTTTTCCATATTTTAAGAGTCAATTTCACCCATTGTATTTATGTACCTTTGCAGGTTGTTATCAGCCAAAATTGCTTGTATGGGGATGGGAAGTACCCGCTCCTCAATGTTTTTCCATTGAGCGTCATATGATGGGTTGCACCAGCATATCACAGCTCTCAACTGTGCTGCAAAATAATAATCTCTAAGAGAAGGTAGGCCCCATCCCCCCTTTTCCTTTGCTAATTGCAAAGTTTTGAGACGAACTCTAGGCCTTTTACCCTGCTAAATATACCTTGATAGCATCTTGTTCCATTCATTGAATTGATTTTGATTAATCTCTATCGGTAGGGTCTGAAAGAGATATAACAGTCTGGGCAGTATATTCATTTTAATAGACTCAATCCTTGAACTGAGACTGAAAAAACGAATCAGGTTCCATCTTGCCACATTTTCCTTAATTTTTTATATAAAGGCTGATCATTACATTCTGATCATTTTGCCAAATCTTTTGGCATAATGATGCCCAAATATTTGAAAGAAATGCCCAAAATTTCTCTTGGTGGGCTATAGTAATATGAAAGTAATTGGGTTTTATCTATGCTGATCTTGTATCCTGATAATTGACCATATTGTTCAAAGGATTACATCAATTTAGGTAAAGAGTATGTTGGTTGCCCTATAGAGATCAAAATGTCATCCGCGTAACAAGCCAATTTATGCTCTGTCCCTTTAATAGTAATTCCCCTGATATCTTCATTTTGTCTGATGTATTGAGCTAATGGTTCCAGATATATCGCGAAGAGTAGTGGTGACCATGCACAACCCTGTCTCGTGCCCCTTTCTAGGGTAAGACTATTTGATAAATATCCATTGATTTTAATCCTAGCAGTAGGATTGTCATATAGTGTCTGTATAGTTTTAATAATTGTGTCTTGGAAACCAAATCTATGTAAAACTCTGTAAAGAAAATTCCAATTAACCGAATTAAATGCTTTTTCAGTGTCCACGCTTATCACTATTGCTTCGATTTTATTTTTTTGTATATGATCCATAATGAGAAGTGTCCTTCGTATATTGTCTTGAGTCTGGCGTTGTCGTATAAAACCTGTCTGATCATTACGTATCAGTATGGGTAGAAACTCCTCTAATCGTTTGGCCATGATGGAGGTAAATAATCTATAATCTACATTAAGAACGGATATTGGTCTAAATGACCCACATTCCATTTTATCCTTGCCTTCTTTCGGTATAGCTGAGGTTATCGCTTCCTTCCAACTGGGTGGCATTTGTGCCTTTTTTAGAGCCCAGTTCAGTGTGGGGAGTAAAACAGGAATTAACTCATTTTTAAATTCTTTGTACCACTCTGCCATATACCCATCTGATCCTGGTGACTTGCTTAATTTAAGCCTACTAATTGCAGCTTTTAATTCAACTTCAGTTATGTCAGCAGTCATCATTCTATTTTGTTCTTTGCTTAAAGTGGGTAACTCTAGAGAATTCCAGAAGGTGTCAATTTGGGCTATGCTTCCCCCTGGAACTTTGGAATATGGAGTTTTGTAAAACGCTTCAAAAGCTTCTTGAATTTCACTTAGCTTATTTTTTATTATTTTGGTTCTTGGGTCCCCAATTCTATGAATTGTATTTTCTGCTATCTTTTTTTTCACTTTCCATGCCAGTATTTTCATAGATTTCGATCCACTTTCATATTGTCTCTGTTTCAGAAACGTTAAGTTTTTCCTGATTTCCTGTGTAGCCAAAGTATTTATTTCATTCCTAATTCTTTTAATTTCCCCGAATGTATCCTGTGCCAAATTCAATTTGTGTTTTTTCTCTAGTTCCTTCAGCCTATTTTGTAATTCCTCTAATGTTTTATTCCTTTTTTTCTTATATGAAGATATCGCTATAATTTTCCCTCTTAAGACCGCCTTCAGAGTATCCCATAAAATGGGAGGTGAAACCTCTCCATTATCATTAAATTCTAAGTAGAGACCAATTTCTTTTTTAATTTGTTCCTTAAAGTACGGATCATTGAGTAGACTTGAATTTAGTTTCCAAATAGTATTCTTTGGTTGTAGGTCAAAATCAACAGATAAATATATAGGTGCATGGTCATTTACATCTATTGTCCTAATTCCACAGATGTTTATTTTGTCTTTGTCTTTTCCAAATGTTATGAAATAGTCTATTCTTGTTTATACAGAATGGGGAGCAGAATAATGAGTGTAATCCCTTCTGTCAGGGAAAAGGTCCCTCCATATATCAATTAAACCAACATCCTCAAAAAGCGTATTGACTTGCTTATGTAAAGAATTTGTTTCATAGGTTTTTCTATTGGAAGAGTCTAAGTTTGGTTGTAATTGTAAATTTAAGTCTCCCCCACATATCAGGAGACCTTCTGTTTCCATTACCATAATATCAGTAATTTTCTGAAAGAAACCAATATCACTTCCCGGGGGTGCATATATATTCAATAGAGTAACTGAATTGCCATCTATATTCCACCTTACCAGAGTATATCTGCCCTCTTTATCTCCCATTTCGAATACTTTTTCAAAAAATTTAGCTTACTTGAGATAAGAAATGCAACTCCTCTCCTATGTCCTGATTTATATGAGGAGAAAAACAGATTAGTGAAGCCCATTCTCTTTAGTTTTTTATGCTCATTATCACTTAAATGAATTTCCTGTAAATATACTACATGGGCTTGTTTTTTTTTCATTTTGGATAAAATTCTCTTACATTTGATTGGATTTGATAGTCCATTTACATTAAAAGAAATGAATTTTACCTTGTCCTTAGCCATCTGTATTTATCTGTCAATGTATCATTGAAATTAGAATAAAACTTAATCGATCTATTCCCTGAACAAATAAGAACCAAGAAACGCAAATAATAACAAAAATGGCAACGAATGTGTGATTCAAAGGCTGAGGTCTCTAGTAGATGACCCTGCGTTGAGCTAGAGGAAATGTCTAGCTGTGGGGGATAACCCCTCCTACTTGTGAGTTGAGGGCCCCCATTGCAGTATTCATAAAAGTCAGCGAACAAATCCATTACACAGAAAAGATTTCCGTGTACTCCTCCTATATTATACATATATATATACACACACAAACATACATATACATATATATACATGCATACATACATACACACACACACATATATATATATATACATACACGCATACACACACATTACACACATACGCATAGATATATATATATTCTCATTTTGGTGGGGTAAAAGGAGTAAGTGAGCGAATAAAGAATAACAACTAAGTAATATAAAATCCACATTATAATAAGTATTTCTCGAGATAGGTATATCACCGTGTACTTTTGCTTCCGTTTAGCTTCTCAACATTTTTAAAGTTAGCCAAACCTTATGGCTCTTCTGAAGGGGGTGAGGACTGTCTTTGGGAAACTCCCGGTCTCTTCCTGATATATTTCTCTCGGCCTCCTCCCGTCTCCTGCCTTCTCGTTTCTCTCACTATTTACCAAGCGGAACGGGATAATTCCTCAGTCAGGCTTTCCCTCGTTTTGGTCACACTGACGGGCAACCCTCTGGCCTTCATGTCTGTAGTCGCCTCTTCCACTGTCTGGTACAACCACGTCCCGTTGTCATAAAACACTCAAAGTTTAGCAGGGTACGGAGTTTGAAATCTAATCGTATATTGCTTTAGTACTCGCTGTACTTTGGAATATTCTTTGCATTTCTGGAGGACCGTGGGGGGGGGGGTAATCTTGGTCGAAATATATTAATTTATTGTCGTAAAACACTCTCTTCTTACCCCAGGCCCTTCGTAGAATCTCCGCCTTGGTGCTGTACCGAAGGAATTTAATTATTATTGAGTGTGGCTTTCTATCCTGGGTAGGTTTTGGGACTAGCGCGCGGTGGGCTCTTTCGACTTCCAGCTTCATAGCCGGGGGAAGATCCAATGCATCCCGCAGTAACTTTCTGACAAACTCCATCATAGATGAGCCCTCCACTCCTTCGGGAATGTTGTAGATTCTGATATTTTCCCGCCGTGATCTTCCCTCCAGGTCAAGCAGTTTACCTTCTTGGTGATGTATTATTTTTATTGTCTTGCTCAGTATCCGTTCCACGTTTTGAACGCGATCTTCCACCTTCTCAATTTGAGTCTCTGCCACCACTATTTTTTGATTAACGCTGGCGAGCTCTGACTTAATATCACGGAGCTGCTGCTTTATATCTTTCTGGACCTCCATTATTTCTTTCAGGATTTCGAAGACATTCGCCGCTTCGCCTGAACGAGGCCCGGCGTCTGCCTCGCTAGCACGCGGTTGGGTCGGAGAGCCAGACGCTGCATTCCTCTCGGACGCAGGCTCCGCAGTCTCGCTTTTTTTATTTCCATTTCTTTTCCCCATTCTTTCCGCTCTTTACAGTTCAAATATTTTTCGAAAAATATTATATTTGATGGGTTAACGGGGCTTAATACGCGTTTTTCCAGAGGAGCTAGTGACTTAAGCTGTCATTCTCGACGATGACGTCACTGGAAACCTTGGTGATCCATTTTCCATCTCAGCCCCAGTCTCTTGCCTTCACCCTCTCAGCTGTTCCTCAGTGGCTTAGTGACAGCTGTAACTGACTGGTAACATCACTGCAGGAATGGCTACGGGATGAAGGAAGAGAGGACTGCCTAAGATTTGTTACAGTCCCACTGCTGCTCAGTGTAGGTGGTTTAATATGGCATCAGTCAATGGCATAGCCCCTTGGGAAACTCTTCCTTTGTCTCAGCTGTCACTGGCAAGCTACAGTGAATGCAATGACTCATAATTAAAGAAAAAAAACAGAAATTGCTGGAAATACTCAGCAGGTCAGGCAGCACTTGTTGTGAGGAAACCAGAGTTAATGTTTTGGGTAAATGTAACTTCACTTTTTGGACCTCTGTGTTGTGAACAGAGCCATTACTTACAGTCATGATGTAGGGTCTTGACTAGAAACGTCCACCATCCCTCTGCCTCCATAGGTGTTGCCTGACTTGTCGAGTTCCTTCTGCAGTTCATTGTTTGCTTCAGGTTCCAGCAGCTGCAGTCCAGCATTTATTATCACTTATCCCTGATTGCCCTCAGGAATGTTGGGAGAGCTGCTTTCTGGACAGGCAGATGATGCTATATCTCAAATACTGAGTCAGAGTACAAGAAGAGGAAAGATAGATAGATAGATAGATAGATAGATAGATAGATAGATAGATAGATAGATAGATAGATAGATAGATAGATACTTTATTCATCCCCATGGGGAAATTCAACTTTTTTCCAATGTCCCATACACTTGTTGTAGCAAAACTAATTACATACAATACTTAACTCAGTAAAAAATATGATATGCATCTAAATCACTATCTCAAAAAGCATTAATAATAGCTTTTAAAAAGTTCTTAAGTCCTGGCGGTAGAGTTGTAAAGCCTAATGGCATTGGGGAGTATTGACCTCTTCATCCTGTCTGAGGAGCATTGCATCGATAGTAACCTGTCGCTGAAACTGCTTCTCTGTCTCTGGATGGTGCTATGTAGAGGATGTTCAGAGTTATCCATAATTGACCGTAGCCTACTCAGCGCCCTTCGCTCAGCTACCGATGTTAAACTCTCGAGTACTTTGCCCACGACAGAGCCCGCCTTCCTTACCAGCTTATTAAGACGTGAGGCGTCCCTCTTCTTAATGCTTCCTCCCCAACACGCCACCACAAAGAAGAGGGCGCTCTCCACAACTGACCTATAGAACATCTTCAGCATCTCACTACAGACATTGAATGACGCCAACCTTCTTAGGAAGTACAGTCGACTCTGTGCCTTCCTGCACAAGGCATCTGTGTTGGCAGTCCAGTGTCATGACAACAACCTTTCCCTCGATGTCAACAAAACAAGAGAGACTTCAGGAAGGAGGTGTGGTATGCACACTCCTGTTTAGATCATCACCTCAGATGCTGAGGGGATTGGGAGTATCCGGTTACTAGGAGTGATCATCACTCGCTTAGTGCAAGCATGTCTTTGCTCCAGCCAAGAAAGCACATCAGCATCTCTACTTCCTCAAGAGAGTAAAGAACCTTGGCATATCTCCTTGTACCATCGAGAGCATCTTATCTGAATGTATCATGGCTCAGTGGGCAACTGCTCTGCAAGAAACTGCACAGGGTTGTGAACATCACAGAAACTCTGTCTATCTTCCCGCTGCCTTACATAATCAAAGACTCTACCGACCCTGGACATGATCTCTTCTCCCCCTCCCATCAGACAGCAGGCTCAAAAGCCTGAAAGCACTGACCATCAGGCTAAGGAACAGCTTCCATTGCCCTGAAGATGGTGGTGACTCATTTACTACAAGATACTCAGCCCCTTATGTAGCTGGTCAGTGGTGATCAATGATACTAATGATAGGAGATTCATGCTCCCTCCTGTTGGAGATGGCCTTTGTAGTACAAATGTTATTTCTCATATTGTGCCACGGTGTTGTTGTATGCAGGTAAGGTCTGCTTCTTTTTCGGTGAACATTATCGTTTCTGACCTTATGATGAAGCAGGTGAAGGACTCGGTGTTGATGAACTGCTGCAGTGATGTCCCGGGGATGGGACGATTGAACTCTAAAACTCACAACCATCCTCCTTTGTGGGTGGCCTGTCTCCAACCATTGTACAACACAGGGACCGGCCCTTCAGCCCACAATACTTGTTCTGAACACAATGTCAAATTAAGCCCGTACACATTTCATATCCCTCCATTTTCTCCATGCTCCTGGGACTATCCATGCCTCTCATGCTCTATCAGGTTCCCCTTAGCCGTTGACTCTCCAAAGAAAACAACCCAGTTTAGTCCAATCTCTCCACATATCCTCTAATCCAAGTAGCATCTTGCCATTTCTCTGTGATGTCATTAGTTCAGTTTTACCAGAACTTTTCAATGTCTTAAAGTTTCTGGCACTTTGATTTTACTTCAGATTTACGGTATCTGTGCATTTTTTGATCAATTTTCAGTTAATGCGAAGACAAGGACACATAGGCTACAGACCCTAAAACCCAGTGGTGGAACCCCAATTGCATTGGTTAACCTTCCAATGTTTCATTTTTACTGCCGTTGGTGGAGGGGAAGTGTCATGAAAACCTGCCTACAATGTTCAGATGAGGTTCTAACTTTTGCAGAGCTTCTGAGAACTCCAACTGTCCTTCTGAAAGAAGTCTGATATGGATTGATTTATGAAGACCACAAAACTATAAGACACAGGATTAGGCTAATTGGCCAATCAAGTCTGCTCTGCCATTCAATCCCGGCTGATGTATTTATCTCTCTCAACCCCATATTCCTGTCTTCTCCCCATAACCTTTGACACTCTTATTAACCAAGAACCTATCAACCTCCACAACTCTCTATGGCAATGAATTCCACAGATTCCTTATCCCCTGGTCAAAGCAATTCCTTCTCACCCCTGTTCTAAAGGGACTATTAGTCCCTTTATTCTGAGACTGAGCCCGCTAGTCCTAGAATTTCCTGCTACTGGAAACATACACTCTATCCAGACCTTTAAATATTTGGTAGGTTTCAATGAGGTCCCCTCATCCTTACAGACTCCAGCAAGTACCGACCCATGCCATCAAATGGTTATTAAATGTTAACTCTAAACTCCCCAGAACCATTCTTGTGAGCACAGCACATCCTTGCTTAGATATGGAGCCCCAAACTGCTGACAGTATTCCAAGTGTGGCTTGACAAAACCTTAGGAAGACCCATGAAGCTGTACATCACCTGCTGTGAGCCATTCACCGACACTGGGGGCCGGCTGTTGACACTAATGAGAATTGTAGTGGTTACACAATTTGATGTGTTTACAGCTTCACCCTGGCAGCCTCTGCGACGACACTGGTGCCAAGCTGTATCGGTGCTTGCCCTTCCCTTGGACTACATCGCTGACGTGGAGAGGGGCAACCTGCAGCATGGGCAACAGCCGGTTCTTCAAATCTTCCCACCCAGGCTTGCACCCTGGAGAGGACACAGTCTGTGAGAGGTGCAAATCAAGTTCCCCTAGGATTGACGGCTGCCAATGAATGAGTGGGGAGAGGAATACTGCAGGTTACTGTTTTGCTGAGCGATAAGGAGAAGTTGTTAAAGGACTCCAAGGTTCAATTCTCTTTTACACCTTTTGATGCTCCCCAGCTATGCATAAACTGACATCAAATGAATGTATCTGACTTAAACTTTAACCCGAAGAGAATTTCTTCCTTTACTTAATAACACCAAAGGTTGGAATTTGATCTTTCAGGATTATAAATGCCCAAATTCATCAGTTGCTTGTTATAAGGGCAGCAGCTTCCATTGATGTGGAAGGATTACTCTTCCTACGTCTCCCCACTGTGACCCCATGGATACAAGTGGCAACGCAGAATAAACTCAGTGCTCCTGTGTGATGTAATCCTGGCAGCAACTTTAACTCAGGTAAAAAGGAGGAGTCTGTAAGCACTGAATCGCAGACATAACTTGCAGGTTACACAAATCATAAGAAATTTTCCTGCATTTGTTAACAGAAAGTTGTGGTCATTTCACTGATAATGAAAACCCATTTTGGTTCCCTTTTAAGACAAGAACTGATCGAAGGGGAAGTATGGAGACAAGGATTTGGAGAGATGGGACCATGGTAAAGGCAGGTGGCACCCTGACCAATAGGGTGGAACCTGGGTCAGCTCTGCCAGAAGACAAGACTCTGGATGTGGCTGACATTGTGGTCCTGGTTTTGTATTTGCTTTTTGTCTTGGCAGTAGGACTCTGGGTAAGTGCTCATTATTGCAGCCAGCTTTCTCTAGAGCATGAATGGATATGTGAAATCTGTGTGTGGGGAGACACGTGTACCTAGTTATGTGGTACAATGGTGACAGGAACTGTTTGATGAGCTGGTGCATCGTACATGAAGCTATAGGATGCAGGAGTGTGGAAGTTACAGTAAACCTTCAGAACTAGGCCTTTACTGGGGAATTAGGTTCAATTCTCAGCAGGGTAACAAGAACTGGGAAAGGGTGGGAATGAGATTTAGTGGATTGATGCCAGGAACGGGATGATTCAGTCATGTGGATCTATGGGAGTGGGGGTGAGGGTGTGGTTGGGTTCAGGTAAGATGCTGAGAAAATTGCACAAAAATTGGATGTCCCCTATTTTTAGTGCATTAGGTAACTGGTATATAACAGCACTAACAGGCAATAGTTACCCTTGTTAATAAGATATTCTCCAAAAATAGGGACACCCCACATGGAGTCACGCAGAGAAAGATGGTAGAGATGGCTGTGACCATCTGTAATGGATTGTTTGCATAGGTGTTGAGGAGAAGATCAAGGGCAGAGGGTTCATTGGCTCTGCAGGATGAAGCCTTGGCCATGCTGTGGAAGCTGCTCTCCCACAGAAGGCACTGCCTGTGATCAGTCCTCATACCAGATTGTCCTGCATCCATCTCCAAAGAGCTTGTTTCCATCCTCATGAACATTGTGCCCTGCTTGTTCTGCAATACAGGAATGAGCTCAGCCAGTCCTGTGGAAAATGTGAGGAGGTTGCCTGCAGGTGAATTGTGTTCGGCAGTGGAGCAGTGGTAGGGCATGGGTCCCCCCACCTTAAGTGATGGCTGTGCAGGGGAAGGGCATGGGACCTCCCACGTTAAATGATAGATTGTGCAGGGAGGTGTCATTTTGTGTGAAGCAATAACTCCACCTATTATTGATACAGCAAGCCTATGTGGCCTGAAGTGTCTGGGGCTTCATTGTGAGAATTTACCCCTTGGATGATCATCTAGCTCAAGCCCAGTTGGGGTGTCAAAAGGTCCACTGGTCTCACCTCCACGTCCTGTCATCCTGCAGCAACCTGGAGGCTCAGTGGAGCCAGCCTTGCGAAAAGGAGAAATGGGGAGACACTTCTCTGGTGTCATGCGGCAGGTAGCTGAGAACACTTGCACTGTGTTCTGAACAGAGCAGGGCAGCTAGGGAGGGTGTAGTCATTCCAGGAGGGATCTCCACTTCCTCCATTTCTGTTTTTGTTAATTCCTGAAGGCAGGGACAGGTGTACGTGGAAGATGGCCTAGGGTGGAAATTTCATTACGGAGCCTGCTCTAGGAAGACACCATCTCACCCTTAGTAACCACCTCCCTCCCCCACTGAGAGATGGAACCCCATGGGTATTCATTGGCAAATCTGCATCTAAATGCCTCCTCTTAGAGCCACAGGGCTCCTCACACTGGGCCCAACCCATATTGCAGTTCCCTCCCTCTGAGCACTACACACTGGTGACAATTGTACACCCACACCTTCAAGGTCACAGATGCTGGGAGAACCTTCACCATGAGGACACATACATGGTCAAGCTGGGAAAGGTGCAATTTCAGAAATAAGCAGGCACCATCCCTATATCCTACATTGAACAACCATACACTAAAAAACCCAAGCAAGTGGGCCCATCCTCTTGACAGTTAGCAACTTGGATTGGTTGATAATCCAAGGACAATGGTTTCAATAAGCTCTTGTGATGTTGAATCAGACTGCAACTTCCCAAGGTAATTGGATGAGGTTCTGAGACCCTTTTGTCAGAACTGAGAAAAGGAGAAGGCAAATGGGTTTCTAGTAGCAGAGAAGATGGGAGAGGAAATGCTAAAACCAAGGGAACACCTCTAGCTGGGTAAAACCAAGCGATTTAAACCCTGAAAGGATGTCAGGCCCTGAGGCCAGGACAGAGGAGTAGGAAGATGTTCATGTAGACCCTGGGATGGTCCCTTTGGTGAAAATGTCACAGATGGAATGTCCCTGAGCTTTCCTTCAGATTAGGATGTGCTAAGATGGCAAGGAATCAGGGTGGGTTACCATCAAATGCCATGAGCCAGAGGTGGGTGGGAGTGTAGTGGAGAAGAGTGGTATTTGACTGTGATCTCACCATCTCTTAATTCTGTCAGTCCATGTACAGGACAAAGAGGAACACAGTAAAGGGCTATTTCCTTGCTGGGAAGGACATGGTGTGGTGGCCGGTGAGTACTTTGGATTGTGACTTCACTAAACGACTTCAAGTTCACGAGCTATCTCCTCTAATGCTCCTTTCTCCTTTGATTAGATCGGAGCCTCGCTCTTTGCCAGTAATGTGGGAAGTGGTCATTTCATTGGATTGGCTGGGACCGGGTCAGCTTCCGGTATCGCAGTGAGTGCGTATGAATTCAACGTGAGTTCAGATGGCACACATCCTTTCAATGTGATCAATGGTGACAGGCTATCAGATTGTTGTTGCTTCCCCTTGCCTTTCCAGATCATCACAGAGACCAGCAACACTGGGAACACTAAGCAGATCGGCCAATATCCTAGGAGAGAAACAGAGTTTAATGTTTCAGGGCAACAACCCTTCATCTGAATTGGGAAGATGGGAAAACACACGTGTTTTAAGTGTCGGGGGAGAGGGAAAAGAGATAGGAGGTGCTGTGTGTGGGTGTGCACCAAAGCTGACATGATAACGTTTGTCTCTTCAGATTCTGTCAGTTTGCTTCTTTTCTCTTTTCTGACCTCATTGCCATTTTTTAACTTCTTTATTAAGATGCAGGAGACCATTTGGCCCATCAAGTCCAAGCTGTATCTCTGCAGAATGTTCTGTATCACTCCCATCCTCCACCCTGCCCCTACTGCCCAAGGACTCACTTTTTGTCACATGCCCCTCAACTCCCCACAAATTCTGTCTGCAGAATGTGGGGAGGAAACCCAGGTACTACAAGACATCTGGACAGTCAGGGTTAAAGCTGATACTGTGAGACGGCAGCTCCACTAGCTGTGCCACCCTTCTGCCCTCAGTAACTGACAGCTAAGTCTCTCCCGTATCGCAGACATTCCGAGTATTCTCTCTACCTCTCTCCTCTCTGCAGCTTAAACAGTGCCTGCTTTTTCACTTTTCCAATTCTGATGAAGTATCAGGTTCGAAAAGTTAACTGTTTCTCTCTACATGGATGCTGATTGACCTGCTGAGTATTTCTGGCAAGTTCTCTTTTGAGTGTAGCTAGCGCAGTGAAGTTTATGTAGCTATTTGAAAGATGTTGTTCTTTGAGGAGATCTCTGTGAAGATGGTCTTGAATCTGCCAGCTATTTCACTGTCTTAGATCTGAACCATCAAAGCTGCAGAACGTAGGAAAAAGAAAACCCATTTTTGACTTATTACCCACTGTCAAATCAGCACAAAAGGCTCAAAGAAGCCCCCAGTGATGTACAAGTCCTGTTGTACCATGAGTCAACTTATACACAGCAATTTCCCACTATCGACCAAGTGAATGATCAGTCTTTGTCAGGCTGTATAGAAAACTTTGGATCAAACTGTTCCAGTGATTTTTTACATCTGCGCCTTGGGTGGTAATCTCATCTAAACTCTTGGTTCCTTTAACCAAACTCAATCTGCAACATTCTTTATTTATGTGTTAGATTGCCTTAACAATAATCAGCATTGGGTGTGAAATTAAACTTTATGTTTGGCATGCTAAATTGGCTCATTTCTTTCAGATCATTAAAAACCCAGGATTACATCAGTCCCTGCTGGGTGTGAATACCGTTGAGTCCTTGGGCTCCATATTTCCTTTCCTTTTACCAAATTATAGACGTCTGAGAAATATTGATACTTCTCCAGCCTCAGGGGGAAATACTGACAGCCCCAAGCTGATGTCTTGCTGTGTGAACAGGGGCAGGGGCAGGGTGGCAAGGACCCAGGGTGGTTTAGCAGGGGAGATGGAGCATTAGTTTTCGGAGGGCAGTTACTGAGATGAGGGGAAGGGGGGAGAAGAGGAGAATCATCAGGTCTGGTGGTATGGGATCAGTTGTGGTATTTTGATCATCAACTGTCTGTACTTCTCTCTCCAGGCAATGTTCATTCTAATCCTGCTGGCCTGGTTCTTCCTGCCCATTTACATTGCAGCTGAGGTAACATATGAACTTCAGATTTGATTCCTGCCATTTTCTTTGACCCCTCCCCTCACCCCTGCCCCAAATTCAATGTCCTTCCTGATTCAGCTTAGTGGGTTTATTTATGTGGACTAGTCAACTGTGAAGGATCTGCCCTGCAAACACCCTGCCTGTGCAGGGTGTTTGCAGGAAGGAGGGCAGTGACTCTGTCATGGTTTGCCCTTCCACCTGACATGGGCTGACTTGCAGCTTGCTGGTAAAGGAAGAGAAAACTAAGCAGTTTGATAACCCTCTGTCACTGGCCTGGAATATATCGATTCCAGATATAGTAGGCATAGGAGGATAATGCTCCACTGCATTTTCCTGTGTATGTGTCTGTGGAGTTGTTGACACATCATGGAAATCGTTCTCAATATCAGAAAATACAACATAGTGTAACTTCAGATATCACAGAACATTTATCCAGTTCAATGCTGTGTCCTGTTAAAAATTTAAATCTCACATTGCTTACCTCAGAGTCGGGTGTTGAAAGCCTGGACTAATCATTCAGCTGTGCAACTCAAATTCAGTTAGTTAACTGCAGTTTAAAGTAAAATGGTACTCATAATAAGAACCACAAAACCACTGGTTTGTCATGAAAACCCATAGTCCATACACGGTCGTAAATGACTCCTAACTTCCAGGGTGATGGCCAAGCGAGTGCCTGTGCTCAGAGGTCATGCCCAGAACTTGGAAAATGAATTAAAAATAGGACATTCCTATTGATGAATCATTTTATAATTTTGTTTAACCACTATTCCATCCTCTTCCTTCATCTATTGATAATGCTGCCTATCACTGAAGCAGCTGTATATGTGACTTCCTTCCCCCATCCCCATTGGTCCCCACCGCCTCCTGCTGTCCAGAGAGCTGCCAGTAAACCCTGATTTGCCAGTGTCCAGGGAGTTACCTGTATACCCTGCTTTGCTGTGTCCAGAGAGCTGCCTGTAAACCCACCTTTACCAGTGTCCAAAGAGCTGCCCATAAACCCTGCGTTGCCAGTGTCCAGAGAGCTGCCTGTAACCCCTGATTTGCCAGTCCCGAGAGCTGCCTGTAACCCCTGCTTTGCTGTGTTCAGAGAGCTACCTGTAACCCCTGCTTTGCCAGTGTCCTGGCAATGAGATGAACGTATCTTGTCTCTGCCTGCAGGTGAATACCATGCCTGAATACTTACGGAAACGCTTTGGAGGACAGAGAATCCGACTTTTTATTGCAATTCTCTATTTGTTCATCTACATATTTACAAAGATATCAGTAAGTGAATAATTTTGAAAAGGCCAACTTGATAGCCATAAGAAAAACATGTTGATATCCATAGTTCTCCTGCCCCCCAAAGCAGAACACCACTTGTGGGAGTTGTGAAGTGATGTCATGTGGGAGTGGGTGAAGCACAGGCACTGGTTTGTGCACAGAGACAGAATGAAACAGTGACAATGATCACATCACATGTTTTAGCAGTGTCGGGTATTGGTTACTGGACATGACTTCCTTTGTTACACACCCCCTTCCCCCGATATTAAGAACGCAGTCTGTGTGAAGGGTGAATGAAGATTGTGTAAATACACAGGATTAAGATGACTGTGTGAAGAATTAATGAAGATTGTGCATGTACACAGGATTAAAATGACTGTTTGCTTGAAGAGTGAATGCCTCTTGGCTCAATGTACAAAACAGAATAAAATACTGCAGATGCTGGAAACCTGAAATAAGAACAAAATGTTGGAATTATTCAGAAAGCAGGGCAGCAGCCATGGAGAGAGAAATAAAGTAAGCATTTCATCAGAACTGGAAATCATTAGAAATGGAAAGGAAGTGTTGGGGAAGGAAAGGGCAGCGGGGAACGTGTGAGACTGGCCGCAGACAGGAAAGAAAGTGACAAAAGCCAGGATGTAGAATGCAAGATGGATGACAGTGGCTAAGGTGATAAGATAGGCTTGAGGTCTCTGTAGGGAAACAGCATCTAACACAGGTACAGATCAGTAAGTCTCAGTAGGAGGGAAGTAGAGGATTCCTAGGGATAGAACACATGAGTAATTGAAAAACTATGGTCTAACTAGGGATAGTCACCATGACCTTGTATGTGGGAAGAAGTGTTTTATTAAATTGATCAAGTTTTTGAGGAAGTAATGAAAATGATTGATGAAGCAGTGGATGTTGTTTATGTGGGTGGAGGAGGTGATAGTTGAGACCATGTAAAAGAAAAGATGGGTGGGTGGTGGTGGTGGAATTAATTAAGAATCTGGGAGGAGATAGGTGGAAGAGATAAAGGACTGAATAAGAAGGAATCTGATAGGAGAGGACAATGGACCTTGGAAGAAAGGCTAGGAAGAGGGGAACCAGAGGGATATTATGGACAGATGAGAAATGATAAAAGGGTAATCAAAAGAGGAATGGAAGAAGAGAAAAGGGGGGAGAAGGAGACATTTCTAGAAGCTGCCTGAACATCGACTGTTTTTTCAATCCATCAATGCTCCCTGACCTGCTCGGTTGCTCCAGCATTCTGTGTATGTAGTTTTAAATTTCCAGCATTGCAGATTTTTTTGGGTTTATAGTTGGAGACATTAATGTTCATGCCATCATGTTGGTGGATATGGAGGTTATGGAGGTTTTGAAGAAGGTGCTGAAGTGGTTTTCCAGGATTCTCCCTGGACTAGAGGCAAGTGGTATAAGGAGGGCCTGGACAAACTTGGGTTGTTTTCTCTGGAATGGTGGAGGCTGGAGGGAGATCTGATAGAAATTGATACGATTATAAGAGGGATAGATAGAGAGCCAGTATTTTTCATCATGGTTGAGATATCCATTACCAGAGACTGTATAGTTCAAAGGAGATGTGCATGGCAAGATTATCTTTTTACACAGTAGGTTCCTGGGGAGGCGGTGGAGGCAAACACAATCAAGAGGCACATGATTGGTGCACAAAATGCCGGGATATGGACATTGTGTAGATGGAAGAGATTAGTTTAGTGGCATCTGAGTACCAATTTCATTAGTTTGGAGCAGCATTGTGAGCGGAAGGACCTGTTCCAGTGCTGTCCTGTTCTATGTTCGAACGCAGCAATACTTTGATAATTCCAGATGATGCACCTGTTTTATATTTGTCAACTTGCTCATCTTAAACTTGTTCCAGTTCACTTGGAAGCTAATTCAACTGAAATGCTGCTTCTGCTTTTCTCTTCCCTCGAGTGCTGTCTGGCCTGTTGCGCATTTTAAAATCTATCTATCATCTATGTTAACCCAACAATGTCTAATTCACAGAACAACAGTCTGCTGGATCTGTGAGGGGAAAGGAATCATCAATGTTTCAGGTTGAAACTCTGCATCAGGACCCAAATCCTCAACAATTCCTTACCACCCAAAGATGCTGTTTGACTCACTCAGGTCCTCCAGCACACTATTTGTTACTCAGGATTGCACCTTGTCTGTCTAGTGCAGCTCAGAGTGTGTCAGGGTTTGATTTGTGATGACATGATTCTAAATAGAGTGTCTTGTTCTGATGTGTTAACTCAGGTGGATATCTATGCAGGAGCTGTCTTTATTCAACAAGCTCTCCATTGGGATTTGTACATCGCAGTGATTGGGTTGTTGCTCATCACCACCCTCTACACTGTTGGAGGTAGGTTTGGCCATCTGTGGGCATCTCCCACAATTCCATGGTGATGATATCTAGTGTCTAACTGCACCATCCTATTGCAGGTACACACCCAGGACCAGCTCCACAAAGTCCCAATTCTGACTTTCTTCTATTTGGCTGCCATCAGCTATAGCTCATGAGTGGCACAGTGACACGGACAGTGGAATTGCTACTTTGCAGTTCCTGTGAAGCCAGTTCAATCCTGGCCTCTTGTGCTCTCTGTGTGGATTTGCACATTCTCCCTGTGACCATGCAGATTTCCCCATGCGGGTGTGGGTTGATAGATTAATTAGCCAGTGTTAGTTATCCTGTAAGTGTAGGCTAGTGGTAGAATCTGGAAAAGGTGATTGAAATGTGAGGAGAATAAAACTGGTTAGAGAAGAATTAGTGTAATAAAGGGTTAGCGTGAACTCTGTGGGTCGAAGAGCTGTTTCCATGATGTATCTCTATGAGCACATTGCCTGTTTCCTAAATAGTCCCCCATTGGTTCAGATGATCAATGTTTCCACCAACGAGCAGAAGTTATTTTTGTATTTCTTTATTGGGCAGGTGGGTTGGCAGCTGTAATATACACCGATGCGCTCCAGACTGTCATCATGTTGATTGGAGCTCTAATTCTCATGGGATATGGTGAGTAGCATTCAGCTGATATTCAAAGTTAGAGTTGCAAATCAAATCTTCCTGCGGGCATTGCAGGTAAGGTTTATTGTCTGGCCACAGTTGCCTTTGGGTGGGGGGGGTGGGTGGTGAGCCATTCTGGTGAAGATGCCCCTATGGAACTGTTAGGGTGAGAGTTGTAGAATTAAGACCATTGCTGATAATGATCTGGTGATGTCCACACAGTGTACAACTTGGAAGTGGGTTTGGGAGGTGAAGCCAGAGTGGCCTGGGTGAGTGACTGTTGTACATTGTATAGAAGGTACATACTGCAGACAGTGTGTTCTAGTCCTACCAAGCCAGTTTCAAACCTCCCCAGCAGCAGCAGTGAGAGTATTGGTCAGAGCTTCTCGTGGGGTGCAGTGGGAGTGTGAATCAGTCATTGGCTTACTCTTTCACTGAGCTACAGCTCTGCTTGGCATGACTTCAGTGAATGCATTCGTTAATCTGATGGTGACATGGAGGGGTTGATCAGAGGTGGTGCCCTGCCTTGGCTTGCTGCAGGCTCCATTGATCTGCTCTGATGCCAGCTGGCCCTTCACCTGGTTGTTCTGCACCGATTCTGACAGTGTATTTAACGCACAATATTGTTGCAACAACAGCTAGTTACACTGTGACTTATCCTGGGCACTGGTGCATTCAGGGTTTACGCTGTTCTTGGTTTGATGTTCAAGGTGTGAAATGCACTGACAGTATATCTAAAAAATGAGACAGGATCAGGTTGAGCTGCCTACACCGCTTTCTGGTGTTGAGGCTGAATTTCTCCCCCTGCCCTCCCAGCAGTTTGCACAATCCCCTTCCTCCTCAGCATTCACCCTTTTCCAGGGAAGGCAATTCCTTCAATTCTTTCACTACCTTTCACCTCCAAATCTGTCATAATCTATTTCTGCTGCCTCTGCACTCCTCTGTTGCACTCTGCATTCTGCAACCTCTCACACCAATCCTTTCAAATTCCTTCTTCTAAACTCCAAACAATTCAACCAGACTCTACTCATTGGAAAAACCTTTCTAGGTATCAGGCAGGTAAACTTTCATCAATGGCAAATACCTTTTTCCTCTCATTCCTCTAGTATGTAGTCCTATGACCTGGGTTCAGAGGATGAGGTCCAATTGGGTGTGGAGCAACCATGCAGAGGAGATGCATGGTTTCATGGATAGGACATCCTCGAATGGCTGATTGTTTTACTAAACAGTGTTGGTTAAACTTCTGGGTTTCTTCAAGTGCAGTGAAACAACTCTCTGCTCCACAGCTTTCGTTGAAATTGAAGGTTACTCGGGTCTCCAGGAGACATATTTCCATGCCATTCCAAGTGTCCGTGACCTCAACACCTCCTGTGGCTATCCAAGGAAAGATGCTTTCCACATTTTCCGGGATCCCTTGACCTCTGACTTTCCTTGGCCAGGAGTACTGATTGGAATGACAATCCCATCAATCTGGTATTGGTGCACTGACCAGGTACCACCTCAGTTTGCCTTTCTTCAGTTTTCAAAGCCTGTTGTGGTTCCTGACCTCTTCATGTTGGTACTTGCATGCCTGCTCTGTCTCACCTGCTTAGTGAGCAGTGAGGCTGTATATCCACAAACCAATCCCACTATCCTCCGTGCCCCCACCCTTTATTCACAGCCCACTGGGGTATGAATGCAGAGACACCAAGTGTGTCCCCTTACCAAGATGGTGCTTAGAGATCTATTTCCACTATGTTAAATCTCAGGTCATCGTCCAGAGGTCCCTATCTGCCAGGACACTCCTACATGCCAAAGCTGGATCATTGTTTGCTGCCTGCTTAAAGGTTCTACCCATCTTTATAATGGTTATCCCGGGTATGATCAGCCGAGTGCTATTTACAGGTAAGTGGAGGTGTTTGGTGATTTGCCATGTACCACATTCCTGCAGATCATCAACTCTTACTTCCACTGTAACTCTCTTTTTAGATGACGTGGCCTGTGCTGATGCTGACACCTGCCAAAGGATCTGCGGTAACCCGATCGGTTGCTCTGACATTGCCTACCCAAAGCTGGTAATGGAGTTACTACCAGGAGGTACATAGAACTAGGCCAGTTGCATGGAGTTATACAACATTGAACCAGTCCCTTATTCACTAATGATTCAAGCTGGTCCCTTGCTAAGATGGTTCAAAGGTCCATTTATAATCAAAGTATGTACGCTGTATACAGCTCTGAGATCCGTCTTCTCCAGATAGCCATGAACAAAGAAAGCCATGAAGGTCATTGAATGAAAGACAGACCACCCCTCACCCACACAATAAAAAAACCAAAATCTCATAAATCCCAAATCCCTAACCCCTCTCTTGCACACAAATAACTAACACATCACTCCATACCGAAAAATAGCAGCTAGAACATTGAACCCCAAACCTTCAACCCCCTCCCTTGCACAAAACTCCCAAACCCTCAAACCCCTCCCTCGCACAAAAACCCCCAAACCCTCAAACCCCTTCCTTGCACAAAAACCCCAAACCCTCAAACCCCTTCCTTGCACAAAAACCCCAAACCCTCAACCCCCTCCTTCACTCAAAAACCCCAAACCCTCAAACCCCTTCCTTGCACAAAAAGCTAACACATCACAGAAAACAATAACAGGACATCAAACTCCAAACCCCCAACCCCAACATGCCAATTGGCAACAAGAAAGAATGGTCCTATTTGCATTGCATTTGGCCCATTCCTCTCTAAACCTTTCCTACCCACGTATCTATGCAAATGCTTGGTAAATGTTGTAACCCACCTCCACCTTCCTTTTCGTATTGTGTTCCACATACTCCTTAGCTTTGGTGTGAAAAACCTATCCTACAGCTCCTCTTTATCCTTTCCACTCTCATCCTAAATCCATGTGCTCTAGTTTTAGACTCCCTATTCAGGGAAAAAGACTGTGATTATTCACTCATTTCTGCTCCTTGTGATTATATAAATCTCTAGAAGATCACCCTTCACTCCAGAAAAAACAGTGAATAGTTAAAATAACAGCTTATGATTTAAGCCTGGAAATCCTGGCAGCATCCTTGTAATCTCTGGCCTATCATGTTCTTTGTATAGTGTGTTGTCCTGAACTACACACTGTGTACCAAATGCAGTCTCACCAATGATCTGAACAATCTTCTAGCAACCTTACACTCAGCCAGAGGATCTCGGGACCTTGAACTAATTGAAACTTCTGGGTTGAGCATTTATTTTCATGAATCCTAAGGTGCCAAAACAATGGAACAAAGGACTATATGGCCCCTCAGTAACCCTCAGACAGCCCTTGATGGGTATCCAATATACAGATGTGCAGAGGATGACAGAGATTAGGAGGCAGGACTGATCGGGGGATGGATGAGGCAGTCTGGTAGGTAACCTCAGCTCTGATGATAATGGGTAGTTAATAGGCACAAACAGGAAGTGGTGGTGATGCTGTGGCCTATTGGCCAAACCCAGAGCTGCCTTTGCTCTCAGTTCAAGATATGGTTTAGGGATTCTGTGGACCTCACGTACCTGCAGGATGTCAACAGAGTGGTGGGCCCTGCTTCATGTGCCTAACTGCAACATCCCCCCACCAGATTTTACAATTCTGGCCCATGGTCTGTTTTAACATGCAAATAGTTAACCCTGGCTAAATCTCTCAAAAATATTTAACGGTGGCAGCAAATTATTATCACCAACTTTATCTCTCTCCTTCCAGAAGAAAATGTCTCCTGGTGAGTTGTAGTGGAAGAGAATTTGATGCTAGGGTGAGTTTGAGGGCTGAAGAGAATCTTATGAACAGAACCTTCACAAAGATCTCCCTTTCTCCATCCCCTTTGCAGGAAAGGTGTTTTTTGAGTTGAGGAAGGGTGAATGTGAATTCCAGGGAGTGAAGCAGGGACTGAGGTTGTCAGTGTGTTATGCTGTCTCATGTGCTTCGGTTTGTGAATGTTCTCCCAGCACTGTGGATTTTGTTAGAGCTCAGTTCTTGAAGGGAGCTTGGTTTAAATCTGTTCCTTTTCTCACTCTTCCACTGCAGGGCTGAGGGGCCTGATGATGTCAGTCATGGTCGCTGCTCTCATGTCCTCCCTCACTTCGATCTTCAACAGTGCAAGCACATTATTTACAATGGACATCTGGCACCACATCCGGCCCCACTGCAGCGAATGGGAGCTCATGGTTGTTGGCAGGTAGGGAAGTGCAGAAACATTAAATCCAAGAAAAACGATGCCACTGACTGACGAGCAACAATATAGAACTTCTCATGTTGCTCCTTTCCAAATTGTATTACTGGGTTAAAACACAGTGGGTTACAGTGTTGCTCCTCTGATGCACCATCAATAACTCTCGGAGACAGGAGGCGAACGATAGGCTTTTATTAGCAGCAAGAGACCACCACACAACATCCTGGAGACTGAGGGAGGAGCAGTGCCTCCAATCACCTTTATACAGGGGTCTGTGGGAGGAGCCACAGGAGCAGTCAGCAGAGGGGCGTGTCCAGACAGGCATATGTAGTTTACCACATCCTCATAGATTGTTTTCTGGAACACCCAACAATGCAGCTTCTAACCTGGCTCCAATTTACAGCATTTCCTGCTCTTGGGGTGACACTGCCCATATCTCTCAGCCTCACTCACACCCTCCAGCATCTTTCACCATCTAGATATCATTCAATGATTTTTTTTAAAGTATCATTTCCAATGAATGAAAATTCCTCAGTGGAGGCAACTATAGCAGATGGAAGCACATCCTAACTACTGTGAGGTGATGCATTTTGGGAAAACAAATACTGATAACTGCAGATCACTGCAGCGGCCAATCAGAGATCGAAAGCCTGAGAATATGTGGCTCACTCAGATTCGCCACTCATGTAGGAAAGGCAGCAACTCATGGTAGTTTGGTGTTTAGAGCAGTGGCCAATCAGTGCTCAAGATTGATTGGCAAGAACAAATTAAAATAAGGCAGGGGCAAGCAGAGTGCTATTATTGGAGTGGGCAGACTTAGAGTAGGATTTTGAGACTTTCGCTCTTCGAGGATGGTTTTATACAACTACTTAATTACCTCTCCCCAGGGTAGATATTGTCTTCCATCAATGTCCTTTATACCTCAGCCCATGTGTAAACCACTTATAAATAACCAGCTACAGTGCCTATAAGAAATATTCACCCCCTCCCCCCCTTGGAAGTTTTCCTGTTTTATTGTTTTACAACATTGAATCACAGGGGATTAATTTTGCTTTTATGACTGATTAACAGAAAAGACTGTTAGATTCAAAGTGAAAACCAATTTCTACAAATTGATCTAATTATTAAGCACAACTACTCTCCCCTAAAGTCAGTATTTAGTAGATGCACCTTTGGCAATAATTACAGCCTTTGGTCTGTGTGGATAGGTCTCTATCAGCTTTGCACATCTGAACACTGTAGTTTTTCCTCATTCTTCTTTAAAACTGCTTAAGCTCTGTCAGATTGCATGGGGATTGTGAGTGAACAGACCTTTTCAAATCCAGCCACAAATTCTCTATTGGATTCCACTCTGATTTGGCCATTCCATTTTTAAGCCATTCCTGTGTAGCTTTTGCTTTATGCTTGGTGTCACTGTCTTGCTGGATAACAAATCTTCTCCCAAGTCACAGTTCTCTTGCAGACTGCATCAGGTTTTCCTCCAAGATTCCCCTGTATTTTGCTGCATTCATTTTACCCTCTACCTTCACAAGCCTTCCAGGGCCTGCTGCAGTGAAGCATCCCCACAGCGTGATGCAGCCACCATCATGCCATGCTTCACAGTAGGAATGGTATGTTTTTTGATGATGTGTGGTGTTTGGCTTTCAGCAAACATAGCATTTAGTCTGATGGCCAAAAAGCTCAACCTTCTTCCAGCTGAGTTCAGAGTCTCCACATGCCTTCTGGCAAACTCTAGCTGAGATTTCATGTGAGTTTTTTTTCCAAAAGTGACTTTCTGTTTGCCACTCACCCATAAAACTGCAACTGGTGAAGTACCTGGACAATAGTTACTATATGCGTGGTCTCTCCCATTTCAGCCACTGAAGCTTGTAACTTCTCCAGAGTTGTCATAGGTCTCTTGGTGGCCTCCCTCACTAGTCCCCTTCTTGCATGGCCACTCAGTTTTTGAAGACAGCTTGCTCTAGGCACATTTACAGCTGTGCCATATTCTTTCCATTTCTTGATGATTGACTTAACTGTACTCCAAGGGATATTCAGTGACTTAGAAATTTTCTTGTCTCTATCTCCTAACTTGTGCTTTTCAATAACCCTTTCATGGAGTTGCTTGGAGTGTTCTTTTGTCTTCATGGTGTAGTTTTTGCCAGGATACTGACCCACCAGTAGTTGGACCTATTTCTTCTTCTGACATTTATTGGTAGTTGGCAGTCCAACTTAAAGATGTATTACCACCACCAAAGCAGTTGGACCTTCCAGATACAGGAGTATTTTTTACTACATTCAATTGAAACACCTTGATTGCACACAGGTGATCTCCATGTAACTAATTATGTGACTTCTAAAGCCAATTGGCTATGATTGATGATTTGGTGTGTCATACTAAAGGGACTGACTACTTAGGCAATCAATAATGTTATGTTTTTTATTTGTAATTAATTAATATCACTTTGTAGAGATCTGTTTTCATTGTGACACAAAAGAGTCTTTTTCTGGTGATCAGTGTCAAAAAAGCCAAATTAAATCTATTGTGGTTCAATGTTGTAAAACAATAAAACATGAAAACTTCCAAAGGATGAATACTTTTTATAGGCACTGGGACTTAGCCATCTTGACCATGATCAGGTAAGTTAGCCATGACTGTTTCCCACCTTCATTTTACTCAAGTGTGACTCAGGGTATGTCCTGTTTAAAAAAATTATTACAGGTCCTACTCCAATAACTCTAATTTAATTGGACATCTGCTCTGTGTAAAGATATTGATTCCAGGGTCTCTGTTTCCCTCACTGGCTTTCCAGCTAGCACTATGTGTTTTTTTCCTTCTTCAGAGCAAATATGGCCTGGCTCATATACCATGGGCACAAACTACTGCTTTTACAGCTCTGTTTAAAAACTACATGTCACCTTTAAGTTGAAGAATGCTGTCTTGTTATTCTTCCTTGTGTAATTCCATTCCTGAATGGATTTCTTGACCATTAAAGTTACATTATGTTGTCAATGTTCCCATAATATCAACACCTCAGCTAACTCCACTGTTGCCAGCCAGAGCCCCAAAAGTCTGAAAATGCTGCACAACTGCTGGAGGAACTCAGCAGGCCAGATATCATGTGTCAATGTTTCCATAAGATATAGGAGCAGAGTTAGGCCACTTGAACATTTGAGTCTGCTCCACCATTTCATCATGGCTGATCCAATCTTCCTCTCAGCCCCAATCTTCTGCCTTCTCCCCGTATCCCTTCATGCCCAGATCAATCAAGAATCTATCAACCTCTGTCTTAAATATACATAAAGCAGCTGCCTGTGGCAATGATTCATCACTCTATGGATGAAGAAATTCCTCCTCAACTCTGTTCTATAAGGACGTGCCTCTATTCTGAGCCTGTGTCCTCTGGTTTTACGCTCTCCCACCAAAGGAAACATCATCTCCACAAGGCGTTTCACTATTCGATAGGTTTCAATGAGGTCCCCCCTCGTTTTTCTGAATTCTAATTCTCAATTTTGGGTCAATACCCTGCATCAAGACTGCAGGTTTAGAGGGAGGATAGCCAATATAAAGAGGTGTAATGGAAGGGTGAGACATGGGCTGGATTTTTGAGGTACAGAGGGGTGGGGTGGAACTGGGTAACAGCAGCTGGTGGTTGAGAGGTAGAGACAAATAAGGAGGGAGAATAAAAGGATGGATGGGGCCAGTGGGGGGGGGGGGGGGAGGTAAAAGCTGAATCTGATTGGTAAGGAAGGTTAGAAGGGAGAGGTGAAGGAGATTGAATCAGATGGGAAAGGGAGAACCTGGGTGGAGCAGAACGACAGAGGAAAGAACATAGGGAGGGTGGTTTTCCTAAAACTGGAAAATTCAATGTTCATGCCACTGAGTTGTGAAGTATCCAGGCTCAATATGAAGTGTCATTCCTCCACTCTGTGAATGGCTTCATCCTGGCACTGGATAGTCAAGTGAGCTCAGAATAACCATTGACCCAAACGTGGCCTCTTTACATTTAGCAGACCACCAGCCATTTCAGCTCCTGTCCCCATTCCCACACTGACCTGTCCATCCTCAGCCATCTCCATCACCAGGGTAAGGCCCAATACAAACTACACTCAGAGGCCACTTTATTAGGTACACCTGTACAGCTGTTCATTAATGCAAATATCCAATCAGCCAATCGTGTTGCAGCGACTCGATGAGTAAAAGCATGCAGACATGGTCAAGAGGTTCAGTTGTTGTTCAAACTAAACAACAGAATGGGAATGAAATGTGATCTAAATGACTTTGACCATGGAATGGGGTGGTTTGAATATCTCAAAAACTTCTGATCCCTGGGATTTTCATGCACAACAGTCTCTAGAGTCTACAGAGAATTGATTGTGTGAGAAACAAAAAACATCCAGTGAGTGGCAGTTCCATGGGCAAAAACACCTTGTCAATGAGAGAGATCAAAGGAGAATGGTCAGACTGGTTCAAGCTGACAGGACAGCAACAGTGTTTGAATTTATCTGGGATAATTGATCCATTCCAACCTTCTTTTGAAATATTGATGAGGGAAAGAGGCTGCTGTGTGCTATTGCTCACTGTGCTTCTGTTTGCACTGCAGGATCTTTGTGCTGGTGCTGGTGGTGCTGTCCATCCTCTGGATTCCTCTGGTGCAAATCAGCCAAGGTGGCCAGCTCTTCATGTACATCCAGTCCATCAGCTCAAACCTGCAGCCACCAGTGGCAGTGATCTTCATGGCTGGCTGCTTCTGGAGACGGGCCAATGAGATGGTGACTGCTTTACATTTCACAGTTAATATTAATTGTTAGATTTAAGTAACAGCATTTTAAGCATGATGTTACTTGGAAGGATGGGGAGAACTGGAGCAGAGTCACAGTTAGACTCTTCACTCACTCTGTAGACAGCAGTGGTAGCACTGGGAGCCGTCCAGCCCAACCTTTTCCATCTGGGAAGACGGTAACCAGAAAGATGGATATGTTTTATTTGTTCTCACAACAGGCTTCATGCAGCCTGGTAATCAATTTCCAGCAAGCAAAACTGTTCAGATTGTGGGACATTACTTCAGATATACATGCCAGGTATTGGCAGTGCCACTTATACTGGTGACCTTTCCACCTCCTTCCATCACCTGGCTGAACTTGTTCTAACATGGAACACTTTCTTTAACTTCACCCACTTTATCAGATCACAGATATGTATATCTCTGGGAACTCACATGGGCCTATGTTTAGCCTGTTTCTTTCTAGGATATGTGCAAAACCCTTGTTTCAAAAATGGATAAACACTTTTCCTTATCTGGTACACTGATGATTATATTGCAAAACCTTCATGCTCTCATACAGAATTTCAATGTGCAATTATCTTTGCTGCCTGTTTCTATCCTGCTCTCACTGTCATGTGGCAATGAAGACAAAATGCTTCAGAAACACTGCAGGCCAGGCATCATCGAAGGAAAAGAGTAAACAGTCAACGATCCAGCTTCTGCAGATTTTCTTGTGTTTTGGTTCACTGTCATGTAGCTCATAACTGTCATGTTGCCTCTTCCTTCCTTGATGTCTCCATCACAATTTCAGGATGTAGAGATTAGTAGAAAACATTGACTTCCACAGGCACCTTGACCAAGGTTCTTCTAAGCTCCATTCATTATCCCATTCCTTACATTCCTACTATTTATTATGATGATGAGATTGGTGTATCTGAGATGTCCCTCACACCATAGAACAAGGCCTGATTAGAGACAGTCAATATGGCTTTCTGTGGGTATGTTATGTATAACGGATCTTATACTGGTTACAAGCATCATGAACAAAGCGGATGAGCTTAGAGCGTGGATCAGTACTTGGAACTATGATGTTGTGGCCATTACAGAGACTTAGAGTGTCAGGCTTTAGATCTTTCAGAAAGGACAGGGAGGGAGGCAAAAAAGGTGGGGACATGGCACTGCTGACCAGAGATAGTGTCATGGCTGCAGAAAAGGAGGAAGTCATGGAGGGATTGTCTACGGAGTCTCTGTGGGTGGAAGTTAGGAACAGGAAGGGATCCATAACTCTACTGGGTATTTTTTATAGACCACCCAACAGTAACAGGGACACCAAGGAGCAGATAGGGAGACAGATTCTGGAAAGTGTAATCATAACAGGGTCGTGGTGGGAGATTTTATTTTCCCAAATATTGTTTGGCATTTCCCTAGAGTGAGGGGTTTAGATGGGGTGGAGTCTGTTAGGTGTGTCCAGGAAGGTTTCCTGACACAATATATAGATAAGCCTACAAGAGGAGAGGCTGTACTTGATCTTGTTATGGGAACTGAACCTGGTCAGGTGTCAGGTCTCTCAGTGAGAGAGCATTTTGGTGATAGTGATCACAATTCTATCTCCTTTACCATAGCATTGGAGAGGGATAGGAACAGACAAGTTAAGAAATGTTTAATTTGTGTAAGGGGAAATATGAAGCTATCAGGCAGGAACCTGGAAGCATAAATTAGGAACGGATGTTCTCAGGGAAATGTACGGAAGAAATGTGGCAAATATTCGGGGATATTTTCGTGGTGTTCTGCAAAGGTATGTTCCAATGAGACAGGGAAAGGATGGTAGAGTACAGGAACCATGGTGTACAAAGGCTGTTGAAAATCTAGTCAAAAAGAAAAGAAAAGCTTACCAAAAGGTTCAAAAACTATGTAGTGATAGAGATCTAGAAGATTATAAGACTAGTAGGAAGGAGCTTAAGAATGAAATTAGGAGAGCCAGAAGGGGCCATGAGAAGGCCTTGGTGAGCAGGATTAAGGAAAACCCCAAGGAGTTCTACAAGTATGTGAAGAGCAAGAGGATAAGATGTGAAAGAGTAGGACCAATCAAGTGTGACAGTGGAAAGGTGTGTATGGAACCGGAAGAGATAGCTATTCACTACAGAAAAGGATCTTGGTGATTGTAAGGATGACTTACAGCGGATTGAAAAGCTTAAACATATAGACATTAAGAAAGAGGATGCGTTGATTCTTTTGGAAAGCATCAAGTTGGATAAGTCTCTGGGACCGGATGAGATGTACCTCAGGCTACTGTGGGAGGTGAGGGAGGAGATTGCTGAGCCTCTGGCAATGATCTTTGCATCATCAATGGGGACGAGAGAAGTTCTGGAGGATTGGAGGATTGCAGATGTTGTTCCCTTAGTCAAGAAAGGGAGTAGATATAGCCCAGGAAATTATAGAAAAGTGAGACTTACTTCAGTGGTTGTTAAGTTGTTGGAAAAGATCCTGAGAGGCAATACTTATGAACATTTGGAGAGGCATAATATGATTAGAAATAGTCAGCATGGCTTTGTCAAAGGCAGGTTGTGCCTTACAAGCCTGATTGAATTTTATGAGGATGTGACTAAACACATTGATGAAAGTGTAGTAGATATAGTGTATATGGATTTCAGCAAGGCATTTGATAAAGTACCCCATGCAAGGCTTATTGAGAAAGTAAGGAGGCATGGGATCCAAGGGAACTTTGCTTTGTGAATCCAGAACTGGCTTGCCCACAGAAGGCAGAGTGATTGTAGATGGGTCATATTCTGCATGGAGGTTGGTGACCAGTGGTGGGCCTCAGGGATCTGTTCTGGGACCCCTTCTCTTTGTGATTTTTATAAATGACCTGGATGAGGAAATGGATGGATGGGTTAGTAAATTTGCTGATGACACAAAGGTTTGGGGTGTTGTGGATAGTGTGGAGGGCTGTCAGAAGTTACAACGGGACATTGATAGGATGCAAAACTGGGCTGAGAAGTGACAGATGGAGTTCAACCCAGATAAGTGTGAGGTCGTTCAGTTTGGTAGGTCAAATATGATGGCAGAATATAGTATTAATGGTAAGACTCTTGGCAGTATGGAGGATCAGAGGGATCTTGTGGTCCGAGTCCATAGGACACTCAAAGCTGCTGTGCAGGTTGACTGTGTGGTTAAGAAAGCATACGGTGTATTGGCCTTCATCGACCATGGGACTGAGTTCAAGAGCCGAGAGGTAATGTTGCAGCTATATCGGACCCTGGTCAGACCCCACTTGGAGTACTGTGCTCAGTTCTGGTCACCTCACTACAGGAAGGATGTAGAAACTATAGAAAGGGTCCAGAGGAAATTTACAAGGATGATGCCTGGATTGGGGAGCATGTCTTATGAGAATAGGTTGAGTGAACTCGGCCTTTTCTCCTAGGAGTGGCGGAGGATTAGAGGTGTATAAGATGATGAGAGGCATTGATCGTGTGGATAGTCAGAGGCTTTTTCCCAGGGCTGAAATGGGTAACATGAGAGGGCACAATTTTAAGGTGCTTGGAAGTAGGTACAGAGGAGATGTTAGGGATAAGTTTTTTACACAGAGGGTGGTGAGTGCATGGAATGGGCTGCCAGTGACTGTGGTGGAGGCAGATTCAGTAGGGTCTTTTGAGAGACCCCTGGATAGGTACATGGAGCTTAGAAAAATAGAGGGCTATGGGTAACCCTAGGTAATTTCTAAAGTAAGTACATGTTCGGCACGGCATTGTGGGCCAAAGGGCCTGTATTGTGCTGTAGATTTTCTATGCTTCTATATTTCTATGTTTCTATGTTATAGAATATTTCGAGGAAATTACCAAACAAGTTGATGAAGGAAAGGCAGTGGACATTGTCTACATGGACTTTAACAAGGCTTTTGATAAAGGCCTGCCTGGGAGCTTGATGGAGAAGGTTCAGTCACTTGGCATTGAGGATGAAATAGTAAATTGGATTCAATATTGGCTCAGTGGAGAAGCCAGAGAGTCGCAGTAGATGGTTGCCTCTCTGACTGGAGGCCTGTGGTTTGCCATGAGGATCAGTGCTGGGTCTGTTGTTGTTTGTCATCTATATTATTGATTTGGATGATATCATGGTAAACTACTTCAGCAAATTTGACACCAACATTTGGGGCATAGTGGACAGTGAGGAAGGCTCTCAATGCTGGAAAAATGGTAGATGGAATTTAATTCAGACAAGTGTGAGCAGTCGTGGTGTTATGCTGAAGTTTTATAAGATGTGGTTGAGACCAAAATTGGAATATTATGTACAGTCTGGTCAATAAGATATAGATAAGATTGAAAGAGTACAGAGAAAATTTACAAGAATATTTCTGGGACTTGAGCACCCTTGTTATAGGGAAAGGTTGAATAGGTTAGGACTTTACTCTCTAGAGTGCAGGGAGATCCGATATTGATATGAGGGCTTTCAACAGCGTAAACGCAAGCAAACTTTTTCCACTGAGGTTGGGTGAGACTAGAACTAGAGGTGACAGTTGAAGGGTGAAAGGTGAAATATTTAAGGGGAACCTGAGGGGGAGCTTCGTCACCCTGGGGTGGTATGAGTGTAGCAGAAGTGGTGGATGCTGATTCGATTAAGGCAGGTTTGCATAAGAACATGGATGGGAGGGGTACAGGAGCAGGTTAATGAGACTAGGCAGTATAACAGTTCAACGCAGACTAGGTGGGCTGACAGATCTGTTCCCGTGCTGTCGTGCTCTCTAGCTCTATTATTACTCAGCACAGAAACAGGCTCCACAGATCACAATGCTACTACTGAACACTGTGCTTCATTACACCAATCCTGCATGTAATCCAGTTGGCAGATGAATACATGGCAGAGATATTGGTGAAGGGGGCAGGGTTTCAGATTTCTGTGTCATTGGAATCTCTTCTATACAAAAGGGACATGTTACACCTGAGTGAGTGTCCAATATTCTTGCAGTCAGATTTGCAAAAGCTGTTGGCATGGATTTAAACTAGTTTGGCAGGGGGCGTAGGAACTAGAGTAAAAGGTCAGGGGATGGGTCTGTCGAGTACGGGTAGTTGGAGTATGTAGAGAGTCTGGAAGGGAGGACGGCAGTCGAGTACGGGTAGTTGGAGTATGTAGAGAGTTTGGAAGGGAGGACGGCAGTCGAGTACGGGTAGTTGGAGTATGTAGAGAGTTTGGAAGGGAGGACGGCAGTCGAGTACGGGTAGTTGGAGTATGTAGAGTTTGGAAGGGAGGACGGCAGTCGAGTACGGGTAGTTGGAGTATGTAGAGAGTTTGGAAGGGAGAACGGCAGTCGAGTACGGGTAGTTGGAGTATGTAGAGAGTTTGGAAGGGAGGACGGCAGTCGAGTACGGGTAGTTGGAGTATGTAGAGAGTTTGGAAGGGAGGTCGGCAGTCAAGATCGGGTAGTTGGAGTATGTAGAGAGTTTGGAAGGGAGGACGGCAGTCGAGTACGAGTAGTTGGAGTATGTAGAGAGTTTGGAAGGGAGGACGGCAGTCGAGTACGGGTAGTTGGAGTATGTAGAGAGTTTGGAAGGGAGGACGGCAGTCGAGTACGGGTAGTTGGAGTATGTAGAGAGTTTGGAAGGGAGGACGGCAGTCGAGTACGGGTAGTTGGAGTATGTAGAGAGTTTGGAAGGGAGGACGGCAGTCGAGTACGGGTAGTTGGAGTATGTAGAGAGTTTGGAAGGGAGGACGGCAGTCGAGTACGGGTAGTTGGAGTATGTAGAGAGTTTGGAAGGGAGGACGGCAGTCGAGTACGGGTAGTTGGAGTATGTAGAGAGTTTGGAAGGGAGGACGGCAGTCGAGTACGGGTAGTTGGAGTATGTAGAGAGTTTGGAAGGGAAGACGGCAGTCGAGTACGGGTAGTTGGAGTATGTAGAGAGTTTGGAAGGGAGGACGGCAGTCGAGTACGGGTAGTTGGAGTATGTAGAGTTTGGAAGGGAGGACGGCAGTCGAGTACGGGTAGTTGGAGTATGTAGAGAGTTTGGAAGGGAGAACGGCAGTCGAGTACGGGTAGTTGGAGTATGTAGAGAGTTTGGAAGGGAGGACGGCAGTCGAGTACGGGTAGTTGGAGTATGTAGAGAGTTTGGAAGGGAGGTCGGCAGTCAAGATCGGGTAGTTGGAGTATGTAGAGAGTTTGGAAGGGAGGACGGCAGTCGAGTACGAGTAGTTGGAGTATGTAGAGAGTTTGGAAGGGAGGACGGCAGTCGAGTACGGGTAGTTGGAGTATGTAGAGAGTTTGGAAGGGAGGACGGCAGTCGAGTACGGGTAGTTGGAGTATGTAGAGAGTTTGGAAGGGAGGACGGCAGTCGAGTACGGGTAGTTGGAGTATGTAGAGAGTTTGGAAGGGAGGACAGCAGTCGAGTACGGGTAGTTGGAGTATGTAGAGAGTTTGGAAGGGAGGACGGCAGTCGAGTACGAGTAGTTGGAGTATGTAGAGAGTTTGGAAGGGAGGACGGCAGTCGAGTACGAGTAGTTGGAGTATGTAGAGAGTTTGGAAGGGAGGACGGCAGTCGAGTACGGGTAGTTGGAGTATGTAGAGAGTTTGGAAGGGAGGACGGCAGTCGAGTACGGGTAGTTGGAGTATGTAGAGAGTTTGGAAGGGAGGACGGCAGTCGAGTACGGGTAGTTGGAGTATGTAGAGAGTTTGGAAGGGAGGACGGCAGTCGAGTACGGGTAGTTGGAGTATGTAGAGAGTTTGGAAGGGAGGACGGCAGTCGAGTACGAGTAGTTGGAGTATGTAGAGAGTTTGGAAGGGAGGACGGCAGTCGAGTACGGGTAGTTGGAGTATGTAGAGAGTTTGGAAGGGAGGACGGCAGTCGAGTACGGGTAGTTGGAGTATGTAGAGAGTTTGGAAGGGAGGACGGCAGTCGAGTACGAGTAGTTGGAGTATGTAGAGAGTTTGGAAGGGAGGACGGCAGTCGAGTACGAGTAGTTGGAGTATGTAGAGAGTTTGGAAGGGAGGACGGCAGTCGAGTACGGGTAGTTGGAGTATGTAGAGAGTTTGGAAGGGAGGACGGCAGTCGAGTACGGGTAGTTGGAGTATGTAGAGAGTTTGGAAGGGAGGACGGCAGTCGAGTACGGGTAGTTGGAGTATGTAGAGAGTTTGGAAGGGAGGACGGCAGTCGAGTACGGGTAGTTGGAGTATGTAGAGAGTTTGGAAGGGAGGACGGCAGTCGAGTACGGGTAGTTGGAGTATGTAGAGAGTTTGGAAGGGAGGACGGCAGTCGAGTACGGGTAGTTGGAGTATGTAGAGAGTTTGGAAGGGAGGACGGCAGTCGAGTACGAGTAGTTGGAGTATGTAGAGAGTTTGGAAGGGAGGACGGCAGTCGAGTACGGGTAGTTGGAGTATGTAGAGAGTTTGGAAGGGAGGATGGCAGTCGAGTACGGGTAGTTGGAGTATGTAGAGAGTTTGGAAGGGAGGACGGCAGTCGAGTACGGGTAGTTGGAGTATGTAGAGAGTTTGGAAGGGAGGACGGCAGTCGAGTACGGGTAGTTGGAGTATGTAGAGTTTGGAAGGGAGGACGGCAGTCGAGTACGGGTAGTTGGAGTATGTAGAGAGTTTGGAAGGGAGAACGGCAGTCGAGTACGGGTAGTTGGAGTATGTAGAGAGTTTGGAAGGGAGGACGGCAGTCGAGTACGGGTAGTTGGAGTATGTAGAGAGTTTGGAAGGGAGGACGGCAGTCAAGATCGGGTAGTTGGAGTATGTAGAGAGTTTGGAAGGGAGGACGGCAGTCGAGTACGAGTAGTTGGAGTATGTAGAGAGTTTGGAAGGGAGGACGGCAGTCGAGTACGGGTAGTTGGAGTATGTAGAGAGTTTGGAAGGGAGGACGGCAGTCGAGTACGGGTAGTTGGAGTATGTAGAGAGTTTGGAAGGGAGGACGGCAGTCGAGTACGGGTAGTTGGAGTATGTAGAGAGTTTGGAAGGGAGGACGGCAGTCGAGTACGGGTAGTTGGAGTATGTAGAGAGTTTGGAAGGGAGGATGGCAGTCGAGTACGGGTAGTTGGAGTATGTAGAGAGTTTGGAAGGGAGGACGGCAGTCGAGTACGGGTAGTTGGAGTATGTAGAGAGTTTGGAAGGGAGGACGGCAGTCGAGTACGAGTAGTTGGAGTATGTAGAGAGTTTGGAAGGGAGGACGGCAGTCGAGTACGGGTAGTTGGAGTATGTAGAGAGTTTGGAAGGGAAGATGGCAGTCGAGTACGGGTAGTTGGAGTATGTAGAGAGTTTGGAAGGGAGGACGGCAGTCGAGTACGGGTAGTTGGAGTATGTAGAGAGTTTGGAAGGGAGGACGGCAGTCGAGTACGGGTAGTTGGAGTATGTAGAGAGTTTGGAAGGGAGGACGGCAGTCGAGTACGGGTAGTTGGAGTATGTAGAGAGTTTGGAAGGGAGGACGGCAGTCGAGTACGGGTAGTTGGAGTATGTAGAGAGTTTGGAAGGGAGGACGGCAGTCGAGTACGAGTAGTTGGAGTATGTAGAGAGTTTGGAAGGGAGGACGGCAGTCGAGTACGGGTAGTTGGAGTATGTAGAGAGTTTGGAAGGGAGGACGGCAGTCGAGTACGAGTAGTTGGAGTATGTAGAGAGTTTGGAAGGGAGGACGGCAGTCGAGTACGGGTAGTTGGAGTATGTAGAGAGTTTGGAAGGGAGGACGGCAGTCGAGTACGAGTAGTTGGAGTATGTAGAGAGTTTGGAAGGGAGGACGGCAGTCGAGTACGGGTAGTTGGAGTATGTAGAGAGTTTGGAAGGGAGGACGGCAGTCGAGTACGGGTAGTTGGAGTATGTAGAGAGTTTGGAAGGGAGGACGGCAGTCGAGTACGGGTAGTTGGAGTATGTAGAGAGTTTGGAAGGGAGGACGGCAGTCGAGTAAGGGTAGTTGGAGTATGTAGAGAGTTTGGAAGGGAGGACGGCAGTCGAGTACGGGTAGTTGGAGTATGTAGAGAGTTTGGAAGGGAGGACGGCAGTCGAGTACGGGTAGTTGGAGTATGTAGAGAGTTTGGAAGGGAGGACGGCAGTCGAGTACGGGTAGTTGGAGTATGTAGAGAGTTTGGAAGGGAGGACGGCAGTCGAGTACGGGTAGTTGGAGTATGTAGAGAGTTTGGAAGGGAGGACGGCAGTCGAGTACGGGTAGTTGGAGTATGTAGAGAGTCTGGAAGGGAGGACGGCAGTCGAGTACGGGTAGTTGGAGTATGTAGAGAGTCTGGAAGGGAGGACGGCAGTCGAGTACGAGTAGTTGGAGTATGTAGAGAGTTTGGAAGGGAGGACGGCAGTCGAGTACGGGTAGTTGGAGTATGTAGAGAGTTTGGAAGGGAGGACGGCAGTCGAGTACGGGTAGTTGGAGTATGTAGAGAGTTTGGAAGGGAGGACGGCAGTCGAGTACGGGTAGTTGGAGTATGTAGAGAGTTTGGAAGGGAGGACGGCAGTCGAGTACGGGTAGTTGGAGTATGTAGAGAGTTTGGAAGGGAGGACGGCAGTCGAGTACGGGTAGTTGGAGTATGTAGAGAGTTTGGAAGGGAGGACGGCAGTCGAGTACGGGTAGTTGGAGTATGTAGAGTTTGGAAGGGAGGACGGCAGTCGAGTACGGGTAGTTGGAGTATGTAGAGAGTTTGGAAGGGAGGACGGCAGTCGAGTACGGGTAGTTGGAGTATGTAGAGAGTTTGGAAGGGAGGACGGCAGTCGAGTACGGGTAGTTGGAGTATGTAGAGTTTGGAAGGGAGGACGGCAGTCGAGTACGGGTAGTTGGAGTATGTAGAGAGTTTGGAAGGGAGGACGGCAGTCGAGTACGGGTAGTTGGAGTATGTAGAGAGTTTGGAAGGGAGGACGGCAGTCAAGTACGGGTAGTTGGAGTATGTAGAGAGTTTGGAAGGGAGGACGGCAGTCGAGTACGAGTAGTTGGAGCATTTTGAGAGTCTGGAAGGGAGGATAGCAGTTGATAGGGCAAAATTGTAGTCAGTAGGATGTGTTGAAGTGTATTTATTTTAATGTGGGAACCGGAGTAATACATTTAGAGCACAGGTCAGTACATGGAAATACAATGTTGTGGCCACTACAGAGAGGCTGTCACAAGGGCAGGATGTTCCAGGCTTTAGGTGTTTCAAAAGGATCAGTGAGATAAAAGAAGTGGGTGAGTGGAATTGCTCATGAGGGAGTATAACAGCCTCAGAAAGGGAGGATGTCATGGAGGGGTTGTCTTCTGAGTCAGTGTGAGTGGAAATCAGAAATCAGAAGGGAGCAATCATTCAATGGGAGTATTCTATGGACCACCAACCCCCACCAACAGCAACATACTCCGAGGACAGATTGGCAGGCAGATTTTGGAAAGATGCAAAAATAACAGGGTTGTTGTCAAGGGTGACTTCAGCTTCCCGAACATTAACTGGCACTTCCTTAGATAGAATGTATTGTGTTAGTTTTACCCAGGGAAATGTGTCTTAGGAAAATTAGAGGCCCTGGTGAGTAGATTAAGGAAAACCCCAAGGTGTTCTATACATGTGTGAAGAACAGGAGGATGACTAGAGTGAGGGTGGAACCGGTCAGGGATAGCAGAGAAAATGTGCTAAGAGTTGGAGGAGGTGGGAGAGGTCCTTAATGAACACTTTGCTTCAGCATTCACCTGTGAGAGTGATCTTGACAATTGTGCGGACAGTGTAAAACTGGCTGATATACTGGAACATGTCGATGTTATGACAGAGAAAGTGCTGGAACTTCTGAAAAACATCAGGTTAGATCAGTCCCTGGGGCCAGACCGGATTACCATAGGTACAAACAAGCTGGATGAACTCAGCAGGTCGGGCAGCATCCATTGAAATGAGCAGTCAACGTTTCGGGCCGAGACCCTTCATCAGGACTGAAGAAGGAGGGGGCAGGGGCCCCATAAAGAAGCTGGGGGGAGGGTAGAAAACCAATCAGAGGAAAGATCAAGGGGTGGGGGAGGGGAAGCAGGGAGGGGATAGACAGGAGAGGTGAAGATGGAATCTAAGGGCAAGGCACTATGGGTAGTAGAAGAAGGCAGTCATGAGAGGTGATAGGCAGCTGGAAGAGGAGACAGAGTGAAAGTGGGATGGGAGAAGGGAGAGGGAAGGAATTACCGGAAGTTGGAGAATTCGATATTCATACCAAGAGGCTGGAGACTACCCAGATGGTATATGAGGTGTTGCTCCTCCAATCTGAATTTGGCCTCATCATGGCAGTAGAGGAGGCCATGTATGGACATATCCGAATGGGAATGTGAAGCAGAATTGAAGTGGGTGGCAACCGGGAGATCCTGTCTGTTGTGGGTCTCGCTGATGTAGAGGAGGCCGCACCAGGAGCACCGGATGCAATAGATGATCCCAACAGACTCACAAGTGAAGTGCGGGGTGTGGGAATTATGAGTGTTTTGGCTGACGATGGAAGGTCTCTGGAGTTGATAAGGGCAGTGATAGTACGGGAGACAATGGTTTGATGTTTTTTGGTGGGGTCCTGTTCCAGGGGTAAGTAAGAGGAGGTGTCAGAGAGCTGCCGTTTGGCCTCACTGAGGTAGAGGTCCATCCGCCAGACCACTATGACACCACCTTTGTCTGCGGGTTTGATGGTGAGGTTAGGATTAGTGTGGAGAGAGTGGAGGGCAGTGCGTTCAGAGGGAGTGAGGTTGGAACAGGAGAGAGGAGTGGTGACGTTGAGACGGTTGATGTCTCGGCGACAGTTGGAGATGAAAAGATTGAGTGCAGGTAGAAGGCCTGGTGGGGGTGTCCAGGAGAAGGAGGAGGGTTGAAGACGGGAGAAGGGGTCATCAACAGGGGGAGGGGATTCCTTGTTAAAGTAGTAGGCTCGAAGACGTAGGCGACGGAAGAAGAGTTCAGCGTCATGCCGGCCACCGAACTCACTGTGGTGTGGACAGAGGGGGACAAAAGTGAGGCCCTTGCTAAGCACAGAACGCTCTGCCTCAGAGAGGGGAAGGTCAGAGGGGATGGTGAAGACA
The DNA here is from genome assembly GCF_048418815.1 of Hemitrygon akajei. Lineage (NCBI taxonomy): Eukaryota > Metazoa > Chordata > Chondrichthyes > Myliobatiformes > Dasyatidae > Hemitrygon > Hemitrygon akajei. The sequence goes on from NC_133134.1 coordinate 70,048,910, forward strand.
TGGCAAGGGCTGGGGCTGGGGTCAGAGGAGGGTAAAGAGTGGGAGGTCTCAGGAGGGAGAGGGGGGTTGGGATGTTCAGGGAGAGCGGGCTGAGGGGAGGATGAGGGATCAGAGGAATGGAGGGGGAAGAAGGGTTGGGAGTCGCGGGGAGGATAGGGGGTAGTAGAGGAATAAGATGAGCAGTAGGACCCAGCGGCAGTAAGAGCGGTCCCGGTTTGGATAGGGTCAGGATCTCGGACCGAGCTGGATCTAGAGCTGGGGTTGTCGGAGCCTGTGGCCTGTGGGGCACCAGAACTGAGGTCTGAATCAGAAGCGAGTGAGTCCATGGCGCGCTGGTGGCTGACGCCCATGTAAAATGTAAAATTTTTACATGTAAATGTAAAAATGCCATTCCCTATTCCCAGTTCCTCCTTCTCCTCTGCATCTGCTCCCAGGATGAGGCTTTCCGTTCCAGGACATCCCAAATGTCCTCTTTCTTTAAGAATCGTGATGTCCCTTCTGCCGTCATCAACGATGCCCTTACCCGCATCTCCTCCATTTCCCCACTTCGGCCCTCACCCCATCCTCCCGTCACCACAACAGGGACCGTGTTCCCCTTGTTCTCACCTATCACCCCACCAACTTCCGGATCCAGCATATTATCCTCCGCAACTTCCGCCACCTTCAACAGGACCCCACCACTAAGCACATCTTTCCCTCTCTGCTTTTCGCAGGGATCGTTCCCTCCATGACTGCCTGGTCCACATGTCCCTCCCCACAGATCTCCCACCTGGTACTTATCCCTTCAAGCATAAGTGCTACACCTGTCCCTACAACTCCTCTCTTACCACCATTCAGGGCCCCAAACAGTCCTTCCTGGTGAGGCAACACTTCACTTGTGAGTCTGTTGGGGTAATCTATTGCATCCGGTGCTCCCGGTGCGGCCTCCTCTACATCAGCAAGACCCAACGCAGATTGGGGGACCGCTTCGTCGAGCACCTCCGCTCCGTCCATCACAACAGACAGGATCTCCCGGTTGCCACCCACTTCAACTCTGCTTCACATTCCCATTCGGATATGTCCATGCATGGCCTCCTCTACTGCCATGATGAGGCCGAACTCAGGTTGGAGGAGCAACATCTCATATACCGTCTGGATGGTCTCCAGCCTCTTGGTATGAACATCGAATTCTCCAACTTCCGGTAATTCCCTCCCTCTCCCTTCCCCCATTCCACTTTCACTCTGTCTCCTCTTCCAGCTGCCTATCACCTCTCTCATCATTCTGCCTTCTTCTACTACCCATAGTGTCTTGCCCTTAGATTCCATCTTCTCCTCTCCTGCCTATCCCCTCCCTGCTTCCCCTCCCCCCCCTTGATCTTTCCTCTGATTGGTTTTCCACCCTCCCCCCACCTTCTTTATGGGGCCCCTGCCCCCTCCTTCTTCAGTCCTGATGAAGAGTCTCGACCCGAAGCGTTGACTGCTCATTTCAATGGATGCTGCCCGACCTGCTGAGTTCATCCAGCTTGTTTGTACGTGTTGATTTGACCACAGCATCTGCAATGTACTTTGAGGATTACCACAGGGTACTGTGGGAAGTGAGGGAAGTGCTACATCTTTGGTGATGATCTTTGCATCCTCACTGGGCACAGGAGTGGTCTCAAATGGTTGGCTTTTTCTTTTGTTCAAGTAAGGGAGTAGGGATAACCTGAGAATCATATATCAGTGAGACTTACTTTTGTGGTGGGTGAATTATTGGAGAGAATTCTTAGAGACAGGACTTACAAGCATTTAGAGAAGCATAGTCTGATTAGAGATTGTCAGCATGGCTTTGTGAGGGGCAAATCATGCCTCACGAGTTTGATTGAATTCTTTGAAGAAGTGACAAAGCACATTGATGAAGGTAGAGCAGTGGATGCAGTGTATAAGGATTTTAGTAAAGTGTTTGTTAAGGTTTACCATGGTAGACTTATTCAAAAAGTCAGGAGGCATGGGATCCAGGGAAACGTGGCTGTGTGGATACAGATTCGGCTTGCTGATGGAAGGCAGAAAGTGGTAATAGTGTGTTCTGCCTGGAGTTTAGTGACCAGTGGTCTTCCACTAAGATCTGTTCTGGGACCCTGGTTCTTTTCAATAACCTTTTCAGAGTTGCTTGGAGTGTTCTTTTGTCTTCATGGTCTAGTTTTTTCCAGGATACTGGCTCACCAGCAGTTGGACCTTCCAGATACCAGTGTATTTTTACTACATTCAATTGATACACCTTGACTGCACACAGGTGATCTCCTTTTAATTAATTATGTGACTTCTAAAACCAATTGGCTGCACCAGTGATGATTTGGATTGGAGGGATAAGAAGGTAGACAGAGGAGGTGACGTGGCTGTACTGGTAAAGAATGGCATCAAATCAATAAAAAGATGTGACATACGATCAGAAGATGTTGAATCCTTGTGGGTTGAGTTAATAAACTGCAAGGGTAAAATGACCCTGATGGAAGTTATAAACTGGCCTTCAAACAGTAGCTGGGATGTGGACTACAAGTTACAATGTGAAATAGACAAGGTGTGTCAAAAGGGCAATGCTATAATAGTCATGGGAGATTTTAACATGCAGGCAGATTGGGAAAATCAGGTTGATAATGGATCTCAAGAGAGTGAATTTGTTCAGTGCCTATAAGTTGGCTTTTTAGAGCAGTTTGTCATTGACCCTACTAGGGGATCAGCTATTCTGGATTGAGTGTTTTGTAATGAATCTGAGGTGATTAGGGAGTTTAAGGTAAAGGAACCCTGAGGAGGCAGAGATCACAATATAACTGAGTTCAGCTTGAAATTTGTTAATGGGAAAGTAAGAGCTGGCATAGCAGAATTTCAGCAGAGTAAAGGAAATTACACTGGTATGAGAGAAGAGAGGGTCAAAGTAAATCAGAAGGAGATGCTGGCAGGGATGATAGCAGAGCAGCAATGGTGTGAGTTTCTGGGAAAAATGAGGAAGATGCAGGATAGATGTATTCCAAAAAGAAAGAAATAATCAAATGATCAAATAATCAAATCAAATGGCAACCGTGGCTGACAAAGGGAAGTGAAACCTAACATAAAAGCAAAAGAAACCGCAAACAACAAAACAAAAATTATTGGGAAGACAAAGGATCAGGAAGTTTTAAAAACCTACAGAAATCATTAAGAGAGAAAAGACAAAATATGAAAGGAAGCTAGCAAACAATATCAAGGTGGGTAGCGAAAGCTTTTCCAAGTATGTAAAAAATAAGAGAGATGAGAGTGGATAGACTGCTAGAAAATGAAGCCGGAGAAATAAATATGGAGGACAAGGAGATGGCAGATGAAATAAATGAATATTTTTCATCAGTCTTCATTGTGGAAGACACTAGCAGTGTGGTAAATGCTAGGGGATGTGCAGGAAGAGAAGTGAGTGCAGCTGCTATTGCAAGGGAGAAGGTGCTCAAAAAGCTGAAAGAGCTAAAGGTACATAAATTGCTTGGACCAGATGAACTGCACCCTTGGGTTCTGAAAGAAGTAGCAGTAGATATTGAGGAGACAATAGTAATGATCTTTCAAGAACCATTGGACTCTGGCATAGTTCTGGAGAACCGGAAATTTGTAAATGTCATTTCACTCTTTTAGAAAGGACGGAGGTAGCAAAAAGGAAATTATAGACCAGTTAGCCTGACCCCAGTTGTTGGGAAGATGCTGGAATCAATTGTTAAGGTTGAGTTTATAGAGTACTTGAGAGACACAGGACGAGATAGGACAAAGTCAGCATGGTTTCCTTAAGGAAAAATCTTGCCTGACAAACCTGTTGGAATTCTTAGAGGAGATTGGTCAGACCCCACTTGGAGTACTGTGCTCAGTTCTGGTCGCCTCACTACAGGAAGGATGTGGAAGCCATAGAAATGATGCAGAGGAGATTTACAAGGATGTTGCGTGGATTGGGGAGCATGCCTTATGGGAATAGGTTGAGAGAACTTGGTGTTTTCTCCTTGGAGCGACAAAGGATGAGAGGTGACCTGATAGAGGTGCATAAGATGATGAGAGTCATTGATCATGTGGATAGTCAGAGGCTTTTTCTCAGGGCCGAAATGGTTGCCACAAGAGGATACAGGTTTAAGGTGCTGAGGAGTAGGTACAGAGGAGATGTCAGGGGTAAATTTTTTACTCAGAGAGTGGTGAATGCTTGGAATGGGCTGCCTGAAACGGTGGTGGAGGTGGATATGGATAGGGTCTTTTAAGAGACTTTTGGATAGGTACATGGAGCTTACAAATATAGAGGGCTATGGGTAAGCCTAGTAATTTCTAGGGTAGGGTCATACTCAGCACAACTTTGTGGGCCAAAGGGCCTGTATTATGCTGTAGGTTTTCTGTTTCCAGATTATGATAGAAAAAAGAGATGCAGTGGATGTTGTATATCTGGATTTGCAGAAGGCCTTTGACAAGGTTTCAATAAGTAAATTTAATGTTAGAGAAATATATACAATATGCATCCTGAAACTCTTTTTTCTTCACAAACATCTATGAAAATAGAGGAGTGCCCCAAAAAATGATTGACTGTTAAAAACTGGTATTACAAGAAAGTTACTGGGGTGTTTAGAGCATTGGCTGATAAGGAAAAAGCAGTGAGTGGGAATAAAATGATCCTTTTCTTGTTGGCAGCCAGTGACTAGTGGTGTTCTGCAGTGATCAGTGTTGGGACCACTTCTTTTTGTGCTGTATATCAATGATTTAGTTGATGGAATATATGGCTTTGTTGCCAAGTTTCCAGGTAATGCGAAGATTGGTGGAGGGGCAGGTAGCGTTGAGGAAATATGAATGAAATATGATTTTGGAAAATGATTGAAGAAATAAATGTGCAGACTATTTTCTAAATGGGGAGAAAATCCAAAAATCTGAGATGCAAAGGGACTTAGGAGTCCTTATGCAGAACGCCCTAAAGGTCAACTTGCAAGTCGAGTCGGTGGTGATGAAGGCAAATGCAATGTTAGCCTTTATTTCAAGACTCTAGAATACAAGAGCAGGGATGTGATGCTGAGGTTTTATAAGACACTGCTGAGGTCTCACCTTGAGTACTGTGAACAGTTTTGGGCTCCTCATCTAAGAAAAGATGTGCTGGCATTGGAGATGGTTCAGAGGAGGCTTACAAGGATGATTCTGTGAATTAAAGGGTCATCATGCGAGGAACATTTGATGGCTCTGGACCTGTACTCTCTCAAATTTAGAGGGATGTTGGGGGGGGGGGAATCTCATTGAAACCTTTTGAATGTTGAAAGGCCTAGATGGAGTAGATGTGGAAAGGATGGTGGGGAGTCTAGGACAAGAGTATACAACCTTAGGATAGAGGGGCATCCATGTAAAACAGATGTGGAGAAATTTCTCTCGCCAGAGGGTAATGAATTTATGGAATTTGTTGCCACATGCAGCTGTGGAGGCCAGGTCATTGGGTGTATTTAAGGCAGAGCTTGATAGGTTCTTGATTGGACATGGCATCACAGGTTACAGGGAGAAGGCCGGGAAGTGGGGCTGAGGAGCAGGAAAGAGGATCAACCATGATTGAATGATGGAGCAGACTCGATGGGCCAAATGGCCTAATTCTGCTCCTGTGTCTTATTATCTTATATTAAAGGCATGAATACTTATGCAATCAATTATTTTGTGTTTTATATTTGTAATTAATTTAGATCACTTTGTAGAGATTTGTTTTCTCTTTGCCATGATAGAGTCCTTTTCTGTTATCAGTGTCAAAAAAAAGCCATGTTGAATCTATTGTGATTCAATGTTGTAAAACAATAAAACATGAAAACTTCCAGGGGGTGTGAATGATTTTTATAGGCACTGTTTATAGATTGATTGTATGTCTATAAAGTGATGCTAGGTACAGGAGTGTCTGTAAATAAGGTGACTGATAAAGTAGTGGTGGATTGGGTGTGGAGGGCTGGGTTAGTGGGTGGAGGTGTTGACTGCTTGGGGAAAGTAACTGCTTTTGAGTCTGGTGGTCCTGGCATCGATGCTATATAATCTCCTCCCTGATGGAAGTGGAGCAAGCAGTCCATAAGCAGGATGGGTGGGATCCTTCCTGATGTTACTGACCATTTCTGGCACCTTTCTGTGTATCTGTCCCTGATGGAGGGAGGTCAATGACAGCCAGGGAAGCTCCACTGCTCTCCTCTGCTACAGAGAAGCATCCTGCAGCTTTGTGCTGTGCATTGATGATAATGTTCCAGGTAGCCTGCAGCCCATTGGTGTCAAGATGTGAGCAGTAACCTGAGATCCGGATCTCTGGTATTCAGCCATTTTAGTTCTGTATTTGTGAAGTTTGAACACAATCCTGTGAAGCTGTGAATATCAGTCTGACTGTTTTCCATTTGTTTCTGTTTGTATACACAGGGTGCATTCTGGGGCCTCCTCCTAGGGATCCTGGTGGGCTGCTGTCGAATGATTTTGGATTTTATTTACCCCGAGCCTATGTGTGGCCAACCTGATAAACGGCCGCTGATCACCAAACATGTTCATTACCTGCACTTCTCCATTCTCCTCACTGTCTTCACACTGATCACCGTGGTAGTCATCAGTCTTTGTACTGCACCTCCAGAGCCTGACAAGGTAAGGGACTTCAATTTATTTACATTCATTCAAACGATGAGGACTTCACAGACTGAGCCAGCATTTAGTTGCCCATCCCTAATTTGCAGATTTTCTCTTGTTCAAGATCCAAGACTCCTGTACCTTCCTCTGGCAGCAGTGAGTGAGAGGGCGAGGGAGACCAGTCAAATGCAGGCAGACTGCGCTGAACACCTGCAGAGATGTAGACACCACCTCTTAAACCCTAGTGAATAAAATCCCTGATCATTACTGGATTATACTCTTAACAGGATGGGCAGAAGCTGTGGATATGTTTAAACTGCACAATGCCTTGAGATGCTGGCTGGCTTTCCTGGCAAAGGGTAGAGTCCAATTGGAAATGTTAAGTGTCTAGGGAGGGGACTAACCAGCCTAATGGACCAGCTAGGGTAATAATGAGGTCCTCACACTCATCCATAGGAAGACAAACTACACATTGGAGAACCAGTCCACTATTTCAGAGGCTGATGGGAGTTTGGGGAGGATATTGAAGTGGAGAACTGCTCCACCATTGTGGCCCCATGATGAAATCCATGGGGATGTGGGACCGTGGGCATCGAAGGGCCAACAGGGGCTGCAGAAGTCCAGAGGGCCATTGGTTGTAGGAATTGTACGGTGCACTGAGGGCAGGTGGGGATATCAGTGATCAGGATGGGCCAGCAGAACTGGCATTACAGAATATCCTGAGTCCGCTGAGCTCCTGGATGGCCATAGAGGGGTGAGGAGTTTGACCACTGGAGTGCAGAGTGCACAGCTGCCAGCAGGTTGTCAAATGTGTTGGCTGGAGTAGGCTCGTGTTGTACCGCAGGCTGAATCTGGTTCTCAAGACCCCAAATGATTGGGGCAAGGATCTGGGAGGGTAATGGTGGGCTGAAGGTCAGTCTCTGTTTCAGTGGGGTCAAACTGTAATGACAGGGTATCTGTTTTACTGTTCTTGGATCCGGGTTGGTAAGAGATGGTGAAGTTGAATTGCTCAAAGAAGAGGGCCCTGCCATGCTGACATGGGTTGAGCTAGTGGGTCTCCTGTATGGGTATGAGGTTCTGGTGGTCAGTCCAGGTCAGGAAGAGCTCAGTGTTTCCCATCAGCCAGTGTCTCCATTCCTCCAAGGCCTATTTAATAGAGAATAGACCCTTGTCTCCAACAACATAATGGCATTGTGTAGAGTTGAACTTGCATGAGAAGAAGGCACAAGGGTGTGTCTTTCCATCCAGTCTTCGCAAGCAGAGGATGACTCAGCACCTGAACAAACATGTCCACAAAAGGTCCAGAGGAGTTTGGATGGCAGAGAATGGCCGCAGTGGTGAAGCATCCTCTGAAGTCCTTGAAAGTGTGGTCGCCAGAAGCAGACTAGGTTATCCATGAGGGAGGTGAGTGGATTAGTGATTTGGCTGTGGTTTCTGATGAAAAGCCCAAGAAACGCTGCAGCTGTTTGAGGGATCGGAGTCAGAACAATTCAACGATGGTGCCCACTTTGGCTCCATGCTTATACCTTGGGGTGAAAAGACGTAACTCAGGAAGGAAATGACTAGGCTGTGGAACTGGCATTTGTCTAACCTGCAGTACAGTTGATTCTCAAGGAGATGCTGAAGGACTGAACGGACATGACAGACATGGTCTTAAGGGCCGTTGGAGAAGATGAGGATATCGTTGTGGTAGATGAACACATACCTGTGTTGCATGTCTTGGAGAATCTTGTTAATAAAGGCTTGAGAATGGCTGGACTGTTGGAAAGCCCGAAAGGCATCACCAAGTATTTGTAGTGGCCAGTGGCTGTTATGAATGAGTCTTCTGCTCCTCCCCCTAGGGGATGCAGATCAGGTTCACACCCCCCCATATATCCATTTTGGTGAAGATCTGGGCTCCACGGAGTGTTTCAAGTGTGCTACCCATAAAGGGGAGAGGGTAACAGTTCTTAAAGGTATTTTAGTTAAGTCTTCTGGAGTCAATGCAAGAACAAAGATCCCCATCTTTCTTTTGGACAAAGAAGAGTCAACTGGGATGTGCTAATGAATCTGTGCTTTAGTGCCTCAGCAATGACGTCATTCTGGCTCAGTCACATGGTCTGTGAGGTAGCAGGTGCTGGCCAGCTTCCCTTTAACTGAAGGCACTGGCTAAATCACGATACCTCTGTGGGAGCTTGGTGAGGTTGTGGGTTCCCTCCATCTCTGTAGAGTTATGGGGTGAGGTCAAATGAGGTGGTCTGGCAACTCAGCAGTGAACTGGATGACCAATATGAGGGGCGGGCATGAGTGGAGAGCCGGGAGTAACTCAAGATAAGAGGGATGTTGGGAGAGTCAATCATGAGGAATTGGATGGACCTTTGGCTCTCTCCCATGCTCATGTGCACTGGCTGTGTGCACGCTCCGAATTTCTCAGACCACAAGGGATGGCCGTGATGTTGAAGGTGTGAGAGATAGGTTCAGAAGGGAGTCTGAGCTGCACACAGTGTGCAATCAGGAAGTTGTCTGCTGCACTGGAAGCTACCAGAGACTTCTGTGTGTGTAGAGCTGATGGAGTATGGAGAGGCACAGGGAGAGTGGGATGGGATTTGGGGCTGGAACACCTTGCCAGATAGGAGGCCACTCGTCTCTGATAGGCGCCATTTTCTGGACCCAGTAGGCATTTGATACGTTGGTGTTGCTGCTCCCTGGTAGATGTAAATGTTCCTGGGGGGTTGGGGGGTTATTGAGGGAGCTCTCCCGAACTGCATGGGCTCTGCAGGCATTGGAGAGGAGGATCCTGCAGCCTGAAATAGTTCTGGGAATGAAACCGGGGGGCTGGCTGATGATCTGGATGGAGAACTAGAGTAATGAAGCTTTTGAGGTTGATGGGCATTTCCCCAATACACAGCTCTCCAAGAGCCGCACTCTGCACAAGGGTCCTGAAGTGCATGGTGTAATCCAGCTCAGAGCATGAGCCTTGATGCAAGCGAAGTATCAGAACCATTGCCTCCCTTCCACCTCCTGAGTGGTTGAAAACCTGATGCATCTCAGTGGCAATATCCTTACTTTTTTGCAAATAGGGGTTTTAATGCCCTAGTTAGCAGTGGCCCAGCTCAGGGCCCACCCAGTCAGGAGAAGGATGAGGAAGGTAATCTTGGCTGTCTATATGGAGTCTGCAGGCTCTCCCTGAGACCCATGTGGGCTTTCTTCTGAGTGCTCCACACGTAAGATCTTGTTCACCTTCAACTTGTATATGAGCTTGTCAAGTTCCATACACACTCTTTCTGGCTCTGTGGTCGCAAGGAGAAAATCTTCAACTCTTCCCCTGGGGAAGTGAGTGGATATGTCTCACCTAAGGTGCAGTCACACACATACTTCACTGGTTACCTGGAGATTCAGATGAAAGGCATTCCTTCACCACTGACTGCTTATTGTGAGCTCTATCATCACCAATATCATTGCCCATTGTATTATACTACTCTTCCTTAATCTTATAGATTAGCCGTTTGACCTGGTTCACCCGTTTCGATGTGACCAATTCTGAGGCAAGCCAGAGTGAAACAGGTAAGTCAATCGTGGGGCATCCACAAACCTGAGCTGAACCACCTTTACAAAAGGTAGGAGTTCACCTTGGCATTTGACTGGCATATGTTAGAGCTCAATGACAATTGCCACTGAGCAACTTAACACCAGTCCCATGCCTGATGCGGTATCACACAGACAGCTCACACACTCACACTTCAATCTCCCCTGCTCTGTTGTGTCTATAACACCAGAATCCTGGAATATTGTCCTGCTCCTTCTGTAACTACGTCTCACTAATGGCTACAATATCATAAATCCATGTGTTGATTCATGCCCTGATCGCATCTGCCTTCTTGCATTGAAATATACACAACTCAGGACACTAGTCACACCATATTCTACCTTCTGATTCCTGACTTTGTCTGGGGTCTTAACAGTATCTGTCTCCACAACCTCTCCACTAACTGTTCTGGCACTTTGGTTCCCATCCCCTGCAACTGTAGTTTAAACCCCCTGTGCAGCATTCACAAACCTTCCCAGAAGAATATTATTCCCCTTCCAGTTCAGGTGCAAATCATCTCTTCTGTACAGGTTCCACCTCCCCTGAAAGAGAGCCCAATGACTGAAAAATCTTATGCCTTCCCTCCTACACCAACTGCTTAGCCACATATTAAACCATATAATCTTCCTACTTCTGGCCTCACTAGCACGTGGCGCGGGTAGCAATCCTGAGATCACAACCCTGAAGATCTTGCCCTTAACTTAGCACCTAATTCCCTTTGCAGAACCTCGTCACTTGTCCTAACCATGTCATTGCTGCTTACATGGACTACAACATCTGGCTGTTCACCCTCACACTTAAAAATGCCGAGGACTCGATCAGAGATGTCCTGGAAGCTGACACCTGGGAGGTAAAATACCATCCGAGAGTCTCATTCTCATCCTTTCTGTTCCCCTAACTAATGAATCCCCTATTACCACAGTTCACCTCTTCTTCCCCCCTCCTTCCCTTCTGAGCTACAGAGTCACTCTCAGTGCCAGGGACTCACCCACTGTGACTTTCCTCTGTTAGGTCATCCCCCAACAGAATGCAAACCTGTTGTTCAGGGGGACGGCCACAAGCTTACTCTACACTGGCTGTTTAACCCCTTTCCCCTTCCTGACTGCGTCCTGCACATCAGGTGTAACTACCTCTCTATATGTCTTATCTACAACCCACCCAGCCTTCTGAATGATCTAGGATTCAACTTCTTAATATGGAGTGTTAGAAGCTGCAGCTGGATGGACTTCTTGGAGTTGTAGTCATCAAGGACACTGGAGGTCTCCCTGCCTTCCCATATCTTGCAAGAGCAGCATTCCAACATCCTATTTGGCATCTCTACTGCTCTAACTGAGAACATAGAAAGAAGAAAGAATAATAAACTGTGATGGGGAAAACTCTCCATACTGTTTTTTAAACTTCCCTTGCTGAAGTCTCTCCTAACTGAAGCCTTGAAGAGCTAAAGCCTAAAAAATCTCCACTCTAACTTGGACCACTCCAACAAAAGTCACTCTGCTTGTCCCTGCCTTACTTTAGAACCATAGAACCATAGAACATTACAGCACAGAAACAGGCCTTTTGGCCCTTCTTGGCTGTGCCGAACCATTTTTCTGCCTAGTCCCACTGACCTGCACCTGGACCATATCCCCCCATACGCCTCTCATCCATGTACCTGTCCAGGTTTTTCTTAAATGTTAAAAGTGAGCCCGCATTTACCACTCATCTGGCAGCTCATTCCACATTCCCATCACTCTCCGTGTGAAGAAGCCCCCCACCCCCCCCCCCCCCCAGTGTTTCCTTTAAACTTTTTCCCCTTCACCCTTAACCCATTTCTTCTGGGTTTTTTTCTCCCCTAGCCTCAGTGGAAAAAGCCTGCTTGCATTCACTCTGTCTATACCCATCATAATTTTATATACCTCTATCAAATCTCCCTTCATTCTTCTATGATCCAGGGAATAAAGTCCTAACCTATTCAACCTTTCCCTGTAACTCAGTTTCTCAAGTCCCGGCAACATCCTTGTAAACCTTCTCTGCAATCTTTCAACCTTATTAATATCCTTCCTGTAATTCGGTGACCAAAACTGCACACAATACTCCAAATTCAGCCTCACCAATGCCTTATACAACCTCACCATAACATTCCAACTCTTATACTCAATACTTCGATTTATAAAGGCCAATGTACCAAAAGCTCTCTTTACTACCCTATCTACCTGTGACGCCACTTTTAGGGAATTTTGTATCTGTATTCCCAGATCCTTCTGTTCTACTGCACTCCTCAATGCCCTACCATTTACCTTGTATGTTCTACCTTGGTTTTTCCTTCCAAAGTGCAATACCTCACACTTGTCCGCATTAAACTCCATCTGCCATTTTTCAGCCAATTTTTCCAGCTGATACAAATTGCTCTGCAAGCTTTGAAAACCTTCCTCACTGTCCACTACACCTCCAGTCTTTGTATCATCAGCACATGATCCAATTTACCACATTATCATCCAGATCAGTGATATAGATGACAAATAACAATGGACCCAGCGCTGATCCCTGTGGCACACCACTAGTCACAGGCCTCCACTCAGAGTAGCAATCCTCCACTACCACTCTCTGACTTCTCCCATTGAGCCAATGTCTAATCCAGTTTACTACCTCACCATGTATACCTAGTGACTGAATCTTCCTAACTAACCTCCCATGCGGGACCTTGTCAAAGGCCTCACTGAAGTCCATGTAGACAACATCCACTGCCTTCCCTTCATCCACTTTCTTTGTAACCTCCTTGAAAAACACTAATAGATTTGTTAAACATGACCTACCATGGACAAAGCTGTGTTGACTCTCCCTAATAAGTCCCTGTCTATCTAAATACTTGTAGATCCTATCTCTTAGTACTCCTTCCAATAATTTACCTACTACCGACATCAAACTTACTGGCCTATGATTTCCCGGGTTACTTTAAGAGCCCTTTCTAAACAACGGAACAACATGAGCTGTCCTCCAATCCTCCAGCACCTCACTCGTAGATACTGACATTTTAAATATATCTGCCAGGGCCCCTGCAATTTCAGCACTTTAATTTGGTCTTGTCAATCAATTCCAATCACTGATTGGCCAGGGGTCAAAGCACCAAACTGCCGTGAGTAGCTGCTTTTTCTATTCAATTGGGGAACCCGAGTGGAGCTATGTCTTCTGAGGCTTTCAATCTCTGATTTGCTGCTGCTCAAAGCTCCAAACTGCTGCAAGTCGCTGTGGGGTGGTGGGGGGTGGGGGGGGGGGAACTCTACCTATAGTTCTTTTGCCATCTCTCACTGAAGGTTCTAAGAGCTAAAGCCTAAAAAATCTCCACTCTAAATCTGACTACTCTAATGATGACTGCTTTGACAATGGTCACTCCATTTGTCACTGCCTTACTTTAATTTGGTCTTGCCAATCAATTCTGAATGCTTATTGGCCACTGTTCAAGGCACCAAACTGCCGCGAGTTGCTGCCTTTTCCACTGAATTTGCAAACCTTAGTGAACTGCATCTCCTCAAACTTCTGGTCTCCGATTTGCCGCTGCTCAACTCTCCAAAATGCCACCAGTTGCTGCCTTTTCTACTGACTCAGCAAACCTGAGTGAGATATGCATTCTCAGACTTCCGATCTCTGATTTGCTGCTACTCAAATCTCCAAACTGCCATGAGCCGCTGCCTTTTCTACTCAATCTGCAAACCTGAGTGGAGCTACATTGTAAATGGAAATGCATATTGTTCAGTCATTAGTGAACTTCCCTCTTCTGACCTGATAATGGAAGGAAAGTCATTAATGAAGCAGCTGCAGATGGCTGGACCCAGGACAGTGCCTTGAGAATTCCTGCACTGGATGAAATCCTGGGACTGGATGATTGATATTAGATAAAAGCCTTTTCAAGTATGTAAAAAATAAAGGGACATGAGAGTAGATATAGGACTGTTAGAAAAGGAGGCCAGAGAAATAATAATGGGGGTGGGGGGGGGGTGTGGGGGAAGAAGGACATGGCAGATGAACTAAATGAATATTTTGCTTCAGTCTTCACTGTGGAAGACACTAGCAGTGTGCCAGATGTTGGAGGGTGTGATGGAAGAGAAGTAAGTGCAGTTACAATTACAGGGGCCAAGTTGCACAAAAAGCTGAAAGACCTAAAGGTACATAAGTCACCCGGACCAGATGAACTGCATCCTAGGGTTTTGAAAGTGGTAGCAGTAGAGATTGTGGAGGAACTAGCAATGATCTTTCAAAAATCATTGGACTTTGGCCCGGTGCCAGAGGACTGGAAAATTGCAAATGTCACTCCACTCTTTAAGAATTCTTTGAACAGATTTTAAACAGGATAGATAAAGGGGATGTAGTAGATGTTGTATATTTGGACTTTCAGAAGGCCTTTGACAAGGTGCCACACATGAGGCTGCTTATCAAGTTAAGAGCCCATGGTATTGACAGAGCATTGACTGATTGGTAGGAGACAGTAAGTGAGAATAAAAGGATCCTTTTCTGATTGGCTGCCAGTGACTAGTGGTGATCTGCAGTGGTCGGTTTTGGGACCACTGCTTTTTATGATGTATATAAATGATTTAGATGATGGAAAAGATGGCTTTATTGCCAAGTTTGCAGATGATATGAAGATTGGTGGAGGGGCAGATAGTGTTGAGGAAACAGGAAGGCTGCAAAAGGACTTAGACAGATTAGGAGAATTGGCAAGAGAGTGGTGAATGAAATACAATGTTGGAAAATGCATAGTCATGCATTTTGGTAGTAGAATTAAATGTGCAGACTATTTTTTAAACAGGGAGAAAATCTAAAAATCTGAGATGCAAAGAGATTTGGGATCATTGTACAGAACAACCTAAAGATGAACTGGCAGGTAGAGTTGGTGGTGAGGAAGGCAAATACAATGTTAGCATCCATTTCAAGAGATCTAGAATACAAGAACAGGGATGTGATGCTGAGGCTTTATAAGGCACTGGTGAGGTCTCACCTTGAGTATTGTGAACAGTTTTAGGCTCCTCATCTAAGAAAAGATAAGTTGACATTGGAGGGGGTTCAAAGGAGGTTGACAAGGATGATTCCAGGAATGAAAGGGATACAAGGAATGTTTGATAACTCTGGGTCTGTACTCCCTGGAACTTAGAAGGGTGTGGGGGGAGATCTCATTGAAACCTTTTGAAAGTTGAAAGGCGTAGACAAAGTAGATGTGGACAGGATGTTTTCCATGGTGGGGGAGTCTAGAACAAGAGGGCACAGCTTCAAGATAGAGGGATGTCCCTTTGAAACAGAAATGCAGAGGGTGGTGAATTTGGGGAATTTATTACCACAGGCAGCTGTGGAGGCCAGTTTGTTGGGTGCAGAGCTTGATATGTTTTTGATTGTACATGGCACTAAAAGTTACAGGGAGAAGGCCGGGGAGTGTGGCTGAGGAGGGGTTTGAATGGCAGAGCAGACTCAAGGGGCCAAATGGTCTAATTCAGCTCCTATATCTTATGGTCTTAACTCTTGGTCCTTGTTAAATCAGACTCCATCACTGGTGCGTTGCCCCCTTGATGCTCACTAACTTCAGTTTTGACAAGGACTTCTTGATTTCAAACTCAACTAAACTGTGCTCAGTTCTGGTCATCTCACTACAGGAAGGATGTGGAAACCATAGAAACGGTGCAAAGGAGATTTACAAGGATGTTGCCTGGATTGGGGAGCATGCGTTATGAGAATAGGTTGAGTGAACTCGGCTTTTTCTCCTTGGAGCGATGGAGGATGAGAGATGACCTGGTAGAGGTGTATAAGATGATGAGAGGCATTGATCGTGTGGATAGTCAGAGGCTTTTTCCCAGGGCTTAAATGGCTAACACGAGAGGGCATTGGAATTAAGGTGCTTGGAAGTAGGTACAGAGAAGATGTCAGGGGTAAGTTTTTTACGCAGAGAGTGGTGAGTGCGTGGAATGGGCTGCCAGCGACGGTGGTGGAAGCAGAAACGAATAGGGTCATTTAAGAGACTCCTGGATAGGTACATGGAGCTTAGAAAAATAGAGGGCTATGGGTAACCCTAGGTAATTTCTAAGGTAAGGACATGTTCAGCACAGCTTTGTGGGCCAAAGGGCTTGTATTGTGCTGTAGGTTTTCTACATTTCCATGTTTAAACTCTGCCTTGGTCAACTCTGGAGTTTAGCACTTTGGTCTATGTTTGGACTAAGGCAGTGATGAGATCTGGATCTGAGTGGTTCTAGAGAAGTTCAAAATGGGCATCAGGGAGCCAATTTCTTATGATGCTTGCTTTTAGCATCATTGATGATAGCTTTTGTCAGTTTGTTGATGATGGAAATTAGACGATACTTTATCCTGATTTTTGAGAAAAGGGCATAACTATGTAATTTTCCCTTGTGTGGGTGGAAAGGCTCAGCATTGAAGGGCAAACACGAGGAAATCTGCAGATGCTGGAAATTCAAACAACAACACACACAAAATGCTGGTAGAACACAGCAGGCTAGGCAGCATCTATAGGGAGAAGCGATGTCGACGTTTCAGGCTGAGACCCTTCGTCAGGACTAACCGAAAGGACAGATAGTAAGAGATTTGAAAGTAGAGGGGGGAGAGGGAAATGCAAAATGATAGGAGTAGACCGGAGGGGGTGGGATGAAACTAAGAGCTGGAAAGGTGATTGGCGAAAGTGATACGGAGCTGGAGAAGGGAAAGGATCATGGGACGGGAGGCCTCAGGAGAAAGAAAGGGTGGGGGGAGCACCAGAGGGAGATGGAGAACAGGCAAACAACTAAATATGTCAGGGATGGGGTAAGAAGGGGAGGAGGGGCATTAACAGAAGTTAGAGAAGTCAATGTTCATGCCATCAGGTTGGAGGCTACCCAGCCGGTATATAAGGTGTTGTTCCTCCAACCTGAGTTTGGATTCTTTTTGACAATAGAGGCGGCCATGGATAGACATATCAGAACGGGAATGGGATGTGGAATTAAAATGTGTGGCCACTGGGATTCCCTATAGATGCTGCCTAGCCTGCTGGGTCCTACCAGTATTTTGTGTGTGTTGTTGTCAGCATTGAAGGCATGGTTTTGGTTTACAAGCAGCATTATGGTACTGGAAAACTTCTACGATTATCAACTGCTTGTTTCTTGCATTAGTTGCTCCAAGTCTTGGGGAGAAACAGTCTGAAGGAGATAACAAGAACCATGAGGGAATCAGCAAAAGAAACCAATTTACCCTGTCAATAGGTAAGCAGCTTCACTCACATTACTTTGACACATAATGCAGAAGGATCGTAACAGATATCCATTCTCTCATCCAGAGCAATGTGAAGAATTTAAGGTTGATTCAGAGGAAATCACCAACATGTGCCACGTCAGCAACTCAGCAGGTAAGGAATACTCTGCAATGACATCTTTCTGTTAAAAGGCAATGTACTAATGCTGCCTAATCAATTTCTACCATTGACATCATTGTAGTATGACCTTGACTCTGAAATTCCAAATCATTTTTAGCCTGGTTTAAGTGTGAGTTTGCTGGAGATGGGTTTGCTGTTGTTCCACCAGCTCTCCTGTCCTGTGGGTAGTAGGATTTCCTGGAGTACATTTGCAGTGCATTAGTGTATCAGAATTTAATGGTATGGCTACTGCAGCTATCCTGATGATGTTTGAGGCCTCCCCCGGCATCAGCTGTGCACAGAATGCAGCTCATGTGAAGATCTAAGTGAGGAATGTAATCTCGAAGAATCCCTTTTACTGAAGTGGCTCTCTATCTTATTTCATAGTTTGTCAATAAATACATGATATTTGGAATTCAGGCAGTGGTGGAGTCAGTTATGCTGTAAGGGATTGTATTTTTCACCGGATTGATGTAACTTTGTCTGGTTATAAGAAACTTACATCCTTCAAATTGACATTTTGTCTCTGAAACAGAAACAACAGTGCTGGAAGAGTTCACCCAGTTGGGTAGCCTCTGTGGAAACCATTCATAACTTCAGGTTGAGAACAGCCTTCATTAAAACTGCAATAGAGAAGCAAGTTAGTCTAAGTTACTGAGATGGAAGGGGAGGGCAGTAGTAGGTACAAGGGAAATGCAAGCTCCTTTTTAGCAGGACAAACCATTTGTACGTAATATTCTGCAGATGTATATCCAGTGAGCCAGACTTTACAAACTTATCCAGACATCACAACACTAGCTGTCCATTTGATAAGAGATTATATTACTTTCATTCCCTTTGTTGCAGCCATTGCCCTCCACCACCTTCTCTGTACTTAGACTGACTTGCTTTCTCTCTCTCAGTTCTTTGAGCCAAAACTTTAACTGTCTTCTCTTTGCATGGATGCTGATCGACTGGCTGAATTTATCCAGCCTTTCTGTTTGTGTTTCAGAATCAGCATCTGCATTCTTAGTTTTCCACTTTTGTGCTTGGCCAGTTGGACAAGTTCCTCTAATAAGCTGAATTCTCTCTCCCAGGTGAATCGGAGAAGCAAAGATCAAAGCTGGTTTCCTTTCTGCTGTGGTTCTGTGGGATGGATAAGAGGGAAGAAGCAGAGAGTCCTGCACCAACTGAAACTCCAGACCACCCACAATTGCACACAGAGGACTCTCAAAAGCATTATCTCATTAATACTAGTTTAATTGTCTGCTTGAGTGCTGCTGTGTTTCTCTATGCTTACTTCGCTTAAAATAATCAAATGATGTAATATTTCTTACATTTATACTACAGTAAAATTGTTACAATTCTAAAAAGGACTAAATTCATTTTTTCCATGGGAAAACTTGCCTTTTATATCTCTTTGCACAGCTACCAGACAACACAGGCAAAGAACTATTGTAAGTGAAGTAATTCAGGGGACATGATGGACTAAGTGCCACCAGACCATTCTCCTGTAAGCAGCTGTCTGATGGTGACCAGATTATCTGTTAATGAATCATAGAAAAGTACAGCACAAAATGGACCCTTTGGCCCATCTAGTCTGTGCCATACCATTTAATCTATCTACACCCATCAACCTGTACAGGGACCATAGTCTTCCATATCTCTACCATCCATGTACCTATCCAAACTTCTCTTAAACATTGAAATCGAGCTTACATGAACCACTTGTTCTGCCAGCTCGTTTCATACTCTCACAACCCTCGGAGTGAAGAAATCTCCCCTCATGTTCCCCTTAAACTTTTCACCTTTCACCCTTAACCCAAGACCTCTGGTTGTAGTCCCACCCAACCTCAGTGGGAAAAGCCCTCTAACCCTCATAATTTTGTATACCTCTATCAAATCTCTTCTCAATCTTCTATATTCCAAGGTATAAGGTCCTAACCTATTCAATCATTCCTGATAACTCAGATCCTCCAGACCCGGCAACATCCTTGTAAATTTTCTCTGTAATCTTTCAATCTTATTTACATCTTTCTTGTAGGTAGGTGATCAAACCTGCAGATAATACTCTAAATTAGGTCTCACCAATGTCATATACAACTTCAGTATCCCATCTCCAGTACTCAGTACTCTGATTTATGAGGTCCAATATGCCAAAAGCTTTCTGAATGACCCTATCTACCTGTGCTGCCACTTTCAATGAACTATGGACCTGTTTTCCCAGATCTCCTTGTCCCTTTGTTTTACCACACTCCTCAGTGCCCTACTGCTCATTGTGGAAGACCTATCATGGTTGGTCCTACTGCAGTGCAACACCTCACACATGTCTGCATTAAATTCCATCTACCATTTTACAGCCTATTTTGCCAACTGGTGCAATTTCATGACAGCCTCCCTTGCTGTCCAATACACCCCCGGTCTTGCTGTCCAGTACACCCCCGGTCTTGCTGTCCAATACACCCCCGGTCTTGCTGTCCAGTACACCCCTGGTCTTGCTGTCCAGTACACCCCCGGTCTTGCTGTCCAGAACACCCCCGGTCTTGCTGTCCAATACACCCCCGGTCTTGCTGTCCAATACACCCCCGCTCATGCTGTCCAGGACGCCCCCGGTCTTGCTGTCCAGTACGCCCCCAGTCTTGCTGTCCAGTACACCTCCGGTCTTGCTGTCCAATACAACCCCAGTCTTGCTGTCCAGTACACCCCCGGACTTGCTGTCTAATATACCCCGAGTCTTGCTGTACAGTACACCCCCAGTCTTGCTGTCCAATACACCCCCAGACTTGCTGTCCAGTACACCCCCAGTCTTGCTGTCCAATACAACCCCAGACTTGCTGTCCAGTACACCCCCGGTCTTGCTGTCCAATACACCCCCAGTCTTGCTGTCCAGTACACCCCCGGTCTTGCTGTCCAGTACACCCCCGGTCTTGCTGTCCAATACACCCCCGGTCTTGCTGTCCAGTACACCCCCGGTCTTGCTGTCCAATACACCCCCGGTCTTGCTGTCCAGTACACCCCCAGTCTTGCTGTCCAATACACCCCCAGTCTTGCTGTCCAGTACACCCCCAGTCTTGCTGTCAAATACACCCCCAGTCTTGCTGTCCAGTACACCCCCAGTCTTGCTGTCCAATACACCCCCAGTCTTGCTTTTCAGTACACCCCCAGTCTTCCTGTCCAGAACACCCCCAGTCTTGCTGTCCAATACACCCCCAGTCTTGCTGTCCAGTACACCCCCAGTCTTGCTGTCAAATACACCCCCAGTCTTGCTGTCCAGTACACCCCCAGTCTTGCTGTCCAATACACCCCCAGTCTTGCTTTTCAGTACACCACCAGTCTTCCTGTCCAGTACATCCCCAGTCTTGGTGTCCAATACACCCCCAGACTTGCTGTCCAAAACACCCCCAGTCTTGCCGTCCAAAATACCCCCAGTCTTGCCGTCCAGTACACCCCCAGTCTTGCCGTCCAATACCCCCCCAGTCTTGCTGTCCTGTACACCCCCAGTCTTGCCGTCCAATACACCCCCAGTCTTGACGTCCAGTACACCCCCAGTATTGCCGTCCAATACAACCGCAGTCTTGCCGTCCAATACACCCCCAGACTTGCTGTCCAATACACCCCCAGTCTTGCCGTCCAAAACACCCCCAGTCTTGCCGTCCAGTACACCCCCAGTCTTGCCGTCCAATACCCCCGCAGTCTTGCTGTCCTGTACACCCCCAGTCTTGCTGTCCAATACACCCCCGGTCTTGCTGTCCAATACACCCCCGGACTTGCTGTCCAGTACACCCCCGGTCTTGCTGTCCAGTACACCCCCAGTCTTGCTGTCCAGTACACCACCGGTCTTGCTGTCCAATACACCCCCAATCTTGCTGTCCAGTACACTTCCGGTCTTGCTGTCCAATACACCCCCAGTCTTGCTGTCCAATACACCCCCAGTCTTGCTGTCTAATACACCCCCAGTCTTGCTGTCCAGTACACCCCCTGTCTTGCTGTCCAATAGACCCCCAGTCTTGCTGTCCAGTACACCCCCAGTCTTGCTGTCCAGTACACCCACAGTCTTGCTGTCCAATACACCCCCAGTCTTGCTGTCCAGTACACCCCCGGTCTTGCTGTCCAATACACCCCCAGTCTTGCTGTCCAATACACCCCCGGTCTTGCTGTCTAATATAACCCCAGTCTTGCTGTCCAGTACACCCCCAGTCTTGCTGTCCAATACACCCCCAGTCTTGCTGTCCAGTACACCGCCAGTCTTGCTGTCCAATACACACCCCCAGTCTTGCTGTCCAGTACACCTCCGGTCTTGCTGTACAATACACCCCCAGTCTTGCTGTCCAGTACACCCCCAGTCTTGCAGTCCAATACACCCCCAGTCTTGCTGTCCAGTACACCCCCAGACTTGCTGTCCAGTACACCTCCGGTCTTGCTGTCCAATACACCCCCAGTCTTGCTGTCCAGTACACCTCCAGTCTTGCTGTCCAATACACCCCCAGACTTGCTGTCCAGTACACCCCCAGTCTTGCTGTCCAATACACCCCCAGTCTTGCTGTCCAGTACACCCCCAGTCTTGCTGTCCAATACACCCCCAGTCTTGCTGTCCAGTACACCCCCAGTCCTGCTGTCCAGTACACCCCTGGTCTTGCTGTCCAATATACCCCCAGTCTTTCCGACCAATACACCCCCAGTCTTGCCGTCCAATACACACCCAGTCTTGCCGTCCAGTACACCCCCAGTCTTGCCGTCCAATACACCCCCAGTCTTGCCGTCCAGTACACCCCCAGTCTTGCCGTCCAATACAACCCCCAGTCTTGCTGTCCAATACACCCCCAGACTTGAAGTCCAGTACACCCCCAGTCTTGCCGTCCAATACACCCCCAGTCTTGCCGTCCAGTACACCCCCAGTCTTGCTGTCCAATATACCCCCAGTCTTGCTGTCCAGTACAACCCCGGTCTTGCTGTCCAGAACACCCCCATTCTTGCTGTCCAATACACCCCCGGTCTTGGTGTCCAGTACACCCCCAGTCTTGCTGTCCAATACACCCCCAGTCTTGCTGTCCAGTACACCACCGCTCTTGCTGTCCAATACACCCCCGGTCTTGCTGTCCAGTACACCCCCAGTCTTGCAGTCCAATACACCCCCAGTCTTGCTTTCCAGTACACCCCCGGTCTTGCTGTCTAATATACCCCCAGTCTTGCTGTCCAGTACACCCCCAGTCTTGCTGTCCAGTGCACCCCCAGTCTTGCTGTCCAATACACCCCCAGTCTTGCTGTCCAGAACACCCCCAGTCTTGCTGTCCAGTACACCCCCAGTCTTGCTGTCCAATACACCCCAGTCTTGCTGTCCAGTACACCCCCAGTCATGCTGTCCAGTACACCCCCAGTCTTGCTGTCCAATACACCCCCAGTCTTGCTTTCCAGTACACCCCCGGTCTTGCTGTCGAATATACCCCCAGTCTTGCTGTCCAGTACACCCCCAGTCTTGCTGTCCAGTGCACCCCCAGTCTTGCTGTCCAATACACCCCCAGTCTTGCTGTCCAGAACACCCCCAGTCTTGCTGTCCAGTACACCCCCAGTCTTGCTGTCCAATACACCCCAGTCTTGCTGTCCAGTACACCCCCAGTCTTGCTGTCCAGTACACCCCCAGTCTTGCTGTCCAATACACCCCCAGTCTTGCTGTCCAGTACACCCCTGGTCTTGCTGTCCAATATACCCCCAGTCTTGCTGTCCAATACAACCCCTGCCTTGCCGTCCAATACACACCCAGTCGTGCCTTCCAGTGCACCCCCTGTCTTGCTGTCCAATACACCCCCAGTCTTGCCGTCCAGTACACCCCAGTCTTGCTGTCCAATACACCCCCAGTCTTGCTGTCCAGTACACCTCCGGTCTTGCTGTCCAATACACCCCCAGTCTTGCTGTCCAATACACGCCCAGTCTTGCTGTCCAGTACACCCCCAGTCTTGCTGTCCAATACACCCCCAGTCTTGCTGTCCAGTACACCCCCAGTCTTTCTGTCCAGTACACACCCGGTCTTGCTGTCCAATATACCCCCAGTCTTGCTGTCCAATACACCCCCAGTCTTGCAGTCCAATACACCCCCAGTCTTGCCGTCCAGTACACCCCCAGTCTTGCCGTCCAATACACCCCCAGTCTTGCCGTCCAGTACACCCCCAGTCTTGCCGTCCAATACAACCCCCAGTCTTGCTGTCCAGTACACCCCCAGTCTTGGTGTCCAATACACCCCCAGACTTGCCATCCAATACACCCCCAGTCTTGGTGTCCAGTACACCCCCAGTCTTGCTGTCCAATACACCCCCAGTCTTGCTGTCCAGTATATCCCCGGTCTTGCTGTCCAATACACCCCCGGTCTTGCTGTCCAGTACACCCCCCGGTCTTGCTGTCCAGTACACCCCCAGTCTTGCCGTCCAATACCCCCCCAGTCTTGCTGTCCTGTACACCTCCAGTCTTGCCGTCCAATAAACCCCCAGTCTTGACTTCCAGTACACCCCCAGTCTTGCCGTCCAATGCACCCGCAGTCTTGCCGTCCAGTACACCCCCAGTCTTGCCGTCCAATACACCCCCAGTCTTGCTGTCCAGTACACCCCCGGTCTTGCTGCCCAGAACACCCCCAGTCTTGCTGTCCAATACATCCCCGGACTTGCTGTCCAGTACACCCCCGGTCTTGCTGTCCAGTACACCCCCAGTCTTGCTGTCCAGTACACCTCCGGTCTTGCTGTCCAATACACCCCCAGTCTTGCTGTCCAATACACCCCCGGTCTTGCTGTCTAATATAACCCCAGTCTTGCTGTCCAGTACACCCCCAGTCTTGCTGTCCAGTACACCTCCGGTCTTGCTGTCCAATACACCCCCAGTCTTGCTGTCCAATACACCCCCAGTCTTGCTGTCTAATACACCCCCAGTCTTGCTGTCCAGTACACCCCCTGTCTTGCTGTCCAATAGACCCCCAGTCTTGCTGTCCAGTACACCCCCAGTCTTGCTGTCCAGTACACCCACAGTCTTGCTGTCCAATACACCCCCAGTCTTGCTGTCCAGTACACCCCCGGTCTTGCTGTCCAATACACCCCCAGTCTTGCTGTCCAATACACCCCCGGTCTTGCTGTCTAATATAACCCCAGTCTTGCTGTCCAGTACACCCCCAGTCTTGCTGTCCAATACACCCCCAGTCTTGCTGTCCAGTACACCGCCAGTCTTGCTGTCCAATACACACCCCCAGTCTTGCTGTCCAGTACACCTCCGGTCTTGCTGTACAATACACCCCCAGTCTTGCTGTCCAGTACACCCCCAGTCTTGCAGTCCAATACACCCCCAGTCTTGCTGTCCAGTACACCCCCAGACTTGCTGTCCAGTACACCTCCGGTCTTGCTGTCCAATACACCCCCAGTCTTGCTGTCCAGTACACCTCCAGTCTTGCTGTCCAATACACCCCCAGACTTGCTGTCCAGTACACCCCCAGTCTTGCTGTCCAATACACCCCCAGTCTTGCTGTCCAGTACACCCCCAGTCTTGCTGTCCAATACACCCCCAGTCTTGCTGTCCAGTACACCCCCAGTCCTGCTGTCCAGTACACCCCTGGTCTTGCTGTCCAATATACCCCCAGTCTTTCCGACCAATACACCCCCAGTCTTGCCGTCCAATACACACCCAGTCTTGCCGTCCAGTACACCCCCAGTCTTGCCGTCCAATACACCCCCAGTCTTGCCGTCCAGTACACCCCCAGTCTTGCCGTCCAATACAACCCCCAGTCTTGCTGTCCAATACACCCCCAGACTTGAAGTCCAGTACACCCCCAGTCTTGCCGTCCAATACACCCCCAGTCTTGCCGTCCAGTACACCCCCAGTCTTGCTGTCCAATATACCCCCAGTCTTGCTGTCCAGTACAACCCCGGTCTTGCTGTCCAGAACACCCCCATTCTTGCTGTCCAATACACCCCCGGTCTTGGTGTCCAGTACACCCCCAGTCTTGCTGTCCAATACACCCCCAGTCTTGCTGTCCAGTACACCACCGCTCTTGCTGTCCAATACACCCCCGGTCTTGCTGTCCAGTACACCCCCAGTCTTGCAGTCCAATACACCCCCAGTCTTGCTTTCCAGTACACCCCCGGTCTTGCTGTCTAATATACCCCCAGTCTTGCTGTCCAGTACACCCCCAGTCTTGCTGTCCAGTGCACCCCCAGTCTTGCTGTCCAATACACCCCCAGTCTTGCTGTCCAGAACACCCCCAGTCTTGCTGTCCAGTACACCCCCAGTCTTGCTGTCCAATACACCCCAGTCTTGCTGTCCAGTACACCCCCAGTCATGCTGTCCAGTACACCCCCAGTCTTGCTGTCCAATACACCCCCAGTCTTGCTTTCCAGTACACCCCCGGTCTTGCTGTCGAATATACCCCCAGTCTTGCTGTCCAGTACACCCCCAGTCTTGCTGTCCAGTGCACCCCCAGTCTTGCTGTCCAATACACCCCCAGTCTTGCTGTCCAGAACACCCCCAGTCTTGCTGTCCAGTACACCCCCAGTCTTGCTGTCCAATACACCCCAGTCTTGCTGTCCAGTACACCCCCAGTCTTGCTGTCCAGTACACCCCCAGTCTTGCTGTCCAATACACCCCCAGTCTTGCTGTCCAGTACACCCCTGGTCTTGCTGTCCAATATACCCCCAGTCTTGCTGTCCAATACAACCCCTGCCTTGCCGTCCAATACACACCCAGTCGTGCCTTCCAGTGCACCCCCTGTCTTGCTGTCCAATACACCCCCAGTCTTGCCGTCCAGTACACCCCAGTCTTGCTGTCCAATACACCCCCAGTCTTGCTGTCCAGTACACCTCCGGTCTTGCTGTCCAATACACCCCCAGTCTTGCTGTCCAATACACGCCCAGTCTTGCTGTCCAGTACACCCCCAGTCTTGCTGTCCAATACACCCCCAGTCTTGCTGTCCAGTACACCCCCAGTCTTTCTGTCCAGTACACACCCGGTCTTGCTGTCCAATATACCCCCAGTCTTGCTGTCCAATACACCCCCAGTCTTGCAGTCCAATACACCCCCAGTCTTGCCGTCCAGTACACCCCCAGTCTTGCCGTCCAATACACCCCCAGTCTTGCCGTCCAGTACACCCCCAGTCTTGCCGTCCAATACAACCCCCAGTCTTGCTGTCCAGTACACCCCCAGTCTTGGTGTCCAATACACCCCCAGACTTGCCATCCAATACACCCCCAGTCTTGGTGTCCAGTACACCCCCAGTCTTGCTGTCCAATACACCCCCAGTCTTGCTGTCCAGTATATCCCCGGTCTTGCTGTCCAATACACCCCCGGTCTTGCTGTCCAGTACACCCCCCGGTCTTGCTGTCCAGTACACCCCCAGTCTTGCCGTCCAATACCCCCCCAGTCTTGCTGTCCTGTACACCTCCAGTCTTGCCGTCCAATAAACCCCCAGTCTTGACTTCCAGTACACCCCCAGTCTTGCCGTCCAATGCACCCGCAGTCTTGCCGTCCAGTACACCCCCAGTCTTGCCGTCCAATACACCCCCAGTCTTGCTGTCCAGTACACCCCCGGTCTTGCTGCCCAGAACACCCCCAGTCTTGCTGTCCAATACATCCCCGGACTTGCTGTCCAGTACACCCCCGGTCTTGCTGTCCAGTACACCCCCAGTCTTGCTGTCCAGTACACCTCCGGTCTTGCTGTCCAATACACCCCCAGTCTTGCTGTCCAGTACACCTCCGGTCTTGCTGTCCAATACACCCCCAGTCTTGCTGTCCAGTACACCCCCAGTCTTGCTGTCCAATACACCCCCAGTCTTGCTGTCCAGTACACCCCCTGTCTTGCTGTCCAGTACACCCCCAGTCTTGCTGTCCAGTACACACCCAGTCTTGCTGTCCAGTACACCCCCAGTCTTGCTGTCCAATACACCCCCAGTCTTGCTGTCCAGAACACCCCCAGTCTTGCTGTCCAATACACCCCCGGTCTTGCTGTCCAATACACCCCCGGACTTGCTGTCCAGTACACCCCCGGTCTTGCTGTCCAGTACACCCCCAGTCTTGCTGTCCAGTACACCTCCGGTCTTGCTGTCCAATACACCCCCAGTCTTGCTGTCCAGTACACCCCCAGTCTTGCTGTGCAATACACGACCAGTCTTGCTGTCCAATACACCCCCAGTCTTGCTGTCCAGTACACCCCCAGTCTTGCTGTCTAATACACCCCCAGTCTTGCTGTCCAGTACACACCCAGTCTTGCTGTCCAATACACCACCAGTCTTGCTGTCCAATACACCCCCAGTCTTGCTGTCCAGTACACCCCCGGTCTTGCTGTCTAATATACCCCCAGTCTTGCTGTCCAGTACACCCCCAGTCTTGCTGTCCAATACACCCCCAGTTTTGCTGTCCAGTACACCCACGGACTTGCTGTCCAGTACACCTCCGGTCTTGCTGTCCAATACACCCCCTGTCTTGCTGTCCAGTCCTCCTCCGGTCTTGCTGTCCAATACACCCCCAGGCTTGCTGTCCAGTACACCCCCAGTCTTGCTGTCCAATACACCCACAGTCTTGCTGTCCAGTACACCCCCAGTCTTGCTGTCCAATACACCCCCAGTCTTGCTGTCCAGTACACACCCAGTCTTGCTGTCCAATACACCCCCAGTCTTGCTGTCCAGTACACCCCCAGTCTTGCTGTCCAGTACACCCCTGGTCTTGCTGTCCAATATACCCCCAGTCTTGCTGTCCAATACACCACCAGTCTTGCCGTCCAATACACACCCAGTCTTGCCGTCCAGTACACCCCCAGTCTTGCCGTTCAATACACCCCCAGTCTTGCCGTCCAGTACACCCCCAGTCTTGCCGTCCAATACAACCCCCAGTCTTGACGTCCAGTACACCCCCAGTCTTGCCGTCCAATACACCCCCAGTCTTGCCGTCCAGTACACCCGCAGTCTTGCTGTCCAATACACCCCCAGTCTTGCTGTCCAATACACCCCCAGTCTTGCTGTCCAGTACACCCCCGGTCTTGCTGTCCAGAACAACCCCAGTCTTGCTGTCCAATACTACCCCGGTCTTGCTGTCCAAAACACCCCCGGACTTACTGTCCAGTACACCCCCGGTCCTGATGTCCAGTACACCCCCAGTCTTGCTGTCCAGTACACCTCCGGTCTTGCTGTCCAATTCACCCCCAGTCTTGCTGTCCAGTACAGCTCCGGTCTTGCTGTCCAATACAACCCCGGTCTTGCTGTCCAGTACACCACCGGTCTTGCTGTCCAATACACCCCCAGTCTTGCTGTCCAGTACACCCCCGGTCCTGATGTCCAGTACACCCCCAGTCTTGCTGTCCAGTACACCCCCAGTCTTGCTGTCTAATACACCCCCAGTCTTGCTGTCCAGTACACCCCCTGTCTTGCTGTCCAATAGACCCCCAGTCTTGCTGTCCAGTACACCCCCAGTCTTGCTGTCCAGTACACCCACAGTCTTGCTGTCCAATACACCCCCAGTCTTGCTGTCCAGTACACCCCCGGTCTTGCTGTCCAATACACCCCCAGTCTTGCTGTCCAGTACACCCCCGGTCTTGCTGTCTAATATAACCCCAGTCTTGCTGTCCAGTACACCCCCAGTCTTGCTGTCCAATACACCCCCAGTCTTGCTGTCCAGTACACCGCCAGTCTTGCTGTCCAATACACACCCCCAGTCTTGCTGTCCAGTACACCTCCGGTCTTGCTGTACAATACACCCCCAGTCTTGCTGTCCAGTACACCCCCAGTCTTGCAGTCCAATACACCCCCAGTCTTGCTGTCCAGTACACCCCCAGACTTGCTGTCCAGTACACCTCCGGTCTTGCTGTCCAATACACCCCCAGTCTTGCTGTCCAGTACACCTCCAGTCTTGCTGTCCAATACACCCCCAGTCTTGCTGTCCAGTACACCCCCAGTCTTGATGTCCAATACACCCCCAGTCTTGCTGTCCAGTACACCCCCAGTCTTGCTGTCCAATACACCCCCAGTCTTGCTGTCCAGTACACCCCCAGTCCTGCTGTCCAGTACACCCCTGGTCTTGCTGTCCAATATACCCCCAGTCTTTCCGTCCAATACACCCCCAGTCTTGCCGTCCAATACACACCCAGTCTTGCCGTCCAGTACACCCCCAGTCTTGCCGTCCAATACACCCCCAGTCTTGCCGTCCAATACAACCCCCAGTCTTGCTGTCCAATACACCCCCAGACTTGACGTCCAGTACACCCCCAGTCTTGCCGTCCAATACACCCCCAGTCTTGCCGTCCAGTACACCCCCAGTCTTGCTGTCCAATACACCCCCAGTCTTGCTGTCCAGTACAACCCCGGTCTTGCTGTCCAGAACACCACCATTCTTGCTGTCCAATACACCCCCGGTCTTGGTGTCCAGTACACCCCCAGTCTTGCTGTCCAATACACCCCCAGTCTTGCTGTCCAGTACACCACCGGTCTTGCTGTCCAATACACCCCCGGTCTTGCTGTCCAGTACACCCCCAGTCTTGCAGTCCAATACACCCCCAGTCTTGCTTTCCAGTACACCCCCGGTCTTGCTGTCTAATATACCCCCAGTCTTGCTGTCCAGTACACCCCCAGTCTTGCTGTCCAGTGCACCCCCAGTCTTGCTGTCCAATACACCCCCAGTCTTGCTGTCCAGAACACCCCCAGTCTTGCTGTCCAGTACACCCCCAGTCTTGCTGTCTAATACACCCCCAGTCTTGCTGTCCAGTACACCCCCTGTCTTGCTGTCCAATAGACCCCCAGTCTTGCTGTCCAGTACACCCCCAGTCTTGCTGTCCAGTACACCCACAGTCTTGCTGTCCAATACACCCCCAGTCTTGCTGTCCAGTACACCCCCGGTCTTGCTGTCCAATACACCCCCAGTCTTGCTGTCCAGTACACCCCCGGTCTTGCTGTCTAATATAACCCCAGTCTTGCTGTCCAGTACACCCCCAGTCTTGCTGTCCAATACACCCCCAGTCTTGCTGTCCAGTACACCGCCAGTCTTGCTGTCCAATACACACCCAGTCGTGCCTTCCAGTGCACCCCCTGTCTTGCTGTCCAATACACCCCCAGTCTTGCCGTCCAGTACACCCCAGTCTTGCTGTCCAATACACCCCCAGTCTTGCTGTCCAGTACACCTCCGGTCTTGCTGTCCAATACACCCCCAGTCTTGCTGTCCAATACACGCCCAGTCTTGCTGTCCAGTACACCCCCAGTCTTGCTGTCCAATACACCCCCAGTCTTGCTGTCCAGTACACCCCCAGTCTTTCTGTCCAGTACACACCCGGTCTTGCTGTCCAATATACCCCCAGTCTTGCTGTCCAATACACCCCCAGTCTTGCAGTCCAATACACCCCCAGTCTTGCCGTCCAGTACACCCCCAGTCTTGCCGTCCAATACACCCCCAGTCTTGCCGTCCAGTACACCCCCAGTCTTGCCGTCCAATACAACCCCCAGTCTTGCTGTCCAGTACACCCCCAGTCTTGGTGTCCAATACACCCCCAGACTTGCCATCCAATACACCCCCAGTCTTGGTGTCCAGTACACCCCCAGTCTTGCTGTCCAATACACCCCCAGTCTTGCTGTCCAGTATATCCCCGGTCTTGCTGTCCAATACACACCCGGTCTTGCTGTCTAGTACACCCCCCGGTCTTGCTGTCCAGTACACCCCCAGTCTTGCCGTCCAATACCCCCCCAGTCTTGCTGTCCTGTACACCTCCAGTCTTGCCGTCCAATAAACCCCCAGTCTTGACTTCCAGTACACCCCCAGTCTTGCCGTCCAATGCACCCGCAGTCTTGCCGTCCAGTACACCCCCAGTCTTGCCGTCCAATACACCCCCAGTCTTGCTGTCCAGTACACCCCCGGTCTTGCTGCCCAGAACACCCCCAGTCTTGCTGTCCAGTACACCTCCGGTCTTGCTGTCCAATACACCCCCAGTCTTGCAGTCCAGTACACCTCCGGTCTTGCTGTCCAATACACCCCCAGTCTTGCTGTCCAGTACACCCCCAGTCTTGCTGTCCAATACACCTCCGGTCTTGCTGTCCAATACACCCCCAGTCTTGCTGTCCAGTACACCCCCAGTCTTGCTGTCCAATACACCCCCAGTCTTGCTGTCCAGTACACCCCCTGTCTTGCTGTCCAATACACCCCCAGTCTTGCTGTCCAGTACACACCCAGTCTTGCTGTCCAGTACACCCCCAGTCTTGCTGTCCAATACACCCCCAGTCTTGCTGTCCAGAACACCCCCAGTCTTGCTGTCCAATACACCCCCGGTCTTGCTGTCCAATACACCCCCGGACTTGCTGTCCAGTACACCCCCGGTCCTGCTGTCCAGTACACCCCCAGTCTTGCTGTCCAGTACACCTCCGGTCTTGCTGTCCAATACACCCCCAGTCTTGCTGTCCAGTACACCCCCAGTCTTACTGTCCAATACACCACCAGTCTTGCTGTCCAATACACCCCCAGTCTTGCTGTCCAGTACACCCCCGGTCTTGCTGTCTAATACACCCCCAGTCTTGCTGTCCAGTACACCCCCAGTCTTGCTGTCCAATACACCCCCAGTCTTGCTGTCCAGTACACCCCCAGTCTTGCTGTCCAATACACCCACAGTCTTGCTGTCCAGTACACCCCCAGTCTTGCTGTCCAATACACCCCCAGTCTTGCTGTCCAGTACACACCCAGTCTTGCTGTCCAATACACCCCCAGTCTTGCTGTCCAGTACACCCCCAGTCTTGCTGTCCAGTACACCCCTGGTCTTGCTGTCCAATATACCCCCAGTCTTGCTGTCCAATACACCACCAGTCTTGCCGTCCAATACACACCCAGTCTTGCCGTCCAGTACACCCCCAGTCTTGCCGTTCAATACACCCCCAGTCTTGCCGTCCAGTACACCCCCAGTCTTGCCGTCCAATACAACCCCCAGTCTTGACGTCCAGTACACCCCCAGTCTTGCCGTCCAATACACCCCCAGTCTTGCTGTCCAATACTACCCCGGTCTTGCTGTCCAAAACACCCCCGGACTTACTGTCCAGTACACCCCCGGTCCTGATGTCCAGTACACCCCCAGTCTTGCTGTCCAGTACACCTCCGGTCTTGCTGTCCAATTCACCCCCAGTCTTGCTGTCCAGTACAGCTCCGGTCTTGCTGTCCAATACACCCCCAGTCTTGCTGTCCAGTACACCCCCAGTCTTGCTGTCCAATACACCCCCAGTCTTGCTGTCCAGTACACCCCCAGTCTTGCTGTCCAATACACCCCCAGTCATGCTGTCCAGTACACCCCCAGTCTTGCTGTCCAATACACCCCCAGTCTTGCTGTCCAGTACACCCCCAGTCTTGCCGTCCAGTACACCCCCAGTCTTGCTGTCCAGTACACCCCCAGTCTTGCTGTCCAATACACCCCCAGTCTTGCTTTCCAGTACACCCCCTGTCTGGCTGTCTAATATACCCCCAGTCTTGCTGTCCAGTACACCCCCAGTCTTGCTGTCCAGTGCACCCCCAGTCTTGCTGTCCAATACACCCCCAGTCTTGCTGTCCAGAACACCCCCAGTCTTGCTGTCCACTACACCCCCAGTCTTGCTGTCCAATACACCCCAGTCTTGCTGTCCAGTACACCCCCAGTCTTGCTGTCCAGTACACCCCCAGTCTTGCTGTCCAATACACCCCCAGTCTTGCTGTCCAGTATACCCCTGGTCTTGCTGTCCAATATACCCCCAGACTTGCTGTCCAATACAACCCCTGTCTTGCCGTCCAATACACACCCAGTCGTGCCTTCCAGTGCACCCCCTGTCTTGCTGTCCAATACACCCCCAGTCTTGCCGTCCAGTACACCCCCAGTCTTGCCGTCCAATACAACCCCCAGTCTTGCCGTCCAATACACCCCCAGTCTTGACGTCCAGTACACCCCCAGTCTTGCCGTCCAATACACCTCCAGTCTTGCCGTCCAGTACACCCCCAGTCTTGCTGTCCAATACACCCCCAGTCTTGCTGTCCAGTACACCCCCAGTCTTGCTGTCCAATACACCCCCAGTCTTCCTGTCCAGTACATCCCCAGTCTTGGTGTCCAATACACCCCCAGTTTTGCTGTCCAATACACCCCCAGTATTGCCGTCCAAAACACCCCCAGTCTTGCCGTCCAGTACACCCCAAGACTTGCCGTCGAATACACCCCCAGTCTTGCTGTCCAGTACACCCCCAGTCTTGCCGTCCAATACACCCCCAGTCTTGACGTCCAGTATACCCCCAGTCTTGCCGTCCAATACACCCCCAGTCTTGCCGTCCAGTACACCCCCAGTCTTGCCGTCCAATACACCGCCAGTCTTGCTGTCCAATACACCCACAGTCTTGCTGTCCAGTACACCCCCGGTCTTGCTGTCCAGAACACCCCCAGTCTTGCTGTCCAATACACCCCCGGTCTTGCTGTCCAATACACCCCCGGACTTGCTGTCCAGTACACCCCCGGTCTTGCTGTCCAGTACACCCCCAGTCTTGCTGTCCAGTACACCTCCGGTCTTGCTGTCCAATACACCCCCAGTCTTGCTGTCCAGTACACCCCCAGTCTTGCTGTCCAATACACTCCCAGTCTTGCTGTCCAGTACACCCCCGGTCTTGTTGTCTAATATACCCCCAGTCTTGCTGTCCAGTACACCCCGAGTCTTGCTGTCCAGTACACCTCCGGTCTTGCTGTCCAATACACCCCCAGTCTTGCTGTCCAGTACACCCCCAGTCTTGCTGTCCAATACACCCCCAGTCTTGCTGTCCAATACACCCCCAGTCTTGCTGTCCTGTACACCCCCAGTCTTGCTGTCCAATACACCCCAATTCTTGCCGTCCAATACACACCCAGTCTTGCCTTCCAGTGCACCCCCAGTCTTGCCGTCCAATACACCCCCAGTCTTGCCGTCCAGTACACCCCCAGTCTTGCCGTCAAATACACCCCCAGTCTTGCTGTCCTGTACACCCCCAGTCTTGCTGTCCAATACACCCCCAGTCTTGCCGTCCAATACACACCCAGTCTTGCCTTCCAGTGCACCCCCAGACTTGCCGTCCAATACACCCCAAGTCTTGCCGTCCAGTACACCCCCAGTCTTGCCGTCCAATACAACCCCAGTCTTGCTGTCCAATACACCCCCAGTCTTGACGTCCAATACACCCCCAGTCTTGCCGTCCAATACACCCCCAGTCTTGCCATCCAGTACACCCCCAGTCTTGCTGTCCAATACACCCACAGTCTTGCTGTCCAATACACCCCCAGTCTTGCTGTCCAGTACACC
This sequence comes from Hemitrygon akajei, assembly GCF_048418815.1. NCBI lineage: Eukaryota > Metazoa > Chordata > Chondrichthyes > Myliobatiformes > Dasyatidae > Hemitrygon > Hemitrygon akajei. The sequence goes on from NC_133134.1 coordinate 70,083,630, forward strand.
CCCGGTCTTGCTGTCCAGAACACCCCCAGTGTTGCTTTACAATACACCCCCGGTCTTGCTGTCCAATACACCCCCAGTCTTGCTGTCCAATACACCCCCAGTCTTGCAGTCCAGTACACCTCCGGTCTTGCTGTCCAATACACCCCCAGTCTTGCTGTCCAGTACACCCCCAGTCTTGCTGTCCAATACACCTCCGGTCTTGCTGTCCAATACACCCCCAGTCTTGCTGTCCAGTACACCCCCAGTCTTGCTGTCCAATACACCCCCAGTCTTGCTGTCCAGTACACCCCCTGTCTTGCTGTCCAATACACCCCCAGTCTTGCTGTCCAGTACACACCCAGTCTTGCTGTCCAGTACACCCCCAGTCTTGCTGTCCAATACACCCCCAGTCTTGCTGTCCAGAACACCCCCAGTCTTGCTGTCCAATACACCCCCGGCTTGCTGTCCAATACACCCCCGGACTTGCTGTCCAGTACACCCCCGGTCTTGCTGTCCAGTACACCCCCAGTCTTGCTGTCCAGTACACCTCCGGTCTTGCTGTCCAATACACCCCCAGTCTTGCTGTCCAGTACACCCCCAGTCTTACTGTCCAATACACCACCAGTCTTGCTGTCCAATACACCCCCAGTCTTGCTGTCCAGTACACCCCCGGTCTTGCTGTCTAATACACCCCCAGTCTTGCTGTCCAGTACACCCCCAGTCTTGCTGTCCAATACACCACCAGTCTTGCTGTCCAATACACCCCCAGTCTTGCTGTCCAGTACACCCCCGGTCTTGCTGTCTAATATACCCCCAGTCTTGCTGTCCAGTACACCCCCAGTCTTGCTGTCCAATACACCCCCAGTTTTGCTGTCCAGTACACCCACGGACTTGCTGTCCAGTACACCTCCGGTCTTGCTGTCCAATACACCCCCTGTCTTGCTGTCCAGTCCTCCTCCGGTCTTGCTGTCCAATACACCCCCAGTCTTGCTGTCCAGTACACCCCCAGTCTTGCTGTCCAATACACCCACAGTCTTGCTGTCCAGTACACCCCCAGTCTTGCTGTCCAATACACCCCCAGTCTTGCTGTCCAGTACACACCCAGTCTTGCTGTCCAATACACCCCCAGTCTTGCTGTCCAGTACACCCCCAGTCTTGCTGTCCAGTACACCCCTGGTCTTGCTGTCCAATATACCCCCAGTCTTGCTGTCCAATACACCACCAGTCTTGCCGTCCAATACACACCCAGTCTTGCCGTCCAGTACACCCCCAGTCTTGCCGTTCAATACACCCCCAGTCTTGCCGTCCAGTACACCCCCAGTCTTGCCGTCCAATACAACCCCCAGTCTTGACGTCCAGTACACCCCCAGTCTTGCCGTCCAATACACCCCCAGTCTTGCTGTCCAATACTACCCCGGTCTTGCTGTCCAAAACACCCCCGGACTTACTGTCCAGTACACCCCCGGTCCTGATGTCCAGTACACCCCCAGTCTTGCCGTCCAATACACCTCCAGTCTTGCCGTCCAGTACACCCCCAGTCTTGCTGTCCAATACACCCCCAGTCTTGCTGTCCAGTACACCCCCAGTCTTGCTGTCCAATACACCCCCAGTCTTCCTGTCCAGTACATCCCCAGTCTTGGTGTCCAATACACCCCCAGTTTTGCTGTCCAATACACCCCCAGTATTGCCGTCCAAAACACCCCCAGTCTTGCCGTCCAGTACACCCCAAGACTTGCCGTCGAATACACCCCCAGTCTTGCTGTCCAGTACACCCCCAGTCTTGCCGTCCAATACACCCCCAGTCTTGACGTCCAGTATACCCCCAGTCTTGCCGTCCAATACACCCCCAGTCTTGCCGTCCAGTACACCCCCAGTCTTGCCGTCCAATACACCGCCAGTCTTGCTGTCCAATACACCCACAGTCTTGCTGTCCAGTACACCCCCGGTCTTGCTGTCCAGAACACCCCCAGTCTTGCTGTCCAATACACCCCCGGTCTTGCTGTCCAATACACCCCCGGACTTGCTGTCCAGTACACCCCCGGTCTTGCTGTCCAGTACACCCCCAGTCTTGCTGTCCAGTACACCTCCGGTCTTGCTGTCCAATACACCCCCAGTCTTGCTGTCCAGTACACCCCCAGTCTTGCTGTCCAATACACTCCCAGTCTTGCTGTCCAGTACACCCCCGGTCTTGTTGTCTAATATACCCCCAGTCTTGCAGTCCAGTACACCCCGAGTCTTGCTGTCCAGTACACCTCCGGTCTTGCTGTCCAATACACCCCCAGTCTTGCTGTCCAGTACACCCCCAGTCTTGCTGTCCAATACACCCCCAGTCTTGCTGTCCAATACACCCCCAGTCTTGCTGTCCTGTACACCCCCAGTCTTGCTGTCCAATACACCCCAATTCTTGCCGTCCAATACACACCCAGTCTTGCCTTCCAGTGCACCCCCAGTCTTGCCGTCCAATACACCCCCAGTCTTGCCGTCCAGTACACCCCCAGTCTTGCCGTCAAATACACCCCCAGTCTTGCTGTCCTGTACACCCCCAGTCTTGCTGTCCAATACACCCCCAGTCTTGCCGTCCAATACACACCCAGTCTTGCCTTCCAGTGCACCCCCAGACTTGCCGTCCAATACACCCCAAGTCTTGCCGTCCAGTACACCCCCAGTCTTGCCGTCCAATACAACCCCAGTCTTGCTGTCCAATACACCCCCAGTCTTGACGTCCAATACACCCCCAGTCTTGCCGTCCAATACACCCCCAGTCTTGCCATCCAGTACACCCCCAGTCTTGCTGTCCAATACACCCACAGTCTTGCTGTCCAATACACCCCCAGTCTTGCTGTCCAGTACACCCCCGGTCTTGCTGTCCAGAACACCCCCAGTGTTGCTTTACAATACACCCCCGGTCTTGCTGTCCAATACACCCCCAGTCTTGCAGTCCAGTACACCTCCGGTCTTGCTGTCCAATACACCCCCAGTCTTGCTGTCCAGTACACCCCCAGTCTTGCTGTCCAATACACCTCCGGTCTTGCTGTCCAATACACCCCCAGTCTTGCTGTCCAGTACACCCCCAGTCTTGCTGTCCAATACACCCCCAGTCTTGCTGTCCAGTACACCCCCTGTCTTGCTGTCCAATACACCCCCAGTCTTGCTGTCCAGTACACACCCAGTCTTGCTGTCCAGTACACCCCCAGTCTTGCTGTCCAATACACCCCCAGTCTTGCTGTCCAGAACACCCCCAGTCTTGCTGTCCTGTACACCCCCAGTCTTGCCGTCCAATACACCCCCAGTCTTGACGTCCAGTACACCCCCAGTATTGCCGTCCAATACAACCGCAGTCTTGCCGTCCAATACACCCCCAGACTTGCTGTCCAATACACCCCCAGTCTTGCCGTCCAAAACACCCCCAGTCTTGCCGTCCAGTACACCCCCAGTCTTGCCGTCCAATACCCCCGCAGTCTTGCTGTCCTGTACACCCCCAGTCTTGCTGTCCAATACACCCCCGGTCTTGCTGTCCAATACACCCCCGGACTTGCTGTCCAGTACACCCCCGGTCTTGCTGTCCAGTACACCCCCAGTCTTGCTGTCCAGTACACCACCGGTCTTGCTGTCCAATACACCCCCAATCTTGCTGTCCAGTACACTTCCGGTCTTGCTGTCCAATACACCCCCAGTCTTGCTGTCCAATACACCCCCAGTCTTGCTGTCTAATACACCCCCAGTCTTGCTGTCCAGTACACCCCCTGTCTTGCTGTCCAATAGACCCCCAGTCTTGCTGTCCAGTACACCCCCAGTCTTGCTGTCCAGTACACCCACAGTCTTGCTGTCCAATACACCCCCAGTCTTGCTGTCCAGTACACCCCCGGTCTTGCTGTCCAATACACCCCCAGTCTTGCTGTCCAATACACCCCCGGTCTTGCTGTCTAATATAACCCCAGTCTTGCTGTCCAGTACACCCCCAGTCTTGCTGTCCAATACACCCCCAGTCTTGCTGTCCAGTACACCGCCAGTCTTGCTGTCCAATACACACCCCCAGTCTTGCTGTCCAGTACACCTCCGGTCTTGCTGTACAATACACCCCCAGTCTTGCTGTCCAGTACACCCCCAGTCTTGCAGTCCAATACACCCCCAGTCTTGCTGTCCAGTACACCCCCAGACTTGCTGTCCAGTACACCTCCGGTCTTGCTGTCCAATACACCCCCAGTCTTGCTGTCCAGTACACCTCCAGTCTTGCTGTCCAATACACCCCCAGTCTTGTTGTCCAGTACACCCCCAGTCTTGCTGTCCAATACACCCCCAGTCTTGCTGACCAGTACACCCCCAGTCTTGCTGTCCAATACACCCCCAGTCTTGCTGTCCAGTACACCCCCAGTCCTGCTGTCCAGTACACCCCTGGTCTTGCTGTCCAATATACCCCCAGTCTTTCCGACCAATACTCCCCCAGTCTTGCCGTCCAATACACACCCAGTCTTGCCGTCCAGTACACCCCCAGTCTTGCCGTCCAATACACCCCCAGTCTTGCCGTCCAGTACACCCCCAGTCTTGCCGTCCAATACAACCCCCAGTCTTGCTGTCCAATACACCCCCAGACTTGAAGTCCAGTACACCCCCAGTCTTGCCGTCCAATACACCCCCAGTCTTGCCGTCCAGTACACCCCCAGTCTTGCTGTCCAATATACCCCCAGTCTTGCTGTCCAGTACAACCCCGGTCTTGCTGTCCAGAACACCCCCATTCTTGCTGTCCAATACACCCCCGGTCTTGGTGTCCAGTACACCCCCAGTCTTGCTGTCCAATACACCCCCAGTCTTGCTGTCCAGTACACCACCGCTCTTGCTGTCCAATACACCCCCGGTCTTGCTGTCCAGTACACCCCCAGTCTTGCAGTCCAATACACCCCCAGTCTTGCTTTCCAGTACACCCCCGGTCTTGCTGTCTAATATACCCCCAGTCTTGCTGTCCAGTACACCCCCAGTCTTGCTGTCCAGTGCACCCCCAGTCTTGCTGTCCAATACACCCCCAGTCTTGCTGTCCAGAACACCCCCAGTCTTGCTGTCCAGTACACCCCCAGTCTTGCTGTCCAATACACCCCAGTCTTGCTGTCCAGTACACCCCCAGTCATGCTGTCCAGTACACCCCCAGTCTTGCTGTCCAATACACCCCCAGTCTTGCTTTCCAGTACACCCCCGGTCTTGCTGTCGAATATACCCCCAGTCTTGCTGTCCAGTACACCCCCAGTCTTGCTGTCCAGTGCACCCCCAGTCTTGCTGTCCAATACACCCCCAGTCTTGCTGTCCAGAACACCCCCAGTCTTGCTGTCCAGTACACCCCCAGTCTTGCTGTCCAATACACCCCAGTCTTGCTGTCCAGTACACCCCCAGTCTTGCTGTCCAGTACACCCCCAGTCTTGCTGTCCAATACACCCCCAGTCTTGCTGTCCAGTACACCCCTGGTCTTGCTGTCCAATATACCCCCAGTCTTGCTGTCCAATACAACCCCTGCCTTGCCGTCCAATACACACCCAGTCGTGCCTTCCAGTGCACCCCCTGTCTTGCTGTCCAATACACCCCCAGTCTTGCCGTCCAGTACACCCCAGTCTTGCTGTCCAATACACCCCCAGTCTTGCTGTCCAGTACACCTCCGGTCTTGCTGTCCAATACACCCCCAGTCTTGCTGTCCAATACACGCCCAGTCTTGCTGTCCAGTACACCCCCAGTCTTGCTGTCCAATACACCCCCAGTCTTGCTGTCCAGTACACCCCCAGTCTTTCTGTCCAGTACACACCCGGTCTTGCTGTCCAATATACCCCCAGTCTTGCTGTCCAATACACCCCCAGTCTTGCAGTCCAATACACCCCCAGTCTTGCCGTCCAGTACACCCCCAGTCTTGCCGTCCAATACACCCCCAGTCTTGCCGTCCAGTACACCCCCAGTCTTGCCGTCCAATACAACCCCCAGTCTTGCTGTCCAGTACACCCCCAGTCTTGGTGTCCAATACACCCCCAGACTTGCCATCCAATACACCCCCAGTCTTGGTGTCCAGTACACCCCCAGTCTTGCTGTCCAATACACCCCCAGTCTTGCTGTCCAGTATATCCCCGGTCTTGCTGTCCAATACACCCCCGGTCTTGCTGTCCAGTACACCCCCCGGTCTTGCTGTCCAGTACACCCCCAGTCTTGCCGTCCAATACCCTCCCAGTCTTGCTGTCCTGTACACCTCCAGTCTTGCCGTCCAATAAACCCCCAGTCTTGACTTCCAGTACACCCCCAGTCTTGCCGTCCAATGCACCCGCAGTCTTGCCGTCCAGTACACCCCCAGTCTTGCCGTCCAATACACCCCCAGTCTTGCTGTCCAGTACACCCCCGGTCTTGCTGCCCAGAACACCCCCAGTCTTGCTGTCCAATACATCCCCGGACTTGCTGTCCAGTACACCCCCGGTCTTGCTGTCCAGTACACCCCCAGTCTTGCTGTCCAGTACACCTCCGGTCTTGCTGTCCAATACACCCCCAGTCTTGCTGTCCAGTACACCTCCGGTCTTGCTGTCCAATACACCCCCAGTCTTGCTGTCCAGTACACCCCCAGTCTTGCTGTCCAATACACCCCCAGTCTTGCTGTCCAGTACACCCCCTGTCTTGCTGTCCAGTACACCCCCAGTCTTGCTGTCCAGTACACACCCAGTCTTGCTGTCCAGTACACCCCCAGTCTTGCTGTCCAATACACCCCCAGTCTTGCTGTCCAGAACACCCCCAGTCTTGCTGTCCAATACACCCCCGGTCTTGCTGTCCAATACACCCCCGGACTTGCTGTCCAGTACACCCCCGGTCTTGCTGTCCAGTACACCCCCAGTCTTGCTGTCCAGTACACCTCCGGTCTTGCTGTCCAATACACCCCCAGTCTTGCTGTCCAGTACACCCCCAGTCTTGCTGTGCAATACACCACCAGTCTTGCTGTCCAATACACCCCCAGTCTTGCTGTCCAGTACACCCCCAGTCTTGCTGTCTAATACACCCCCAGTCTTGCTGTCCAGTACACCCCCGGTCTTGCTGTCTAATATACCCCCAGTCTTGCTGTCCAGTACACCCCCAGTCTTGCTGTCCAATACACCCCCAGTTTTGCTGTCCAGTACACCCACGGACTTGCTGTCCAGTACACCTCCGGTCTTGCTGTCCAATACACCCCCTGTCTTGCTGTCCAGTCCTCCTCCGGTCTTGCTGTCCAATACACCCCCAGGCTTGCTGTCCAGTACACCCCCAGTCTTGCTGTCCAATACACCCACAGTCTTGCTGTCCAGTACACCCCCAGTCTTGCTGTCCAATACACCCCCAGTCTTGCTGTCCAGTACACACCCAGTCTTGCTGTCCAATACACCCCCAGTCTTGCTGTCCAGTACACCCCCAGTCTTGCTGTCCAGTACACCCCTGGTCTTGCTGTCCAATATACCCCCAGTCTTGCTGTCCAATACACCACCAGTCTTGCCGTCCAATACACACCCAGTCTTGCCGTCCAGTACACCCCCAGTCTTGCCGTTCAATACACCCCCAGTCTTGCCGTCCAGTACACCCCCAGTCTTGCCGTCCAATACAACCCCCAGTCTTGACGTCCAGTACACCCCCAGTCTTGCCGTCCAATACACCCCCAGTCTTGCCGTCCAGTACACCCGCAGTCATGCTGTCCAATACACCCCCAGTCTTGCTGTCCAATACACCCCCAGTTTTGCTGTCCAGTACACCCCCGGTCTTGCTGTCCAGAACACCCCCAGTCTTGCTGTCCAATACTACCCCGGTCTTGCTGTCCAAAACACCCCCGGACTTACTGTCCAGTACACCCCCGGTCCTGATGTCCAGTACACCCCCAGTCTTGCTGTCCAGTACACCTCCGGTCTTGCTGTCCAATTCACCCCCAGTCTTGCTGTCCAGTACAGCTCCGGTCTTGCTGTCCAATACAACCCCGGTCTTGCTGTCCAGTACACCACCGGTCTTGCTGTCCAATACACCCCCAGTCTTGCTGTCCAGTACACCCCCGGTCCTGATGTCCAGTACACCCCCAGTCTTGCTGTCCAGTACACCCCCAGTCTTGCTGTCTAATACACCCCCAGTCTTGCTGTCCAGTACACCCCCTGTCTTGCTGTCCAATAGACCCCCAGTCTTGCTGTCCAGTACACCCCCAGTCTTGCTGTCCAGTACACCCACAGTCTTGCTGTCCAATACACCCCCAGTCTTGCTGTCCAGTACACCCCCGGTCTTGCTGTCCAATACACCCCCAGTCTTGCTGTCCAGTACACCCCCGGTCTTGCTGTCTAATATAACCCCAGTCTTGCTGTCCAGTACACCCCCAGTCTTGCTGTCCAATACACCCCCAGTCTTGCTGTCCAGTACACCGCCAGTCTTGCTGTCCAATACACACCCCCAGTCTTGCTGTCCAGTACACCTCCGGTCTTGCTGTACAATACACCCCCAGTCTTGCTGTCCAGTACACCCCCAGTCTTGCAGTCCAATACACCCCCAGTCTTGCTGTCCAGTACACCCCCAGACTTGCTGTCCAGTACACCTCCGGTCTTGCTGTCCAATACACCCCCAGTCTTGCTGTCCAGTACACCTCCAGTCTTGCTGTCCAATACACCCCCAGTCTTGCTGTCCAGTACACCCCCAGTCTTGATGTCCAATACACCCCCAGTCTTGCTGTCCAGTACACCCCCAGTCTTGCTGTCCAATACACCCCCAGTCTTGCTGTCCAGTACACCCCCAGTCCTGCTGTCCAGTACACCCCTGGTCTTGCTGTCCAATATACCCCCAGTCTTTCCGTCCAATACACCCCCAGTCTTGCCGTCCAATACACACCCAGTCTTGCCGTCCAGTACACCCCCAGTCTTGCCGTCCAATACACCCCCAGTCTTGCCGTCCAGTACACCCCCAGTCTTGCCGTCCAATACAACCCCCAGTCTTGCTGTCCAATACACCCCCAGACTTGACGTCCAGTACACCCCCAGTCTTGCCGTCCAATACACCCCCAGTCTTGCCGTCCAGTACACCCCCAGTCTTGCTGTCCAATACACCCCCAGTCTTGCTGTCCAGTACAACCCCGGTCTTGCTGTCCAGAACACCCCCATTCTTGCTGTCCAATACACCCCCGGTCTTGGTGTCCAGTACACCCCCAGTCTTGCTGTCCAATACACCCCCAGTCTTGCTGTCCAGTACACCACCGGTCTTGCTGTCCAATACACCGCCGGTCTTGCTGTCCAGTACACCCCCAGTCTTGCAGTCCAATACACCCCCAGTCTTGCTTTCCAGTACACCCCCGGTCTTGCTGTCTAATATACCCCCAGTCTTGCTGTCCAGTACACCCCCAGTCTTGCTGTCCAGTGCACCCCCAGTCTTGCTGTCCAATACACCCCCAGTCTTGCTGTCCAGAACACCCCCAGTCTTGCTGTCCAGTACACACCCAGTCTTGCTGTCTAATACACCCCCAGTCTTGCTGTCCAGTACACCCCCTGTCTTGCTGTCCAATAGACCCCCAGTCTTGCTGTCCAGTACACCCCCAGTCTTGCTGTCCAGTACACCCACAGTCTTGCTGTCCAATACACCCCCAGTCTTGCTGTCCAGTACACCCCCGGTCTTGCTGTCCAATACACCCCCAGTCTTGCTGTCCAGTACACCCCCGGTCTTGCTGTCTAATATAACCCCAGTCTTGCTGTCCAGTACACCCCCAGTCTTGCTGTCCAATACACCCCCAGTCTTGCTGTCCAGTACACCGCCAGTCTTGCTGTCCAATACACACCCAGTCGTGCCTTCCAGTGCACCCCCTGTCTTGCTGTCCAATACACCCCCAGTCTTGCCGTCCAGTACACCCCAGTCTTGCTGTCCAATACACCCCCAGTCTTGCTGTCCAGTACACCTCCGGTCTTGCTGTCCAATACACCCCCAGTCTTGCTGTCCAATACACGCCCAGTCTTGCTGTCCAGTACACCCCCAGTCTTGCTGTCCAATACACCCCCAGTCTTGCTGTCCAGTACACCTCCGGTCTTGCTGTCCAATACACCCCCAGTCTTGCTGTCCAGTACACCCCCAGTCTTGCTGTGCAATACACCACCAGTCTTGCTGTCCAATACACCCCCAGTCTTGCTGTCCAGTACACCCCCAGTCTTGCTGTCTAATACACCCCCAGTCTTGCTGTCCAGTACACCCCCGGTCTTGCTGTCTAATATACCCCCAGTCTTGCTGTCCAGTACACCCCCAGTCTTGCTGTCCAATACACCCCCAGTTTTGCTGTCCAGTACACCCACGGACTTGCTGTCCAGTACACCTCCGGTCTTGCTGTCCAATACACCCCCTGTCTTGCTGTCCAGTCCTCCTCCGGTCTTGCTGTCCAATACACCCCCAGGCTTGCTGTCCAGTACACCCCCAGTCTTGCTGTCCAATACACCCACAGTCTTGCTGTCCAGTACACCCCCAGTCTTGCTGTCCAATACACCCCCAGTCTTGCTGTCCAGTACACACCCAGTCTTGCTGTCCAATACACCCCCAGTCTTGCTGTCCAGTACACCCCCAGTCTTGCTGTCCAGTACACCCCTGGTCTTGCTGTCCAATATACCCCCAGTCTTGCTGTCCAATACACCACCAGTCTTGCCGTCCAATACACACCCAGTCTTGCCGTCCAGTACACCCCCAGTCTTGCCGTTCAATACACCCCCAGTCTTGCCGTCCAGTACACCCCCAGTCTTGCCGTCCAATACAACCCCCAGTCTTGACGTCCAGTACACCCCCAGTCTTGCCGTCCAATACACCCCCAGTCTTGCCGTCCAGTACACCCGCAGTCTTGCTGTCCAATACACCCCCAGTCTTGCTGTCCAATACACCCCCAGTCTTGCTGTCCAGTACACCCCCGGTCTTGCTGTCCAGAACACCCCCAGTCTTGCTGTCCAATACTACCCCGGTCTTGCTGTCCAAAACACCCCCGGACTTACTGTCCAGTACACCCCCGGTCCTGATGTCCAGTACACCCCCAGTCTTGCTGTCCAGTACACCTCCGGTCTTGCTGTCCAATTCACCCCCAGTCTTGCTGTCCAGTACAGCTCCGGTCTTGCTGTCCAATACAACCCCGGTCTTGCTGTCCAGTACACCACCGGTCTTGCTGTCCAATACACCCCCAGTCTTGCTGTCCAGTACACCCCCGGTCCTGATGTCCAGTACACCCCCAGTCTTGCTGTCCAGTACACCCCCAGTCTTGCTGTCTAATACACCCCCAGTCTTGCTGTCCAGTACACCCCCTGTCTTGCTGTCCAATAGACCCCCAGTCTTGCTGTCCAGTACACCCCCAGTCTTGCTGTCCAGTACACCCACAGTCTTGCTGTCCAATACACCCCCAGTCTTGCTGTCCAGTACACCCCCGGTCTTGCTGTCCAATACACCCCCAGTCTTGCTGTCCAGTACACCCCCGGTCTTGCTGTCTAATATAACCCCAGTCTTGCTGTCCAGTACACCCCCAGTCTTGCTGTCCAATACACCCCCAGTCTTGCTGTCCAGTACACCGCCAGTCTTGCTGTCCAATACACACCCCCAGTCTTGCTGTCCAGTACACCTCCGGTCTTGCTGTACAATACACCCCCAGTCTTGCTGTCCAGTACACCCCCAGTCTTGCAGTCCAATACACCCCCAGTCTTGCTGTCCAGTACACCCCCAGACTTGCTGTCCAGTACACCTCCGGTCTTGCTGTCCAATACACCCCCAGTCTTGCTGTCCAGTACACCTCCAGTCTTGCTGTCCAATACACCCCCAGTCTTGCTGTCCAGTACACCCCCAGTCTTGATGTCCAATACACCCCCAGTCTTGCTGTCCAGTACACCCCCAGTCTTGCTGTCCAATACACCCCCAGTCTTGCTGTCCAGTACACCCCCAGTCCTGCTGTCCAGTACACCCCTGGTCTTGCTGTCCAATATACCCCCAGTCTTTCCGTCCAATACACCCCCAGTCTTGCCGTCCAATACACACCCAGTCTTGCCGTCCAGTACACCCCCAGTCTTGCCGTCCAATACACCCCCAGTCTTGCCGTCCAGTACACCCCCAGTCTTGCCGTCCAATACAACCCCCAGTCTTGCTGTCCAATACACCCCCAGACTTGACGTCCAGTACACCCCCAGTCTTGCCGTCCAATACACCCCCAGTCTTGCCGTCCAGTACACCCCCAGTCTTGCTGTCCAATACACCCCCAGTCTTGCTGTCCAGTACACCCCCAGTCTTGATGTCCAATACACCCCCAGTCTTGCTGTCCAGTACACCCCCAGTCTTGCTGTCCAATACACCCCCAGTCTTGCTGTCCAGTACACCCCCAGTCCTGCTGTCCAGTACACCCCTGGTCTTGCTGTCCAATATACCCCCAGTCTTTCCGTCCAATACACCCCCAGTCTTGCCGTCCAATACACACCCAGTCTTGCCGTCCAGTACACCCCCAGTCTTGCCGTCCAATACACCCCCAGTCTTGCCGTCCAGTACACCCCCAGTCTTGCCGTCCAATACAACCCCCAGTCTTGCTGTCCAATACACCCCCAGACTTGACGTCCAGTACACCCCCAGTCTTGCCGTCCAATACACCCCCAGTCTTGCCGTCCAGTACACCCCCAGTCTTGCTGTCCAATACACCCCCAGTCTTGCTGTCCAGTACAACCCCGGTCTTGCTGTCCAGAACACCCCCATTCTTGCTGTCCAATACACCCCCGGTCTTGGTGTCCAGTACACCCCCAGTCTTGCTGTCCAATACACCCCCAGTCTTGCTGTCCAGTACACCACCGGTCTTGCTGTCCAATACACCCCCGGTCTTGCTGTCCAGTACACCCCCAGTCTTGCAGTCCAATACACCCCCAGTCTTGCTTTCCAGTACACCCCCGGTCTTGCTGTCTAATATACCCCCAGTCTTGCTGTCCAGTACACCCCCAGTCTTGCTGTCCAGTGCACCCCCAGTCTTGCTGTCCAATACACCCCCAGTCTTGCTGTCCAGAACACCCCCAGTCTTGCTGTCCAGTACACCCCCAGTCTTGCTGTCTAATACACCCCCAGTCTTGCTGTCCAGTACACCCCCTGTCTTGCTGTCCAATAGACCCCCAGTCTTGCTGTCCAGTACACCCCCAGTCTTGCTGTCCAGTACACCCACAGTCTTGCTGTCCAATACACCCCCAGTCTTGCTGTCCAGTACACCCCCGGTCTTGCTGTCCAATACACCCCCAGTCTTGCTGTCCAGTACACCCCCGGTCTTGCTGTCTAATATAACCCCAGTCTTGCTGTCCAGTACACCCCCAGTCTTGCTGTCCAATACACCCCCAGTCTTGCTGTCCAGTACACCGCCAGTCTTGCTGTCCAATACACACCCAGTCGTGCCTTCCAGTGCACCCCCTGTCTTGCTGTCCAATACACCCCCAGTCTTGCCGTCCAGTACACCCCAGTCTTGCTGTCCAATACACCCCCAGTCTTGCTGTCCAGTACACCTCCGGTCTTGCTGTCCAATACACCCCCAGTCTTGCTGTCCAATACACGCCCAGTCTTGCTGTCCAGTACACCCCCAGTCTTGCTGTCCAATACACCCCCAGTCTTGCTGTCCAGTACACCTCCGGTCTTGCTGTCCAATACACCCCCAGTCTTGCTGTCCAGTACACCCCCAGTCTTGCTGTGCAATACACCACCAGTCTTGCTGTCCAATACACCCCCAGTCTTGCTGTCCAGTACACCCCCAGTCTTGCTGTCTAATACACCCCCAGTCTTGCTGTCCAGTACACCCCCGGTCTTGCTGTCTAATATACCCCCAGTCTTGCTGTCCAGTACACCCCCAGTCTTGCTGTCCAATACACCCCCAGTTTTGCTGTCCAGTACACCCACGGACTTGCTGTCCAGTACACCTCCGGTCTTGCTGTCCAATACACCCCCTGTCTTGCTGTCCAGTCCTCCTCCGGTCTTGCTGTCCAATACACCCCCAGGCTTGCTGTCCAGTACACCCCCAGTCTTGCTGTCCAATACACCCACAGTCTTGCTGTCCAGTACACCCCCAGTCTTGCTGTCCAATACACCCCCAGTCTTGCTGTCCAGTACACACCCAGTCTTGCTGTCCAATACACCCCCAGTCTTGCTGTCCAGTACACCCCCAGTCTTGCTGTCCAGTACACCCCTGGTCTTGCTGTCCAATATACCCCCAGTCTTGCTGTCCAATACACCACCAGTCTTGCCGTCCAATACACACCCAGTCTTGCCGTCCAGTACACCCCCAGTCTTGCCGTTCAATACACCCCCAGTCTTGCCGTCCAATACAACCCCCAGTCTTGACGTCCAGTACACCCCCAGTCTTGCCGTCCAATACACCCCCAGTCTTGCCGTCCAGTACACCCGCAGTCTTGCTGTCCAATACACCCCCAGTCTTGCTGTCCAATACACCCCCAGTCTTGCTGTCCAGTACACCCCCGGTCTTGCTGTCCAGAACACCCCCAGTCTTGCTGTCCAATACTACCCCGGTCTTGCTGTCCAAAACACCCCCGGACTTACTGTCCAGTACACCCCCGGTCCTGATGTCCAGTACACCCCCAGTCTTGCTGTCCAGTACACCTCCGGTCTTGCTGTCCAATTCACCCCCAGTCTTGCTGTCCAGTACAGCTCCGGTCTTGCTGTCCAATACAACCCCGGTCTTGCTGTCCAGTACACCACCGGTCTTGCTGTCCAATACACCCCCAGTCTTGCTGTCCAGTACACCCCCGGTCCTGATGTCCAGTACACCCCCAGTCTTGCTGTCCAGTACACCCCCAGTCTTGCTGTCTAATACACCCCCAGTCTTGCTGTCCAGTACACCCCCTGTCTTGCTGTCCAATAGACCCCCAGTCTTGCTGTCCAGTACACCCCCAGTCTTGCTGTCCAGTACACCCACAGTCTTGCTGTCCAATACACCCCCAGTCTTGCTGTCCAGTACACCCCCGGTCTTGCTGTCCAATACACCCCCAGTCTTGCTGTCCAGTACACCCCCGGTCTTGCTGTCTAATATAACCCCAGTCTTGCTGTCCAGTACACCCCCAGTCTTGCTGTCCAATACACCCCCAGTCTTGCTGTCCAGTACACCGCCAGTCTTGCTGTCCAATACACACCCCCAGTCTTGCTGTCCAGTACACCTCCGGTCTTGCTGTACAATACACCCCCAGTCTTGCTGTCCAGTACACCCCCAGTCTTGCAGTCCAATACACCCCCAGTCTTGCTGTCCAGTACACCCCCAGACTTGCTGTCCAGTACACCTCCGGTCTTGCTGTCCAATACACCCCCAGTCTTGCTGTCCAGTACACCTCCAGTCTTGCTGTCCAATACACCCCCAGTCTTGCTGTCCAGTACACCCCCAGTCTTGATGTCCAATACACCCCCAGTCTTGCTGTCCAGTACACCCCCAGTCTTGCTGTCCAATACACCCCCAGTCTTGCTGTCCAGTACACCCCCAGTCCTGCTGTCCAGTACACCCCTGGTCTTGCTGTCCAATATACCCCCAGTCTTTCCGTCCAATACACCCCCAGTCTTGCCGTCCAATACACACCCAGTCTTGCCGTCCAGTACACCCCCAGTCTTGCCGTCCAATACACCCCCAGTCTTGCCGTCCAGTACACCCCCAGTCTTGCCGTCCAATACAACCCCCAGTCTTGCTGTCCAATACACCCCCAGACTTGACGTCCAGTACACCCCCAGTCTTGCCGTCCAATACACCCCCAGTCTTGCCGTCCAGTACACCCCCAGTCTTGCTGTCCAATACACCCCCAGTCTTGCTGTCCAGTACAACCCCGGTCTTGCTGTCCAGAACACCCCCATTCTTGCTGTCCAATACACCCCCGGTCTTGGTGTCCAGTACACCCCCAGTCTTGCTGTCCAATACACCCCCAGTCTTGCTGTCCAGTACACCACCGGTCTTGCTGTCCAATACACCCCCGGTCTTGCTGTCCAGTACACCCCCAGTCTTGCAGTCCAATACACCCCCAGTCTTGCTTTCCAGTACACCCCCGGTCTTGCTGTCTAATATACCCCCAGTCTTGCTGTCCAGTACACCCCCAGTCTTGCTGTCCAGTGCACCCCCAGTCTTGCTTTCCAATACACCCCCAGTCTTGCTGTCCAGAACACCCCCAGTCTTGCTGTCCAGTACACCCCCAGTCTTGCTGTCTAATACACCCCCAGTCTTGCTGTCCAGTACACCCCCTGTCTTGCTGTCCAATAGACCCCCAGTCTTGCTGTCCAGTACACCCCCAGTCTTGCTGTCCAGTACACCCACAGTCTTGCTGTCCAATACACCCCCAGTCTTGCTGTCCAGTACACCCCCGGTCTTGCTGTCCAATACACCCCCAGTCTTGCTGTCCAGTACACCCCCGGTCTTGCTGTCTAATATAACCCCAGTCTTGCTGTCCAGTACACCCCCAGTCTTGCTGTCCAATACACCCCCAGTCTTGCTGTCCAGTACACCGCCAGTCTTGCTGTCCAATACACACCCAGTCGTGCCTTCCAGTGCACCCCCTGTCTTGCTGTCCAATACACCCCCAGTCTTGCCGTCCAGTACACCCCAGTCTTGCTGTCCAATACACCCCCAGTCTTGCTGTCCAGTACACCTCCGGTCTTGCTGTCCAATACACCCCCAGTCTTGCTGTCCAATACACGCCCAGTCTTGCTGTCCAGTACACCCCCAGTCTTGCTGTCCAATACACCCCCAGTCTTGCTGTCCAGTACACCCCCAGTCTTTCTGTCCAGTACACACCCGGTCTTGCTGTCCAATATACCCCCAGTCTTGCTGTCCAATACACCCCCAGTCTTGCAGTCCAATACACCCCCAGTCTTGCCGTCCAGTACACCCCCAGTCTTGCCGTCCAATACACCCCCAGTCTTGCCGTCCAGTACACCCCCAGTCTTGCCGTCCAATACAACCCCCAGTCTTGCTGTCCAGTACACCCCCAGTCTTGGTGTCCAATACACCCACAGACTTGCCATCCAATACACCCCCAGTCTTGGTGTCCAGTACACCCCCAGTCTTGCTGTCCAATACACCCCCAGTCTTGCTGTCCAGTATATCCCCGGTCTTGCTGTCCAATACACCCCCGGTCTTGCTGTCCAGTACACCCCCCGGTCTTGCTGTCCAGTACACCCCCAGTCTTGCCGTCCAATACCCCCCCAGTCTTGCTGTCCTGTACACCTCCAGTCTTGCCGTCCAATAAACCCCCAGTCTTGACTTCCAGTACACCCCCAGTCTTGCCGTCCAATGCACCCGCAGTCTTGCCGTCCAGTACACCCCCAGTCTTGCCGTCCAATACACCCCCAGTCTTGCTGTCCAGTACACCCCCGGTCTTGCTGCCCAGAACACCCCCAGTCTTGCTGTCCAGTACACCTCCGGTCTTGCTGTCCAATACACCCCCAGTCTTGCAGTCCAGTACACCTCCGGTCTTGCTGTCCAATACACCCCCAGTCTTGCTGTCCAGTACACCCCCAGTCTTGCTGTCCAATACACCCCCAGTCTTGCTGTCCAGAACACCCCCAGTCTTGCTGTCCAATACACCCCCGGTCTTGCTGTCCAATACACCCCCGGACTTGCTGTCCAGTACACCCCCGGTCTTGCTGTCCAGTACACCCCCAGTCTTGCTGTCCAGTACACCTCCGGTCTTGCTGTCCAATACACCCCCAGTCTTGCTGTCCAGTACACCCCCAGTCTTACTGTCCAATACACCACCAGTCTTGCTGTCCAATACACCCCCAGTCTTGCTGTCCAGTACACCCCCGGTCTTGCTGTCTAATACACCCCCAGTCTTGCTGTCCAGTACACCCCCAGTCTTGCTGTCCAATACACCACCAGTCTTGCTGTCCAATACACCCCCAGTCTTGCTGTCCAGTACACCCCCGGTCTTGCTGTCTAATATACCCCCAGTCTTGCTGTCCAGTACACCCCCAGTCTTGCTGTCCAATACACCCCCAGTTTTGCTGTCCAGTACACCCACGGACTTGCTGTCCAGTACACCTCCGGTCTTGCTGTCCAATACACCCCCTGTCTTGCTGTCCAGTCCTCCTCCGGTCTTGCTGTCCAATACACCCCCAGTCTTGCTGTCCAGTACACCCCCAGTCTTGCTGTCCAATACACCCACAGTCTTGCTGTCCAGTACACCCCCAGTCTTGCTGTCCAATACACCCCCAGTCTTGCTGTCCAGTACACACCCAGTCTTGCTGTCCAATACACCCCCAGTCTTGCTGTCCAGTACACCCCCAGTCTTGCTGTCCAGTACACCCCTGGTCTTGCTGTCCAATATACCCCCAGTCTTGCTGTCCAATACACCACCAGTCTTGCCGTCCAATACACACCCAGTCTTGCCGTCCAGTACACCCCCAGTCTTGCCGTTCAATACACCCCCAGTCTTGCCGTCCAGTACACCCCCAGTCTTGCCGTCCAATACAACCCCCAGTCTTGACGTCCAGTACACCCCCAGTCTTGCCGTCCAATACACCCCCAGTCTTGCTGTCCAATACTACCCCGGTCTTGCTGTCCAAAACACCCCCGGAATTACTGTCCAGTACACCCCCGGTCCTGATGTCCAGTACACCCCCAGTCTTGCTGTCCAGTACACCTCCGGTCTTGCTGTCCAATTCACCCCCAGTCTTGCTGTCCAGTACAGCTCCGGTCTTGCTGTCCAATACACCCCCAGTCTTGCTGTCCAGTACACCCCCAGTCTTGCTGTCCAATACACCCCCAGTCTTGCTGTCCAGTACACCCCCAGTCTTGCTGTCCAATACACCCCCAGTCATGCTGTCCAGTACACCCCCAGTCTTGCTGTCCAATACACCCCCAGTCTTGCTGTCCAGTACACCCCCAGTCTTGCCGTCCAGTACACCCCCAGTCTTGCTGTCCAGTACACCCCCAGTCTTGCTGTCCAATACACCCCCAGTCTTGCTTTCCAGTACACCCCCTGTCTGGCTGTCTAATATACCCCCAGTCTTGCTGTCCAGTACACCCCCAGTCTTGCTGTCCAGTGCACCCCCAGTCTTGCTGTCCAATACACCCCCAGTCTTGCTGTCCAGAACACCCCCAGTCTTGCTGTCCAGTACACCCCCAGTCTTGCTGTCCAATACACCACCAGTCTTGCTGTCCAATACACCCCCAGTCTTGCTGTCCAGTACACCCCCGGTCTTGCTGTCTAATATACCCCCAGTCTTGCTGTCCAGTACACCCCCAGTCTTGCTGTCCAATACACCCCCAGTTTTGCTGTCCAGTACACCCACGGACTTGCTGTCCAGTACACCTCCGGTCTTGCTGTCCAATACACCCCCTGTCTTGCTGTCCAGTCCTCCTCCGGTCTTGCTGTCCAATACACCCCCAGTCTTGCTGTCCAGTACACCCCCAGTCTTGCTGTCCAATACACCCACAGTCTTGCTGTCCAGTACACCCCCAGTCTTGCTGTCCAATACACCCCCAGTCTTGCTGTCCAGTACACACCCAGTCTTGCTGTCCAATACACCCCCAGTCTTGCTGTCCAGTACACCCCCAGTCTTGCTGTCCAGTACACCCCTGGTCTTGCTGTCCAATATACCCCCAGTCTTGCTGTCCAATACACCACCAGTCTTGCCGTCCAATACACACCCAGTCTTGCCGTCCAGTACACCCCCAGTCTTGCCGTTCAATACACCCCCAGTCTTGCCGTCCAGTACACCCCCAGTCTTGCCGTCCAATACAACCCCAGTCTTGACGTCCAGTACACCCCCAGTCTTGCCGTCCAATACACCCCCAGTCTTGCTGTCCAATACTACCCCGGTCTTGCTGTCCAAAACACCCCCGGAATTACTGTCCAGTACACCCCCGGTCCTGATGTCCAGTACACCCCCAGTCTTGCTGTCCAGTACACCTCCGGTCTTGCTGTCCAATTCACCCCCAGTCTTGCTGTCCAGTACAGCTCCGGTCTTGCTGTCCAATACACCCCCAGTCTTGCTGTCCAGTACACCCCCAGTCTTGCTGTCCAATACACCCCCAGTCTTGCTGTCCAGTACACCCCCAGTCTTGCTGTCCAATACACCCCCAGTCATGCTGTCCAGTACACCCCCAGTCTTGCTGTCCAATACACCCCCAGTCTTGCTGTCCAGTACACCCCCAGTCTTGCCGTCCAGTACACCCCCAGTCTTGCTGTCCAGTACACCCCCAGTCTTGCTGTCCAATACACCCCCAGTCTTGCTTTCCAGTACACCCCCTGTCTGGCTGTCTAATATACCCCCAGTCTTGCTGTCCAGTACACCCCCAGTCTTGCTGTCCAGTGCACCCCCAGTCTTGCTGTCCAATACACCCCCAGTCTTGCTGTCCAGAACACCCCCAGTCTTGCTGTCCACTACACCCCCAGTCTTGCTGTCCAATACACCCCAGTCTTGCTGTCCAGTACACCCCCAGTCTTGCTGTCCAGTACACCCCCAGTCTTGCTGTCCAATACACCCCCAGTCTTGCTGTCCAGTATACCCCTGGTCTTGCTGTCCAATATACCCCCAGACTTGCTGTCCAATACAACCCCTGTCTTGCCGTCCAATACACACCCAGTCGTGCCTTCCAGTGCACCCCCTGTCTTGCTGTCCAATACACCCCCAGTCTTGCCGTCCAGTACACCCCCAGTCTTGCCGTCCAATACAACCCCCAGTCTTGCCGTCCAATACACCCCCAGTCTTGACGTCCAGTACACCCCCAGTCTTGCCGTCCAATACACCTCCAGTCTTGCCGTCCAGTACACCCCCAGTCTTGCTGTCCAATACACCCCCAGTCTTGCTGTCCAGTACACCCCCAGTCTTGCTGTCCAATACACCCCCAGTCTTCCTGTCCAGTACATCCCCAGTCTTGGTGTCCAATACACCCCCAGTTTTGCTGTCCAATACACCCCCAGTATTGCCGTCCAAAACACCCCCAGTCTTGCCGTCCAGTACACCCCAAGACTTGCCGTCGAATACACCCCCAGTCTTGCTGTCCAGTACACCCCCAGTCTTGCCGTCCAATACACCCCCAGTCTTGACGTCCAGTATACCCCCAGTCTTGCCGTCCAATACACCCCCAGTCTTGCCGTCCAGTACACCCCCAGTCTTGCCGTCCAATACACCGCCAGTCTTGCTGTCCAATACACCCACAGTCTTGCTGTCCAGTACACCCCCGGTCTTGCTGTCCAGAACACCCCCAGTCTTGCTGTCCAATACACCCCCGGTCTTGCTGTCCAATACACCCCCGGACTTGCTGTCCAGTACACCCCCGGTCTTGCTGTCCAGTACACCCCCAGTCTTGCTGTCCAGTACACCTCCGGTCTTGCTGTCCAATACACCCCCAGTCTTGCTGTCCAGTACACCCCCAGTCTTGCTGTCCAATACACTCCCAGTCTTGCTGTCCAGTACACCCCCGGTCTTGTTGTCTAATATACCCCCAGTCTTGCTGTCCAGTACACCCCGAGTCTTGCTGTCCAGTACACCTCCGGTCTTGCTGTCCAATACACCCCCAGTCTTGCTGTCCAGTACACCCCCAGTCTTGCTGTCCAATACACCCCCAGTCTTGCTGTCCAATACACCCCCAGTCTTGCTGTCCTGTACACCCCCAGTCTTGCTGTCCAATACACCCCAATTCTTGCCGTCCAATACACACCCAGTCTTGCCTTCCAGTGCACCCCCAGTCTTGCCGTCCAATACACCCCCAGTCTTGCCGTCCAGTACACCCCCAGTCTTGCCGTCAAATACACCCCCAGTCTTGCTGTCCTGTACACCCCCAGTCTTGCTGTCCAATACACCCCCAGTCTTGCCGTCCAATACACACCCAGTCTTGCCTTCCAGTGCACCCCCAGACTTGCCGTCCAATACACCCCAAGTCTTGCCGTCCAGTACACCCCCTGTCTTGCCGTCCAATACAACCCCAGTCTTGCTGTCCAATACACCCCCAGTCTTGACGTCCAATACACCCCCAGTCTTGCCGTCCAATACACCCCCAGTCTTGCCATCCAGTACACCCCCAGTCTTGCTGTCCAATACACCCACAGTCTTGCTGTCCAATACACCCCCAGTCTTGCTGTCCAGTACACCCCCGGTCTTGCTGTCCAGAACACCCCCAGTGTTGCTTTACAATACACTCCCGGTCTTGCTGTCCAATACACCCCCAGTCTTGCTGTCCAATACACCCCCAGTCTTGCAGTCCAGTACACCTCCGGTCTTGCTGTCCAATACACCCCCAGTCTTGCTGTCCAGTACACCCCCAGTCTTGCTGTCCAATACACCTCCGGTCTTGCTGTCCAATACACCCCCAGTCTTGCTGTCCAGTACACCCCCAGTCTTGCTGTCCAATACACCCCCAGTCTTGCTGTCCAGTACACCCCCTGTCTTGCTGTCCAATACACCCCCAGTCTTGCTGTCCAGTACACACCCAGTCTTGCTGTCCAGTACACCCCCAGTCTTGCTGTCCAATACACCCCCAGTCTTGCTGTCCAGAACACCCCCAGTCTTGCTGTCCAATACACCCCCGGTCTTGCTGTCCAATACACCCCCGGACTTGCTGTCCAGTACACCCCCGGTCTTGCTGTCCAGTACACCCCCAGTCTTGCTGTCCAGTACACCTCCGGTCTTGCTGTCCAATACACCCCCAGTCTTGCTGTCCAGTACACCCCCAGTCTTACTGTCCAATACACCACCAGTCTTGCTGTCCAATACACCCCCAGTCTTGCTGTCCAGTACACCCCCGGTCTTGCTGTCTAATACACCCCCAGTCTTGCTGTCCAGTACACCCCCAGTCTTGCTGTCCAATACACCACCAGTCTTGCTGTCCAATACACCCCCAGTCTTGCTGTCCAGTACACCCCCGGTCTTGCTGTCTAATATACCCCCAGTCTTGCTGTCCAGTACACCCCCAGTCTTGCTGTCCAATACACCCCCAGTTTTGCTGTCCAGTACACCCACGGACTTGCTGTCCAGTACACCTCCGGTCTTGCTGTCCAATACACCCCCTGTCTTGCTGTCCAGTCCTCCTCCGGTCTTGCTGTCCAATACACCCCCAGTCTTGCTGTCCAGTACACCCCCAGTCTTGCTGTCCAATACACCCACAGTCTTGCTGTCCAGTACACCCCCAGTCTTGCTGTCCAATACACCCCCAGTCTTGCTGTCCAGTACACACCCAGTCTTGCTGTCCAATACACCCCCAGTCTTGCTGTCCAGTACACCCCCAGTCTTGCTGTCCAGTACACCCCTGGTCTTGCTGTCCAATATACCCCCAGTCTTGCTGTCCAATACACCACCAGTCTTGCCGTCCAATACACACCCAGTCTTGCCGTCCAGTACACCCCCAGTCTTGCCGTTCAATACACCCCCAGTCTTGCCGTCCAGTACACCCCCAGTCTTGCCGTCCAATACAACCCCCAGTCTTGACGTCCAGTACACCCCCAGTCTTGCCGTCCAATACACCCCCAGTCTTGCTGTCCAATACTACCCCGGTCTTGCTGTCCAAAACACCCCCGGACTTACTGTCCAGTACACCCCCGGTCCTGATGTCCAGTACACCCCCAGTCTTGCCGTCCAATACACCTCCAGTCTTGCCGTCCAGTACACCCCCAGTCTTGCTGTCCAATACACCCCCAGTCTTGCTGTCCAGTACACCCCCAGTCTTGCTGTCCAATACACCCCCAGTCTTCCTGTCCAGTACATCCCCAGTCTTGGTGTCCAATACACCCCCAGTTTTGCTGTCCAATACACCCCCAGTATTGCCGTCCAAAACACCCCCAGTCTTGCCGTCCAGTACACCCCAAGACTTGCCGTCGAATACACCCCCAGTCTTGCTGTCCAGTACACCCCCAGTCTTGCCGTCCAATACACCCCCAGTCTTGACGTCCAGTATACCCCCAGTCTTGCCGTCCAATACACCCCCAGTCTTGCCGTCCAGTACACCCCCAGTCTTGCCGTCCAATACACCGCCAGTCTTGCTGTCCAATACACCCACAGTCTTGCTGTCCAGTACACCCCCGGTCTTGCTGTCCAGAACACCCCCAGTCTTGCTGTCCAATACACCCCCGGTCTTGCTGTCCAATACACCCCCGGACTTGCTGTCCAGTACACCCCCGGTCTTGCTGTCCAGTACACCCCCAGTCTTGCTGTCCAGTACACCTCCGGTCTTGCTGTCCAATACACCCCCAGTCTTGCTGTCCAGTACACCCCCAGTCTTGCTGTCCAATACACTCCCAGTCTTGCTGTCCAGTACACCCCCGGTCTTGTTGTCTAATATACCCCCAGTCTTGCTGTCCAGTACACCCCGAGTCTTGCTGTCCAGTACACCTCCGGTCTTGCTGTCCAATACACCCCCAGTCTTGCTGTCCAGTACACCCCCAGTCTTGCTGTCCAATACACCCCCAGTCTTGCTGTCCTGTACACCCCCAGTCTTGCTGTCCAATACACCCCAATTCTTGCCGTCCAATACACACCCAGTCTTGCCTTCCAGTGCACCCCCAGTCTTGCCGTCCAATACACCCCCAGTCTTGCCGTCCAGTACACCCCCAGTCTTGCCGTCAAATACACCCCCAGTCTTGCTGTCCTGTACACCCCCAGTCTTGCTGTCCAATACACCCCCAGTCTTGCCGTCCAATACACACCCAGTCTTGCCTTCCAGTGCACCCCCAGACTTGCCGTCCAATACACCCCAAGTCTTGCCGTCCAGTACACCCCCAGTCTTGCCGTCCAATACAACCCCAGTCTTGCTGTCCAATACACCCCCAGTCTTGACGTCCAATACACCCCCAGTCTTGCCGTCCAATACACCCCCAGTCTTGCCATCCAGTACACCCCCAGTCTTGCTGTCCAATACACCCACAGTCTTGCTGTCCAATACACCCCCAGTCTTGCTGTCCAGTACACCCCCGGTCTTGCTGTCCAGAACACCCCCAGTGTTGCTTTACAATACACCCCCGGTCTTGCTGTCCAATACACCCCCAGTCTTGCTGTCCAATACACCCCCAGTCTTGCTGTCCAGTACACCTCCGGTCTTGCTGTCCAATACACCCCCAGTCTTGCTGTCCAGTACACCCCCAGTCTTGCTGTCCAATACACCTCCGGTCTTGCTGTCCAATACACCCCCAGTCTTGCTGTCCAGTACACCCCCAGTCTTGCTGTCCAATACACCCCCAGTCTTGCTGTCCAGTACACCCCCTGTCTTGCTGTCCAATACACCCCCAGTCTTGCTGTCCAGTACACACCCAGTCTTGCTGTCCAGTACACCCCCAGTCTTGCTGTCCAATACACCCCCAGTCTTGCTGTCCAGAACACCCCCAGTCTTGCTGTCCAATACACCCCCGGTCTTGCTGTCCAATACACCCCCGGACTTGCTGTCCAGTACACCCCCGGTCTTGCCGTCCAGTACACCCCCAGTCTTGCTGTCCAGTACACCTCCGGTCTTGCTGTCCAATACACCCCCAGTCTTGCTGTCCAGTACACCCCCAGTCTTACTGTCCAATACACCACCAGTCTTGCTGTCCAATACACCCCCAGTCTTGCTGTCCAGTACACCCCCGGTCTTGCTGTCTAATACACCCCCAGTCTTGCTGTCCAGTACACCCCCAGTCTTGCTGTCCAATACACCACCAGTCTTGCTGTCCAATACACCCCCAGTCTTGCTGTCCAGTACACCCCCGGTCTTGCTGTCTAATATACCCCCAGTCTTGCTGTCCAGTACACCCCCAGTCTTGCTGTCCAATACACCCCCAGTTTTGCTGTCCAGTACACCCACGGACTTGCTGTCCAGTACACCTCCGGTCTTGCTGTCCAATACACCCCCTGTCTTGCTGTCCAGTCCTCCTCCGGTCTTGCTGTCCAATACACCCCCAGTCTTGCTGTCCAGTACACCCCCAGTCTTGCTGTCCAATACACCCACAGTCTTGCTGTCCAGTACACCCCCAGTCTTGCTGTCCAATACACCCCCAGTCTTGCTGTCCAGTACACACCCAGTCTTGCTGTCCAATACACCCCCAGTCTTGCTGTCCAGTACACCCCCAGTCTTGCTGTCCAGTACACCCCTGGTCTTGCTGTCCAATATACCCCCAGTCTTGCTGTCCAATACACCACCAGTCTTGCCGTCCAATACACACCCAGTCTTGCCGTCCAGTACACCCCCAGTCTTGCCGTTCAATACACCCCCAGTCTTGCCGTCCAGTACACCCCCAGTCTTGCCGTCCAATACAACCCCCAGTCTTGACGTCCAGTACACCCCCAGTCTTGCCGTCCAATACACCCCCAGTCTTGCTGTCCAATACTACCCCGGTCTTGCTGTCCAAAACACCCCCGGACTTACTGTCCAGTACACCCCCGGTCCTGATGTCCAGTACACCCCCAGTCTTGCCGTCCAATACACCTCCAGTCTTGCCGTCCAGTACACCCCCAGTCTTGCTGTCCAGTACACCCCCAGTCTTGCCGTCCAATACACCCCCAGTCTTGACGTCCAGTACACCCCCAGTCTTGCTGTCCATACACCCCCAGTCTTGCCGTCCAGTACACCCCCAGTCTTGCTGTCCAGAACACCCCCAGTCTTGCTGTCCAATACACCCACGGTCTTGCTGTCCAATACACCCCCGGACTTGCTGTCCAGTACACCCCCGGTCTTGCTGTCCAGTACACCCCCAGTCTTGCTGTCCAGTACACCTCCGGTCTTGCTGTCCAATACACCCCCAGTCTTGCTGTCCAGTACACCCCCAGTCTTGCTGTCCAATACACCACCAGTCTTGCTGTCCAATACACCCCCAGTCTTGCTGTCCAGTACACCCCCAGTCTTGCTGTCTAATACACCCCCAGTCTTGCTGTCCAGTACACCCCCAGTCTTGCTGTCCAATACACCACCAGTCTTGCTGTCCAATACACCCCCAGTCTTGCTGTCCAGTACACCCCCGGTCTTGCTGTCTAATATACCCCCAGTCTTGCTGTCCAGTACACCCCCAGTCTTGCTGTCCAATACACCCCCAGTTTTGCTGTCCAGTACCCCCACGGACTTGCTGTCCAGTACACCTCCGGTCTTGCTGTCCAATACACCCCCTGTCTTGCTGTCCAGTCCTCCTCCGGTCTTGCTGTCCAATACACCCCCAGTCTTGCTGTCCAGTACACCCCCAGTCTTGCTGTCCAATACACCCACAGTCTTGCTGTCCAGTACACCCCCAGTCTTGCTGTCCAATACACCCCCAGTCTTGCTGTCCAGTACACACCCAGTCTTGCTGTCCAATACACCCCCAGTCTTGCTGTCCAGTACACCCCCAGTCTTGCTGTCCAGTACACCCCTGGTCTTGCTGTCCAATATACCCCCAGTCTTGCTGTCCAATACACCACCAGTCTTGCCGTCCAATACACACCCAGTCTTGCCGTCCAGTACACCCCCAGTCTTGCCGTTCAATACACCCCCAGTCTTGCCGTCCAGTACACCCCCAGTCTTGCCGTCCAATACAACCCCCAGTCTTGACGTCCAGTACACCCCCAGTCTTGCCGTCCAATACACCCCCAGTCTTGCCGTCCAGTACACCCGCAGTCTTGCTGTCCAATACACCCCCAGTCTTGCTGTCCAATACACCCCCAGTCTTGCTGTCCAGTACACCCCCGGTCTTGCTGTCCAGAACACCCCCAGTCTTGCTGTCCAATACTACCCCGGTCTTGCTGTCCAAAACACCCCCGGACTTACTGTCCAGTACACCCCCGGTCCTGATGTCCAGTACACCCCCAGTCTTGCTGTCCAGTACACCTCCGGTCTTGCTGTCCAATTCACCCCCAGTCTTGCTGTCCAGTACAGCTCCGGACTTGCTGTCCAATACAACCCCGGTCTTGCTGTCCAGTACACCACCGGTCTTGCTGTCCAATACACCCCCAGTCTTGCTGTCCAGTACACCCCCGGTCCTGATGTCCAGTACACCCCCAGTCTTGCTGTCCAGTACACCCCCAGTCTTGCTGTCTAATACACCCCCAGTCTTGCTGTCCAGTACACCCCCTGTCTTGCTGTCCAATAGACCCCCAGTCTTGCTGTCCAGTACACCCCCAGTCTTGCTGTCCAGTACACCCACAGTCTTGCTGTCCAATACACCCCCAGTCTTGCTGTCCAGTACACCCCCGGTCTTGCTGTCCAATACACCCCCAGTCTTGCTGTCCAGTACACCCCCGGTCTTGCTGTCTAATATAACCCCAGTCTTGCTGTCCAGTACACCCCCAGTCTTGCTGTCCAATACACCCCCAGTCTTGCTGTCCAGTACACCGCCAGTCTTGCTGTCCAATACACACCCCCAGTCTTGCTGTCCAGTACACCTCCGGTCTTGCTGTACAATACACCCCCAGTCTTGCTGTCCAGTACACCCCCAGTCTTGCAGTCCAATACACCCCCAGTCTTGATGTCCAGTACACCCCCAGACTTGCTGTCCAGTACACCTCCGGTCTTGCTGTCCAATACACCCCCAGTCTTGCTGTCCAGTACACCTCCAGTCTTGCTGTCCAATACACCCCCAGTCTTGCTGTCCAGTACACCCCCAGTCTTGATGTCCAATACACCCCCAGTCTTGCTGTCCAGTACACCCCCAGTCTTGCTGTCCAATACACCCCCAGTCTTGCCGTCCAGTACACCCCCAGTCTTGCTGTCCAGAACACCCCCAGTCTTGCTGTCCAATACACCCACGGTCTTGCTGTCCAATACACCCCCGGACTTGCTGTCCAGTACACCCCCGGTCTTGCTGTCCAGTACACCCCCAGTCTTGCTGTCCAGTACACCTCCGGTCTTGCTGTCCAATACACCCCCAGTCTTGCTGTCCAGTACACCCCCAGTCTTGCTGTCCAATACACCACCAGTCTTGCTGTCCAATACACCCCCAGTCTTGCTGTCCAGTACACCCCCAGTCTTGCTGTCTAATACACCCCCAGTCTTGCTGTCCAGTACACCCCCAGTCTTGCTGTCCAATACACCACCAGTCTTGCTGTCCAATACACCCCCAGTCTTGCTGTCCAGTACACCCCCGGTCTTGCTGTCTAATATACCCCCAGTCTTGCTGTCCAGTACACCCCCAGTCTTGCTGTCCAATACACCCCCAGTTTTGCTGTCCAGTACCCCCACGGACTTGCTGTCCAGTACACCTCCGGTCTTGCTGTCCAATACACCCCCTGTCTTGCTGTCCAGTCCTCCTCCGGTCTTGCTGTCCAATACACCCCCAGTCTTGCTGTCCAGTACACCCCCAGTCTTGCTGTCCAATACACCCACAGTCTTGCTGTCCAGTACACCCCCAGTCTTGCTGTCCAATACACCCCCAGTCTTGCTGTCCAGTACACACCCAGTCTTGCTGTCCAATACACCCCCAGTCTTGCTGTCCAGTACACCCCCAGTCTTGCTGTCCAGTACACCCCTGGTCTTGCTGTCCAATATACCCCCAGTCTTGCTGTCCAATACACCACCAGTCTTGCCGTCCAATACACACCCAGTCTTGCCGTCCAGTACACCCCCAGTCTTGCCGTTCAATACACCCCCAGTCTTGCCGTCCAGTACACCCCCAGTCTTGCCGTCCAATACAACCCCCAGTCTTGACGTCCAGTACACCCCCAGTCTTGCCGTCCAATACACCCCCAGTCTTGCCGTCCAGTACACCCGCAGTCTTGCTGTCCAATACACCCCCAGTCTTGCTGTCCAATACACCCCCAGTCTTGCTGTCCAGTACACCCCCGGTCTTGCTGTCCAGAACACCCCCAGTCTTGCTGTCCAATACTACCCCGGTCTTGCTGTCCAAAACACCCCCGGACTTACTGTCCAGTACACCCCCGGTCCTGATGTCCAGTACACCCCCAGTCTTGCTGTCCAGTACACCTCCGGTCTTGCTGTCCAATTCACCCCCAGTCTTGCTGTCCAGTACAGCTCCGGACTTGCTGTCCAATACAACCCCGGTCTTGCTGTCCAGTACACCACCGGTCTTGCTGTCCAATACACCCCCAGTCTTGCTGTCCAGTACACCCCCGGTCCTGATGTCCAGTACACCCCCAGTCTTGCTGTCCAGTACACCCCCAGTCTTGCTGTCTAATACACCCCCAGTCTTGCTGTCCAGTACACCCCCTGTCTTGCTGTCCAATAGACCCCCAGTCTTGCTGTCCAGTACACCCCCAGTCTTGCTGTCCAGTACACCCACAGTCTTGCTGTCCAATACACCCCCAGTCTTGCTGTCCAGTACACCCCCGGTCTTGCTGTCCAATACACCCCCAGTCTTGCTGTCCAGTACACCCCCGGTCTTGCTGTCTAATATAACCCCAGTCTTGCTGTCCAGTACACCCCCAGTCTTGCTGTCCAATACACCCCCAGTCTTGCTGTCCAGTACACCGCCAGTCTTGCTGTCCAATACACACCCCCAGTCTTGCTGTCCAGTACACCTCCGGTCTTGCTGTACAATACACCCCCAGTCTTGCTGTCCAGTACACCCCCAGTCTTGCAGTCCAATACACCCCCAGTCTTGATGTCCAGTACACCCCCAGACTTGCTGTCCAGTACACCTCCGGTCTTGCTGTCCAATACACCCCCAGTCTTGCTGTCCAGTACACCTCCAGTCTTGCTGTCCAATACACCCCCAGTCTTGCTGTCCAGTACACCCCCAGTCTTGATGTCCAATACACCCCCAGTCTTGCTGTCCAGTACACCCCCAGTCTTGCTGTCCAATACACCCCCAGTCTTGCTGTCCAGTACACCCCCAGTCCTGCTGTCCAGTACACCCCTGGTCTTGCTGTCCAATATACCCCCAGTCTTTCCGTCCAATACACCCCCAGTCTTGCCGTCCAATACACACCCAGTCTTGCCGTCCAGTACACCCCCAGTCTTGCCGTCCAATACACCCCCAGTCTTGCCGTCCAGTACACCCCCAGTCTTGCCGTCCAATACAACCCCCAGTCTTGCTGTCCAATACACCCCCAGACTTGACGTCCAGTACACCCCCAGTCTTGCCGTCCAATACACCCCCAGTCTTGCCGTCCAGTACACCCCCAGTCTTGCTGTCCAATACACCCCCAGTCTTGCTGTCCAGTACAACCCCGGTCTTGCTGTCCAGAACACCCCCATTCTTGCTGTCCAATACACCCCCGGTCTTGGTGTCCAGTACACCCCCAGTCTTGCTGTCCAATACACCCCCAGTCTTGCTGTCCAGTACACCACCGGTCTTGCTGTCCAATACACCCCCGGTCTTGCTGTCCAGTACACCCCCAGTCTTGCAGTCCAATACACCCCCAGTCTTGCTTTCCAGTACACCCCCGGTCTTGCTGTCTAATATACCCCCAGTCTTGCTGTCCAGTACACCCCCAGTCTTGCTGTCCAGTGCACCCCCAGTCTTGCTGTCCAATACACCCCCAGTCTTGCTGTCCAGAACACCCCCAGTCTTGCTGTCCAGTACACCCCCAGTCTTGCTGTCCAATACACCCCAGTCTTGCTGTCCAGTACACCCCCAGTCATGCTGTCCAGTACACCCCCAGTCTTGCTGTCCAATACACCCCCAGTCTTGCTTTCCAGTACACCCCCGGTCTTGCTGTCGAATATACCCCCAGTCTTGCTGTCCAGTACACCCCCAGTCTTGCTGTCCAGTGCACCCCCAGTCTTGCTGTCCAATACACCCCCAGTCTTGCTGTCCAGAACACCCCCAGTCTTGCTGTCCAGTACACCCCCAGTCTTGCTGGCCAATACACCCCAGTCTTGCTGTCCAGTACACCCCCAGTCTTGCTGTCCAGTACACCCCCAGTCTTGCTGTCCAATACACCCCCAGTCTTGCTGTCCAGTACACCCCTGGTCTTGCTGTCCAATATACCCCCAGTCTTGCTGTCCAATACAACCCCTGCCTTGCCGTCCAATACACACCCAGTCGTGCCTTCCAGTGCACCCCCTGTCTTGCTGTCCAATACACACCCAGTCTTGCCGTCCAGTACACCCCAGTCTTGCTGTCCAATACACCCCCAGTCTTGCTGTCCAGTACACCTCCGGTCTTGCTGTCCAATACACCCCCAGTCTTGCTGTCCAATACACGCCCAGTCTTGCTGTCCAGTACACCCCCAGTCTTGCTGTCCAATACACCCCCAGTCTTGCTGTCCAGTACACCCCCAGTCTTTCTGCCCAGTACACACCCGGTCTTGCTGTCCAATATACCCCCAGTCTTGCTGTCCAATACACCCCCAGTCTTGCAGTCCAATACACCCCCAGTCTTGCCGTCCAGTACACCCCCAGTCTTGCCGTCCAATACACCCCCAGTCTTGCCGTCCAGTACACCCCCAGTCTTGCCGTCCAATACAACCCCCAGTCTTGCTGTCCAGTACACCCCCAGTCTTGGTGTCCAATACACCCCCAGACTTGCCATCCAATACACCCCCAGTCTTGGTGTCCAGTACACCCCCAGTCTTGCTGTCCAATACACCCCCAGTCTTGCTGTCCAGTATATCCCCGGTCTTGCTGTCCAATACACCCCCGGTCTTGCTGTCCAGTACACCCCCCGGTCTTGCTGTCCAGTACACCCCCAGTCTTGCCGTCCAATACCCCCCCAGTCTTGCTGTACTGTACACCTCCAGTCTTGCCGTCCAATAAACCCCCAGTCTGGACTTCCAGTACACCCCCAGTCTTGCCGTCCAATGCACCCGCAGTCTTGCCGTCCAGTACACCCCCAGTCTTGCCGTCCAATACACCCCCAGTCTTGCTGTCCAGTACACCCCCGGTCTTGCTGCACAGAACACCCCCAGTCTTGCTGTCCAGTACACCTCCGGTCTTGCTGTCCAATACACCCCCAGTCTTGCAGTCCAGTACACCTCCGGTCTTGCTGTCCAATACACCCCCAGTCTTGCTGTCCAGTACACCCCCAGTCTTGCTGTCCAATACACCTCCGGTCTTGCTGTCCAATACACCCCCAGTCTTGCTGTCCAGTACACCCCCAGTCTTGCTGTCCAATACACCCCCAGTCTTGCTGTCCAGTACACCCCCTGTCTTGCTGTCCAATACACCCCCAGTCTTGCTGTCCAGTACACACCCAGTCTTGCTGTCCAGTACACCCCCAGTCTTGCTGTCCAATACACCCCCAGTCTTGCTGTCCAGAACACCCCCAGTCTTGCTGTCCAATACACCCCCGGTCTTGCTGTCCAATACACCCCCGGACTTGCTGTCCAGTACACCCCCGGTCTTGCTGTCCAGTACACCCCCAGTCTTGCTGTCCAGTACACCTCCGGTCTTGCTGTCCAATACACCCCCAGTCTTGCTGTCCAGTACACCCCCAGTCTTACTGTCCAATACACCACCAGTCTTGCTGTCCAATACACCCCCAGTCTTGCTGTCCAGTACACCCCCGGTCTTGCTGTCTAATACACCCCCAGTCTTGCTGTCCAGTACACCCCCAGTCTTGCTGTCCAATACACCACCAGTCTTGCTGTCCAATACACCCCCAGTCTTGCTGTCCAGTACACCCCCGGTCTTGCTGTCTAATATACCCCCAGTCTTGCTGTCCAGTACACCCCCAGTCTTGCTGTCCAATACACCCCCAGTTTTGCTGTCCAGTACACCCACGGACTTGCTGTCCAGTACACCTCCGGTCTTGCTGTCCAATACACCCCCTGTCTTGCTGTCCAGTCCTCCTCCGGTCTTGCTGTCCAATACACCCCCAGTCTTGCTGTCCAGTACACCCCCAGTCTTGCTGTCCAATACACCCACAGTCTTGCTGTCCAGTACACCCCCAGTCTTGCTGTCCAATACACCCCCAGTCTTGCTGTCCAGTACACACCCAGTCTTGCTGTCCAATACACCCCCAGTCTTGCTGTCCAGTACACCCCCAGTCTTGCTGTCCAGTACACCCCTGGTCTTGCTGTCCAATATACCCCCAGTCTTGCTGTCCAATACACCACCAGTCTTGCCGTCCAATACACATCCAGTCTTGCCGTCCAGTACACCCCCAGTCTTGCCGTTCAATACACCCCCAGTCTTGCCGTCCAGTACACCCCCAGTCATGCCGTCCAATACAACCCCCAGTCTTGACGTCCAGTACACCCCCAGTCTTGCCGTCCAATACACCCCCAGTCTTGCCGTCCAGTACACCCGCAGTCTTGCTGTCCAATACACCCCCAGTCTTGCTGTCCAATACACCCCCAGTCTTGCTGTCCAGTACACCCCCGGTCTTGCTGTCCAGAACACCCCCAGTCTTGCTGTCCAATACTACCCCGGTCTTGCTGTCCAAAACACCCCCGGACTTACTGTCCAGTACACCCTCGGTCCTGATGTCCAGTACACCCCCAGTCTTGCTGTCCAGTACACCTCCGGTCTTGCTGTCCAATTCACCCCCAGTCTTGCTGTCCAGTACAGCTCCGGTCTTGCTGTCCAATACACCCCCAGTCTTGCTGTCCAGTACACCCCCAGTCTTGCTGTCCAATACACCCCCAGTCTTGCTGTCCAGTACACCCCCAGTCTTGCTGTCCAATACACCCCCAGTCATGCTGTCCAGTACACCCCCAGTCTTGCTGTCCAATACACCCCCAGTCTTGCTGTCCAGTACACCCCCAGTCTTGCCGTCCAGTACACCCCCAGTCTTGCTGTCCAGTACACCCCCAGTCTTGCTGTCCAATACACCCCCAGTCTTGCTTTCCAGTACACCCCCTGTCTGGCTGTCTAATATACCCCCAGTCTTGCTGTCCAGTACACCCCCAGTCTTGCTGTCCAGTGCACCCCCAGTCTTGCTGTCCAATACACCCCCAGTCTTGCTGTCCAGAACACCCCCAGTCTTGCTGTCCACTACACCCCCAGTCTTGCTGTCCAATACACCCCAGTCTTGCTGTCCAGTACACCCCCAGTCTTGCTGTCCAGTACACCCCCAGTCTTGCTGTCCAATACACCCCCAGTCTTGCTGTCCAGTATACCCCTGGTCTTGCTGTCCAATATACCCCCAGACTTGCTGTCCAATACAACCCCTGTCTTGCCGTCCAATACACACCCAGTCGTGCCTTCCAGTGCACCCCCTGTCTTGCTGTCCAATACACCCCCAGTCTTGCCGTCCAGTACACCCCCAGTCTTGCCGTCCAATACAACCCCCAGTCTTGCCGTCCAATACACCCCCAGTCTTGACGTCCAGTACACCCCCAGTCTTGCCGTCCAATACACCTCCAGTCTTGCCGTCCAGTACACCCCCAGTCTTGCTGTCCAATACACCCCCAGTCTTGCTGTCCAGTACACCCCCAGTCTTGCTGTCCAATACACCCCCAGTCTTCCTGTCCAGTACATCCCCAGTCTTGGTGTCCAATACACCCCCAGTTTTGCTGTCCAATACACCCCCAGTATTGCCGTCCAAAACACCCCCAGTCTTGCCGTCCAGTACACCCCAAGACTTGCCGTCGAATACACCCCCAGTCTTGCTGTCCAGTACACCCCCAGTCTTGCCGTCCAATACACCCCCAGTCTTGACGTCCAGTATACCCCCAGTCTTGCCGTCCAATACACCCCCAGTCTTGCCGTCCAGTA
This sequence comes from Hemitrygon akajei, assembly GCF_048418815.1. Classification (NCBI taxonomy): domain Eukaryota; kingdom Metazoa; phylum Chordata; class Chondrichthyes; order Myliobatiformes; family Dasyatidae; genus Hemitrygon; species Hemitrygon akajei. The sequence goes on from NC_133134.1 coordinate 70,119,049, forward strand.
CACCCCCAGTCTTGCCGTCCAATACACCGCCAGTCTTGCTGTCCAATACACCCACAGTCTTGCTGTCCAGTACACCCCCGGTCTTGCTGTCCAGAACACCCCCAGTCTTGCTGTCCAATACACCCCCGGTCTTGCTGTCCAATACACCCCCGGACTTGCTGTCCAGTACACCCCCGGTCTTGCTGTCCAGTACACCCCCAGTCTTGCTGTCCAGTACACCTCCGGTCTTGCTGTCCAATACACCCCCAGTCTTGCTGTCCAGTACACCCCCAGTCTTGCTGTCCAATACACTCCCAGTCTTGCTGTCCAGTACACCCCCGGTCTTGTTGTCTAATATACCCCCAGTCTTGCTGTCCAGTACACCCCGAGTCTTGCTGTCCAGTACACCTCCGGTCTTGCTGTCCAATACACCCCCAGTCTTGCTGTCCAGTACACCCCCAGTCTTGCTGTCCAATACACCCCCAGTCTTGCTGTCCAATACACCCCCAGTCTTGCTGTCCTGTACACCCCCAGTCTTGCTGTCCAATACACCCCAATTCTTGCCGTCCAATACACACCCAGTCTTGCCTTCCAGTGCACCCCCAGTCTTGCCGTCCAATACACCCCCAGTCTTGCCGTCCAGTACACCCCCAGTCTTGCCGTCAAATACACCCCCAGTCTTGCTGTCCTGTACACCCCCAGTCTTGCTGTCCAATACACCCCCAGTCTTGCCGTCCAATACACACCCAGTCTTGCCTTCCAGTGCACCCCCAGACTTGCCGTCCAATACACCCCAAGTCTTGCCGTCCAGTACACCCCCAGTCTTGCCGTCCAATACAACCCCCAGTCTTGCTGTCCAATACACCCCCAGTCTTGACGTCCAATACACCCCCAGTCTTGCCGTCCAATACACCCCCAGTCTTGCCATCCAGTACACCCCCAGTCTTGCTGTCCAATACACCCACAGTCTTGCTGTCCAATACACCCCCAGTCTTGCTGTCCAGTACACCCCCGGTCTTGCTGTCCAGAACACCCCCAGTGTTGCTTTACAATACACCCCCGGTCTTGCTGTCCAATACACCCCCAGTCTTGCTGTCCAATACACCCCCAGTCTTGCTGTCCAATACACCCCCAGTCTTCCTGTCCAGTACATCCCCAGTCTTGGTGTCCAATACACCCGCAGTCTTGCTGTCCAATACACCCCCAGTCTTGCCGTCCAAAACACCCCCAGTCTTGCCGTCCAGTACAACCCCAGTCTTGCCGTCCAATACACCCCCAGTCTTGCTGTCCAGTACACCCCCAGTCTTGCCGTCCAATACACCCCCAGTCTTGACGTCCAGTACACCCCCAGTCTTGCTGTCCATACACCCCCAGTCTTGACGTCCAGTACACCCCCAGTCTTGCCGTCGAATACACCCCCAGTCTTGCTGTCCAATACACCCCCAGTCTTGCTGTCCAGTACACCCCCGGACTTGCTGTCCAGAACACCCCCAGTCTTGCTGTCCAATACACCCCCGGTCTTGCTGTCCAATACACCCCCGGACTTGCTGTCCAGTACACCCCCGGTCTTGCTGTGCAGTACATCCCCAGTCTTGCTGTCCAGTACACATACGGTCTTGCTGTCCAATACACCCCCAGTCTTGCTGTCCAGTACACCCCCAGTCTTGCTGTCCAATACACCCCCAGTCTTGCTGTCCAATACACCCCCAGTCTTGCTGTCCAGTACACCCCCGGTCTTGCTTTCTAATATACCCCCAGTCTTGCTGTCCAGTACACCCCCAGTCTTGCTGTCCAGTACACCTCCGGTCTTGCTGTCCAATGCACCCTCAGTCTTCCTGTCCAGTACACCGCCAGTCTTGCTGTCCAATACACCCCCAGTCTGGCTGTCCAATACACCCCCAGTCTTGCTGTCTAGTACACCCCCGGTCTTGCTGTCTAATATACCCCCAGTCTTGCTGTCCAGTACACCCCCAGTCTTGCTGTCCAGTACACCTCCGGTCTTGCTGTCCAATACACCCCCAGTCTTGCTGTCCTGTACACCCCCAGTCTTGCTGTCCAATACACCCCCAGTCTTGCTGTCCAATACACCCCCAGTCTTGCTGTCCTGTACACCCCCAGTCTTGCTGTCCAATACACCCCCAGTCTTCCTGTCCAGTACATCCCCAGTCTTGGTGTCCAATACACCCGCAGTCTTGCTGTCCAATACACCCCCAGTCTTGCCGTCCAAAACACCCCCAGTCTTGCCGTCCAGTACAACCCCAGTCTTGCCGTCCAATACACCCCCAGTCTTGCTGTCCAGTACACCCCCAGTCTTGCCGTCCAATACACCCCCAGTCTTGACGTCCAGTACACCCCCAGTCTTGCTGTCCATACACCCCCAGTCTTGCCGTCCAGTACACCCCCAGTCTTGCCTTCGAATACACCCCCAGTCTTGCTGTTCAATACACCCCCAGTCTTGCTGTCCAGTACACCCCCGGACTTGCTGTCCAGAACACCCCCAGTCTTGCTGTCCAATACACCCCCGGTCTTGCTGTCCAATACACCCCCGGACTTGCTGTCCAGTACACCCCCGGTCTTGCTGTGCAGTACATCCCCAGTCTTGCTGTCCAGTACACATACGGTCTTGCTGTCCAATACACCCCCAGTCTTGCTGTCCAGTACACCCCCAGTCTTGCTGTCCAATACACCCCCAGTCTTGCTGTCCAATACACCCCCAGTCTTGCTGTCCAGTACACCCCCGGTCTTGCTGTCTAATATACCCCCAGTCTTGCTGTCCAGTACACCCCCAGTCTTGCTGTCCAGTACACCTCCGGTCTTGCTGTCCAATGCACCCCCAGTCTTCCTGTCCAGTACACCGCCAGTCTTGCTGTCCAATACACCCCCAGTCTGGCTGTCCAATACACCCCCAGTCTTGCTGTCTAGTACACCCCCGGTCTTGCTGTCTAATATACCCCCAGTCTTGCTGTCCAGTACACCCCCAGTCTTGCTGTCCAGTACACCTCCGGTCTTGCTGTCCAATACACCCCCAGTCTTGCTGTCCTGTACACCCCCAGTCTTGCTGTCCAATACACCCCCAGTCTTGCTGTCCAATACACCCCCACTCTTGCTGTCCTGTACACCCCCAGTCTTGCTGTCCAATACACCCCCATTCTTGCCGTCCAATACACACCCAGTCTTGCCTTCCAGTGCACCCCCAGTCTTGCCGTCCAATACACCCCCAGTCTTGGGGTCCAGTGCACCCCCAGTCTTGCCGTCCAATACACCCCCAGTCTTGCCGTCCAGTACACCCCCAGTCTTGCCGTCCAATACAACCCCCAGTCTTGCCGTCCAATACACCCCCAGTCTTGACGTCCAGTACACCCCAAGTCTTGCCGTCCAATACATCCCCAGTCTTGCCGTCCAGTACACCCACAGTCTTGCTGTCCAATACACCCACAGTCTTGCTGTCCAATACACCCCCAGTCTTGCTGTCCAGTACACCCCCGGTCTTGCTGTCCAGAACACCCCCAGTCTTGCTTTACAATACACCCCCGGTCTTGCTGTCCAATACACCCCCAGTCTTGCTGTCCAATACACCCCCAGACTTGCTGTCCAGTACACCCCCAGTCTTGCTGTCCAATACACCCCCAGTCTTCCTGTCCAGTACATCCACAGTCTTGGTGTCCAATACACCCCCAGTCTTGCTGTCCAATACACCCCCAGTCTTGCCGTCCAAAACACCCCCAATCTTGCCGTCCAGTACAACCCCAGTCTTGCCGTCCAATACACCCCCAGTCTTGCTGTCCAGTACACCCCCAGTCTTGCCGTCCAATACACCCCCAGTCTTGACGTCCAGTACACCCACAGTCCTGCCGTCCATACACCCCCAGTCTTGCCGTCCAGTACAGCCCCAGTCTTGCCGTCCAATACCCCCCCAGTCTTGGTGTCCAATACACCCCCAGTCTTGCTGTCCAGTACACGCCCGGACTTGCTGTCCAGAACAACCCGTCTTGCTGTGCAGTACACCCCCAGTCTTGCTGTCCAGTACACATACGGTCTTGCTGTCCAATACACCCCCAGTCTTGCTGTCCAGTACACCCCCAGTCTTGCTGTCCAATACACCCCCAGTCTTGCTGTCCAGTACACCCCCGGTCTTGCTGTCTAATATACCCCCAGTCTTGCTGTCCAGTACACCCCCAGTCTTGCCGTCCAGTACAGCCCCAGTCTTGCCGTCCAATACCCCCCCAGTCTTGGTGTCCAATACACCCCCAGTCTTGCTGTCCAGTACACGCCCGGACTTGCTGTCCAGAACAACCCCATCTTGCTGTGCAGTACACCCCCAGTCTTGCTGTCCAGTACACATACGGTCTTGCTGTCCAATACACCCCCAGTCTTGCTGTCCAGTACACCCCCAGTCTTGCTGTCCAATACACCCCCAGTCTTGCTGTCCAGTACACCCCCGGTCTTGCTGTCTAATATACCCCCAGTCTTGCTGTCCAGTACACCCCCAGTCTTGCTGTCCAGTACACCTCCGGTCTTGCTGTCCAATGCACCTCCAGTCTTCCTGTACAGTACACCGCCAGTCTTGCTGTCCAATACACCCCCAGTCTGGCTGTCCAATACACCCCCAGTCTTGCTGTCCTGTACACCCCCAGTCTTGCTGTCCAATACACACCCAGTCCTGCTGTCCAGTACACCCCCGGTCTTGCTGTCTAATATACCCCCAGTCTTGCTGTCCAGTACACCCCCAGTCTTGCTGTCCAATACACCCCCAGTCTTGCTGTCCAGAACACCCCCAGTCTTGCTGTCCAATACACCCCCGGTCTTGCTGCCCAATACACCCCCGGTCTGGCTGTCCAGTACACCCCCGGTCTTGCTGTCCAGTAGACCCCCAGTCTTGCTGTCCAGTTCACCTCCGGTCTTGCTTTCCAATACACCCCCAGTCTTGATGTCCAGTACACCCCCAGTCTTGCTGTCCAATACACCCCCAGTCTTGCTCTCTAGTACACCCCCGGTCTTGCTGTCTAATATACCCCCAGTCTTGCTGTCCACTACACCCCAGTCTTGCTGTCCAATACACCCCCAGTCTTGCTGTCCAGTACACCCCCAGTCTTGCAGTCCAATACACCCCCAGTCTTGCTGTCCAGTACACCCCCAGTCTTGCTGTCCAATACACCCCCAGTCTTTCTGTCCAGTACACCCCCGGTCTTGCTGTCCAGTACAGCTCCGGTCTTGCTGTCCAATACACCCCCAGTCTTGCTGTCCAGTACACCTCCGGTCTTGCTGTCCAATACTCCCCCAGTCTTGCTGTCCAGTACACCTCCGTTCTTGCTGTCCAATACACCCCCAGTCTTGCTGTCCAGTACACCCCCAGTCTTGCTGTCCAATACACCCCCAGTCTTGCTGTCCAGTACACCCCCAGTCTTGCTGTCCAATACACCCCCAGTCTTGTTGTCCAGTACACCCCCAGTCTTGCTGTCCAATACACCCCCAGTCTTGCTGTCCAATACACACCCTGTCTTGCCGTCCAGTACACCCCCAGCCTTGCCGTCCAATACACCCCCAGTCTTGCCATCCAATACACACCCAGTCTTGCCGTCCAGTACACCCCCAGTCTTGCCGTCCAATACACCCCCAGTCTTGCCGTCCAATGCACCCCCAGTCTTGCCGTCCAGTACACCCCCAGTCTTGCCGTCCAATACACCCCCAGTCTTGCCGTCCAGTACACCCCCAGTCTTGCCGTCCAATACAACCCCCAGTCTTGCTGTCCAGTACACCCCCAGTCTTGCTGTCCAATACACCCCCAGACTTGCTGTCCAGTACACCTCCGGTCTTGCTGTCCAGTACACCCCCAGTCTTGCTGTCCAATACACCCCCAGACTTGCTGTCCAGTACACCTCCGGTCTTGCTGTCCAATACACCCCCAGTCTTGCTGTCCAGTACACCCCCAGTCTTGCTGTCCAGTACACCTCCGGTCTTGCTGTCCAATACACCCCCAGTCTTGCTGTCCTGTACACCCCCAGTCTTGCTGTCCAATACACCCCCAGTCTTGCTGTCCAGTACACCCCCGGTCTTGCTGTCCAATACACCCCCGGACTTGCTGTCCAGTACACCCCCGGTCTTGCTGTGCAGTACATCCCCAGTCTTGCTGTCCAGTACACATACGGTCTTGCTGTCCAATACACCCCCAGTCTTGCTGTCCAGTACACCCCCAGTCTTGCTGTCCAATACACCCCCAGTCTTGCTGTCCAATACACCCCCAGTCTTGCTGTCCAGTACACCCCCGGTCTTGCTGTCTAATATACCCCCAGTCTTGCTGTCCAGTACACCCCCAGTCTTGCTGTCCAGTACACCTCCGGTCTTGCTGTCCAATGCACCCCCAGTCTTCCTGTCCAGTACACCGCCAGTCTTGCTGTCCAATACACCCCCAGTCTGGCTGTCCAATACACCCCCAGTCTTGCTGTCTAGTACACCCCCGGTCTTGCTGTCTAATATACCCCCAGTCTTGCTGTCCAGTACACCCCCAGTCTTGCTGTCCAGTACACCTCCGGTCTTGCTGTCCAATACACCCCCAGTCTTGCTGTCCTGTACACCCCCAGTCTTGCTGTCCAATACACCCCCAGTCTTGCTGTCCAATACACCCCCAGTCTTGCCGTCCAGTACACCCCCAGTCTTGCCGTCCAATACACCCCCAGTCTTGCCGTCCAGTACACCCCCAGTCTTGCCGTCCAATACAACCCCCAGTCTTGCTGTCCAGTACACCCCCAGTCTTGCTGTCCAATACACCCCCAGACTTGCTGTCCAGTACACCTCCGGTCTTGCTGTCCAATACAACCCCAGTCTTGCTGTCCAGTACACCCCCAGTCTTGCTGTCCAATACACCCCCAGTCCTGCTGTCCAGTACACCCCCGGTCTTGCTGTCTAATATACCCCCAGTCTTGCTGTCCAATACACCCCCAGTCTTGCTGTCCAATACACCCCCAGTCTTGCTGATCAGTACACCCCCAGTCTTGCTGTCCATTACACCCCCAGTCTTGCTGTCCAGTACACCCCCAGTCTTGCTGTCCAATACACCCCCAGTCTTGCAGTTCAGTACACCCCCGGTCTTGCAGTCCAGTACACCTCCGGACTTGCTGTCCAATACACCCTCAGTCTTGCTGTCCAGTACACCTCCGGTCTTCCTGTCCAATACAACCCCAGTCTTGCTGTCCAGTACACCCCCAGTCTTGCTGTTCATTACACCCCCAGTCTTGCTGTCCAGTACACCCCCAGTCTTGCTGTCCAATACACCCCCAGTCTTGCAGTTCAGTACACCCCCGGTCTTGCAGTCCAGTACACCTCCGGACTTGCTGTCCAATACACCCTCAGTCTTGCTGTCCAGTACACCTCCGGTCTTCCTGTCCAATACAACCCCAGTCTTGCTGTCCAGTACACCCCCAGTCTTGCTGTCCAATACACCCCCAGTCTTGCTGTCCAGTACACCCCCAGTCTTGCTGTCCAATACACCCCCAGTCTTGCTGTCCAGTACACCCCCAGTCTTGCTGTCCAATACACCCCCAGTCTTGCTGTCCAATACACCCCTGGTCTTGCTGTCCAATATACCCAAAGTCTTGCTGTCCAATACACCCCCAGTCTTGCCGTCCAATACACACACATTCTTGCCGTCCAGTACACCCCCAGTCTTGCCGTCCAATACACCCCCAGTCTTGCCGTCCAGTACACCCCCAGTCTTGCTGTCCATACACCCCCAGTCTTGCCGTCCAGTACACATACGGTCTTGCTGTCCAATACACCCCCAGTCTTGCTGTCCAGTACACCCCCAGTCTTGCTGTCCAGTACACCTCCGGTCTTGCTGTCCAATACACCCCCAGTCTTGCTGTCCTGTACACCCCCAGTCTTGCTGTCCAATACACCCCCAGTCTTGCTGTCCAGTACACCCCCGGTCTTGCTGTCCAATACACCCCCGGACTTGCTGTCCAGTACACCCCCGGTCTTGCTGTGCAGTACATCCCCAGTCTTGCTGTCCAGTACACATACGGTCTTGCTGTCCAATACACCCCCAGTCTTGCTGTCCAGTACACCCCCAGTCTTGCTGTCCAATACACCCCCAGTCTTGCTGTCCAATACACCCCCAGTCTTGCTGTCCAGTACACCCCCGGTCTTGCTGTCTAATATACCCCCAGTCTTGCTGTCCAGTACACCCCCAGTCTTGCTGTCCAGTACACCTCCGGTCTTGCTGTCCAATGCACCCCCAGTCTTCCTGTCCAGTACACCGCCAGTCTTGCTGTCCAATACACCCCCAGTCTGGCTGTCCAATACACCCCCAGTCTTGCTGTCTAGTACACCCCCGGTCTTGCTGTCTAATATACCCCCAGTCTTGCTGTCCAGTACACCCCCAGTCTTGCTGTCCAGTACACCTCCGGTCTTGCTGTCCAATACACCCCCAGTCTTGCTGTCCTGTACACCCCCAGTCTTGCTGTCCAATACACCCCCAGTCTTGCTGTCCAATACACCCCCAGTCTTGCTGTCCTGTACACCCCCAGTCTTGCTGTCCAATACACCCCCATTCTTGCCGTCCAATACACACCCAGTCTTGCCTTCCAGTGCACCCCCAGTCTTGCCGTCCAATACACCCCCAGTCTTGCCGTCCAGTGCACCCCCAGTCTTGCCGTCCAATACACCCCCAGTCTTGCCGTCCAGTACACCCCCAGTCTTGCCGTCCAATACAACCCCCAGTCTTGCCGTCCAATACACCCCCAGTCTTGACGTCCAGTACACCCCAAGTCTTGCCGTCCAATACATCCCCAGTCTTGCCGTCCAGTACACCCACAGTCTTGCTGTCCAATACACCCACAGTCTTGCTGTCCAATACACCCCCAGTCTTGCTGTCCAGTACACCCCCGGTCTTGCTGTCCAGAACACCCCCAGTCTTGCTTTACAATACACCCCCGGTCTTGCTGTCCAATACACCCCCAGTCCTGCTGTCCAATACACCCCCAGACTTGCTGTCCAGTACACCCCCAGTCTTGCTGTCCAATACACCCCCAGTCTTGCTGTCCAGAACACCCCCAGTCTTGCTGTCCAATACACCCCTGGTCTTGCTGCCCAATACACCCCCGGTCTGGCTTTCCAGTACACCCCCGGTCTTGCTGTCCAGTAGACCCCCAGTCTTGCTGTCCAGTACACCTCCGGTCTTGCTGTCCAATACACCCCCAGTCTTGCTGTCCAGTACACCCCCAGTCTTGCTGTCCAATACACCCCCAGTCTTGCTCTCTAGTACACCCCCGGTCTTGCTGTCTAATATACCCCCAGTCTTGCTGTCCACTACACCCCAGTCTTGCTGTCCAATACACCCCCAGTCTTGCTGTCCAGTACACCCCCAGTCTTGCAGTCCAATACACCCCCAGTCTTGCTGTCCAGTACACCCCCAGTCTTGCTGTCCAATACACCCCCAGTCTTTCTGTCCAGTACACCCCCGGTCTTGCTGTCCAGTACAGCTCCGGTCTTGCTGTCCAATACACCCCCAGTCTTGCTGTCCAGTACACCTCCGGTCTTGCTGTCCAATACACCCCCAGTCTTGCTGTCCAGTACACCTCCATTCTTGCTGTCCAAGACACCCCCAGTCTTGCTGTCCAGTACACCCCCAGTCTTGCTGTCCAATACACCCCCAGTCTTGCTGTCCAGTACACCCCCAGTCTTGCTGTCCAATACACCCCCAGTCTTGCTGTCCAGTACACCCCCAGTCTTGCTGTCCAATACACCCCCAGTCTTGCTGTCCAATACACACCCAGTCTTGCCGTCCAGTACACCCCCAGCCTTGCCGTCCAATACACCCCCAGTCTTGCCATCCAATACACACCCAGTCTTGCCGTCCAGTACACCCCCAGTCTTGCCGTCCAATACACCCCCAGTCTTGCCGTCCAATGCTCCCCCAGTCTTGCCGTCCAGTACACCCCCAGTCTTGCCGTCCAATACACCCCCAGTCTTGCCGTCCAGTACACCCCCAGTCTTGCCGTCCAATACAACCCCCAGTCTTGCTGTCCAGTACACCCCCAGTCTTGCTGTCCAATACACCCCCAGACTTGCTGTCCAGTACACCTCCGGTCTTGCTGTCCAATACAACCCCAGTCTTGCTGTCCAGTACACCCCCAGTCTTGCTGTCCAATACACCCCCAGTCCTGCTGTCCAGTACACCCCCGGTCTTGCTGTCTAATATACCCCCAGTCTTGCTGTCCAATACACCCCCAGTCTTGCTGTCCAATACACCCCCAGTCTTGCTGATCAGTACACCCCCAGTCTTGCTGTCCAATACACCCCCAGTCTTGCTGTCCAGTACACCCCCAGTCTTGCTGTCCAATACACCCCCAGTCTTGCAGATCAGTACACCCCCGGTCTTGCAGTCCAGTACACCTCCGGACTTGCTGTCCAATACACCCTCAGTCTTGCTGTCCAGTACACCTCCGGTCTTCCTGTCCAATACAACCCCAGTCTTGCTGTCCAGTACACCCCCAGTCTTGCTGTCCAATACACCCCCAGTCTTGCTGTCCAGTACACCCCCAGTCTTGCTGTCCAATACACCCCCAGTCTTGCTGTCCAGTACACCCCCAGTCTTGCTGTCCAATACACCCCCAGTCTTGCTGTCCAATACACCCCTGGTCTTGCTGTCCAATATACCCCAAGTCTTGCTGTCCAATACACCCCCAGTCTTGCCGTCCAATACACACACATTCTTGCCGTCCAGTACACCCCCAGTCTTGCCGTCCAATACACCCCCAGTCTTGCCGTCCAGTACAACCCCAGTCTTGCTGTCCATACACCCCCAGTCTTGCCGTCCAGTACACCCCCAGTCTTGCCGTCGAATACACCCCCAGTCTTGCTGTCCAATACACCCCCAGTCTTGCTGTCCAGTACACCCCCGGACTTGCTGTCCAGAACACCCCCAGTCTTGCTGTCCAATACACCCCCGGTCTTGCTGTCCAATACACCCCCGGACTTGCTGTCCAGTACACCCCCGGTCTTGCTGTGCAGTACATCCCCAGTCTTGCTGTCCAGTACACATACGGTCTTGCTGTCCAATACACCCCCAGTCTTGCTGTCCAGTACACCCCCAGTCTTGCTGTCCAATACACCCCCAGTCTTGCTGTCCAGTACACCCCCGGTCTTGCTGTCTAATATACCCCCAGTCTTGCTGTCCAGTACACCCCCAGTCTTGCTGTCCAGTACACCTCCGGTCTTGCTGTCCAATGCACCCCCATTCTTCCTGTCCAGTACACCGCCAGTCTTGCTGTCCAATACACCCCCAGTCTGGCTGTCCAATACACCCCCAGTCTTGCTGTCTAGTACACCCCCGGTCTTGCTGTCTAATATACCCCCAGTCTTGCTGTCCAGTACACCCCCAGTCTTGCTGTCCAGTACACCTCCGGTATTGCTGTCCAATACACCCCCAGTCTTGCTGTCCTGTACACCCCCAGTCTTGCTGTCCAATACACCCCCAGTCTTGCTGTCCAATACACCCCCAGTCTTGCTGTCCTGTACACCCCCAGTCTTGCGGTCCAATACACCCCCATTCTTGCCGTCCAATACACACCCAGTCTTGCCTTCCAGTGCACCCCCAGTCTTGCCGTCCAATACACCCCCAGTCTTGCCGTCCAGTGCACCCCCAGTCTTGCCGTCCAATACACCCCCAGTCTTGCCGTCCAGTACACCCCCAGTCTTGCCGTCCAATACAACCCCCAGTCTTGCCGTCCAATACACTCCCAGTCTTGACGTCCAGTACACCCCAAGTCTTGCCGTCCAATACATCCCCAGTCTTGCCGTCCAGTACACCCCCAGTCTTGCTGTCCAATACACCCACAGTCTTGCTGTCCAATACACCCCCAGTCTTGCTGTCCAGTACACCCCCGGTCTTGCTGTCCAGAACACCCCCGGTCTTGCTTTACAATACACCCCCGGTCTTGCTGTCCAATACACCCCCAGTCTTGCTGTCCAATACACCCCCAGACTTGCTGTCCAGTACACCCTCAGTCTTGCTGTCCAAAACACCCCCAGTCTTCCTGTCCAGTACATCCCCAGTCTTGGTGTCCAATACAACCCCAGTCATGCTGTCCAATACACCCCCAGTCTTGCCGTCCAAAACACCCCCAATCTTGCCGTCCAGTACAACCCCAGCCTTGCCATCCAATACACCCCCAGTCTTGCTGTCCAGTACACCCCCAGTCTTGCCGTCCAATACACCCCCAGTCTTGACGTCCAGTACACCCGCAGTCCTGCCGTCCATACACCCCCAGTCTTGCCGTCCAGTACAGCCCCAGTCTTGCCGTCCAATACACCCCCAGTCTTGGTGTCCAATACACACCCAGTCTTGCTGTCCAGTACACGCCCGGACTTGCTGTCCAGAACATCCCCCGTCTTGCTGTGCAGTACACCCCCAGTCTTGCTGTCCAGTACACATACGGTCTTGCTGTCCAATACAAGCCCAGTCTTGCTGTCCAGTACACTCCCAGTCTTGCTGTCCAATACACCCCCAGTCTTGCTGTCCAGTACACCCCCGGTCTTGCTGTCTAATATACCCCCAGTCTTGCTGTCCAGTACACCCCCAGTCTTGCTGTCCAGTACACCTCCGGTCTTGCTGTCCAATGCACCTCTAGTCTTCCTGTCCAGTACACCGCCAGTCTTGCTGTCCAATACACCCCCAGTCTGGCTGTCCAATACACCCCCAGTCTTGCTGTCCTGTACACCCCCAGTCTTGCTGTCCAATACACCCCCAGTCCTGCTGTCCAGTACACCCCCGGTCTTGCTGTCTAATATACCCCCAGTCTTGCTGTCCAGTACACCCCCAGTCTTGCTGTCCAATACACCCCCAGTCTTGTTGTCCAGAACACCCCCAGTCTTGCTGTCCAATACACCCCCGGTCTTGCTGCCCAATACACCCCCGGTCTGGCTGTCCAGTACAGCCCCGGTCTTGCTGTCCAGTAGACCCCCAGTCTTGCTGTCCAGTACACCTCCGGTCTTGCTGTCCAATACACACCCAGTCTTGCTGTCCAGTACACCCCCAGTCTTGCTGTCCAATACACCCCCAGTCTTGCTCTCTAGTACACCCCCGGTCTTGCTGTCTAATATACCCCCAGTCTTGCTGTCCACTACACCCCCAGTCTTGCTGTCCAATACACCCCCAGTCTTGCTGTCCAGTACACCCCCAGTCTTGCAGTCCAATACACCCCCAGTCTTGCTGTCCAATACACCCCCAGTCTTTCTGTCCAGTACACCCCCGGTCTTGCTGTCCAGTACACCTCCGGTCTTGCTGTCCAATACACCCCCAGTCTTGCTGTCCAGTACACCTCCGGTCTTGCTGTCCAATACACCCCCAGTCTTCCTGTCCAGTACACCTCCGTTCTTGCTGTCCAATACACCCCCAGTCTTGCTGTCCAAAACACCCCCAGTCTTCCTGTCCAGTACATCCCCAGTCTTGGTGTCCAATACAACCCCAGTCATGCTGTCCAATACACCCCCAGTCTTGCCGTCCAAAACACCCCCAATCTTGCCGTCCAGTACAACCCCAGCCTTGCCATCCAATACACCCCCAGTCTTGCTGTCCAGTACACCCCCAGTCTTGCCGTCCAATACACCCCCAGTCTTGACGTCCAGTACACCCGCAGTCCTGCCGTCCATACACCCCCAGTCTTGCCGTCCAGTACAGCCCCAGTCTTGCCGTCCAATACACCCCCAGTCTTGGTGTCCAATACACACCCAGTCTTGCTGTCCAGTACACGCCCGGACTTGCTGTCCAGAACATCCCCCGTCTTGCTGTGCAGTACACCCCCAGTCTTGCTGTCCAGTACACATACGGTCTTGCTGTCCAATACAAGCCCAGTCTTGCTGTCCAGTACACTCCCAGTCTTGCTGTCCAATACACCCCCAGTCTTGCTGTCCAGTACACCCCCGGTCTTGCTGTCTAATATACCCCCAGTCTTGCTGTCCAGTACACCCCCAGTCTTGCTGTCCAGTACACCTCCGGTCTTGCTGTCCAATGCACCTCTAGTCTTCCTGTCCAGTACACCGCCAGTCTTGCTGTCCAATACACCCCCAGTCTGGCTGTCCAATACACCCCCAGTCTTGCTGTCCTGTACACCCCCAGTCTTGCTGTCCAATACACCCCCAGTCCTGCTGTCCAGTACACCCCCGGTCTTGCTGTCTAATATACCCCCAGTCTTGCTGTCCAGTACACCCCCAGTCTTGCTGTCCAATACACCCCCAGTCTTGTTGTCCAGAACACCCCCAGTCTTGCTGTCCAATACACCCCCGGTCTTGCTGCCCAATACACCCCCGGTCTGGCTGTCCAGTACAGCCCCGGTCTTGCTGTCCAGTAGACCCCCAGTCTTGCTGTCCAGTACACCTCCGGTCTTGCTGTCCAATACACACCCAGTCTTGCTGTCCAGTACACCCCCAGTCTTGCTGTCCAATACACCCCCAGTCTTGCTCTCTAGTACACCCCCGGTCTTGCTGTCTAATATACCCCCAGTCTTGCTGTCCACTACACCCCCAGTCTTGCTGTCCAATACACCCCCAGTCTTGCTGTCCAGTACACCCCCAGTCTTGCAGTCCAATACACCCCCAGTCTTGCTGTCCAATACACCCCCAGTCTTTCTGTCCAGTACACCCCCGGTCTTGCTGTCCAGTACACCTCCGGTCTTGCTGTCCAATACACCCCCAGTCTTGCTGTCCAGTACACCTCCGGTCTTGCTGTCCAATACACCCCCAGTCTTCCTGTCCAGTACACCTCCGTTCTTGCTGTCCAATACACCCCCAGTCTTGCTGTCCAGTACACCCCCAGTCTTGCTGTCCAATACACCCCCAGTCTTGCTGTCCAGTACACCCCCAGTCTTGCTGTCCAATACACCCCCAGTCTTGCTGTCCAGTACACCCCCAGTCTTGCTGTCCATACACCCCCAGTCTTGCTGTCCAATACACACCCTGTCTTGCCGTCCAGTACACCCCCAGCCTTGCCGTCCAATACACCCCCAGTCTTGCCATCCAATACACACCCAGTCTTGCCGTCCAGTACATCCCCAGTCTTGCCGTCCAATACACCCCCAGTCTTGCCGTCCAATGCACCCCCAGTCTTGCCGTCCAGTACACCCCCAGACTTGCCGTCCAATACACCCCCAGTCTTGCCGTCCAGTACACCCCCAGTCTTGCCGTCCAATACAACCCCCAGTCTTGCTGTCCAGTACACACCCGGTCTTGCTGTCCAATACACCCCCAGTCTTGCTGTCCAGTACACCCCCGGTCTTGCTGTCTAATATACCCCCAGTCTTGCTGTCCAGTACACCCCCAGTCTTGCTGTCCAATACACCCCCAGTCTTGCTGTCCAGAACACCCCCAGACTTGCTGTCCAATACACCCCCGGTCTTGCTGTCCAATACACCCCCGGACTTGCTGTCCAGTACACCCCCTGTCTTGCTGTCCAGTACACCCCCAGACTTGCTGTCCAGTACACCTCCGGTCTTGCTGTCCAATACACCCCCAGTCTTGCTGTCCAGTACACCCCCAGTCTTGCTGTCCAATACACCCCCAGTCCTGCTGTCCAGTACACCCCCGGTCTTGCTGTCTAATATAACCCCAGTCTTGCTGTCCAATACACCCCCAGTCTTGCTGTCCAATACACCCCCAGTCTTGCTGATCAGTACACCCCCAGTCTTGCTGTCCAATACACACCCAGTCTTGCTGTCCAGTACACCCCCAGTCTTGCTGTCCAATACACCCCCAGTCTTGCAGTTCAGTACACCCCCGGTCTTGCTGTCCAGTACACCTCCGGACCAGCTGTCCAATACACCCTCAGTCTTGCTGTCCAGTACACCTCCGGTCTTCCTGTCCAATACACCCCCAGTCTTGCTGTCCAGTACACCCCCAGTCTTGCTGTCCAATACACCCCCAGTCTTTCTGTCCAGTACACCCCCAGTCTTGCTGTCCAATACACCCCCAGTCTTGCTGTCCAGTACACCCCCAGTCTTGCTGTCCAATACACCCCCAGTCTTGCTGTCCAGTACACCCCTGGTCTTGCTGTCCAATATACCCCAAGTCTTGCTGTCCAATACACCCCCAGTCTTGCCGTCCAATACACACACAGTCTTGCCGTCCAGTACACCCCCAGTCTTGCCGTCCAATACACCCCCAGTCTTGCCGTCCAGTACACCCCCAGTCTTGCCGTCCAATACAACCCCCAGTCTTGCTGTCCAGTACACCCCCAGTCTTGCTGTCCAGTACACCTCCGGTCTTGCTGTCCAATGCACCCCTAGTCTTCCTGTCCAGTACACCGCCAGTCTTGCTGTCCAATACACCCCCAGTCTGGCTGTCCAATACACCCCCAGTCTTGCTGTCCTGTACACCCCCAGTCTTGCTGTCCAATACACCCCCAGTCCTGCTGTCCAGTACACCCCCGGTCTTGCTGTCTAATATACCCCCAGTCTTGCTGTCCAGTACACCCCCAGTCTTGCTGTCCAATACACCCCTGTCTTGCTGTCCAGAACACCCCCAGTCTTGCTGTCCAATACACCCCCGGTCATGCTGCCCAATACACCCCCGGTCTGGCTGTCCAGTACACCCCCGGTCTTGCTGTCCAGTAGTCCCCCAGTCTTGCTGTCCAGTACACCTCCGGTCTTGCTGTCCAATACACCCCCAGTCTTGCTGTCCAGCACACCCCCAGTCTTGCTGTCCAGTACACCCCCAGTCTTGCTGTCCAATACACCCCCAGTCTTTCTGTCCAGTACACCCCCGGTCTTGCTGTCCAGTACACCTCCGGTCTTGCTGTCCAATACACCCCCAGTCTTGCTGTCCAGTACACCTCCGGTCTTGCTGTCCAATACACCCCCAGTCTTGCTGTCCAGTACACCTCCGTTCTTGCTGTCCAATACACCCCCAGTCTTGCTGTCCAGTACACCCCCAGTCTTGCTGTCCAATACACCCCCAGTCTTGCTGTCCAGTACACCCCCAGTCTTGCTGTCCAATACACCCCCAGTCTTGCTGTCCAGTACACCCCCAGTCTTGCTGTCCAATACACCCCCAGTCTTGCTGTCCAATACACACCCTGTCTTGCCGTCCAGTACACCCCCAGCCTTGCCGTCCAATACACCCCCAGTCTTGCCATCCAATACACACCCAGTCTTGCCGTCCAGTACACCCCCAGTCTTGCCGTCCAATACACCCCCAGTCTTGCCGTCCAATGCACCCCCAGTCTTGCCGTCCAGTACACCCCCAGACCTGCCGTCCAATACACCCCCAGTCTTGCCGTCCAGTACACCCCCAGTCTTGCCGTCCAATACAACCCCCAGTCTTGCTGTCCAGTACACCCCCAGTCTTGCTGTCCAATACACCCCCAGTCTTGCTGTCCAGTACACCCCCGGTCTTGCTGTCTAATATACCCCCAGTCTTGCTGTCCAGTACACCCCCAGTCTTGCTGTCCAATACACCCCCAGTCTTGCTGTCCAGAACACCCCCAGACTTGCTGTCCAATACACCCCCGGTCTTGCTGTCCAATACACCCCCGGACTTGCTGTCCAGTACACCCCCTGTCTTGCTGTCCAGTACACCCCCAGACTTGCTGTCAAATACACCTCCGGTCTTGCTGTCCAATACACCCCCAGTCTTGCTGTCCAGTACAACCCCAGTATTGCTGTCCAATACACCCCCAGTCCTGCTGTCCAGTACACCCCCGGTCTTGCTGTCTAATATACCCCCAGTCTTCCCCCAGTCTTGCTGTCCAATACACCCCCAGTCTTGCTGTCCAATACACCCCCAGTCTTGCTGATCAGTACACCCCCAGTCTTGCTGTCCAATACACCCCCAGTCTTGCTGTCCAGTACACCCCCAGTCTTGCTGTCCAATACACCCCCAGTCTTGCAGTTCAGTACACCCCCGGTCTTGCTGTCCAGTACACCTCCGGACTTGCTGTCCAATACACCCTCAGTCTTGCTGTCCAGTACACCTCCGGTCTTCCTGTCCAATACACCCCCAGTCTTGCTGTTCCAGTACACCCCCAGTCTTGCTGTCCAATACACCCCCAGTCTTGCTGTCCAGTACACCTCCGTTCTTGCTGTCCAATACACCCCCAGTCTTGCAGTCCAGTACACCCCCAGTCTTGCTGTCCAATACACCCCCAGTCTTGCTGTCCAGTACACCCCCAGTCTTGCTGTCCAATACACCCCCAGTCTTGCTGTCCAGTACACCCCCAGTCTTGCTGTCCAATACACCCCCAGTCTTGCTGTCCAATACACACCCTGTCTTGCCGTCCAGTACACCCCCAGCCTTGCCGTCCAATACACCCCCAGTCTTGCCATCCAATACACACCCAGTCTTGCCGTCCAGTACACCCCCAGTCTTGCCGTCCAATACACCCCCAGTCTTGCCGTCCAATGCACCCCCAGTCTTGCCGTCCAGTACACCCCCAGACTTGCCGTCCAATACACCCCCAGTCTTGCCGTCCAGTACACCCCGAGTCTTGCCGTCCAATACAACCCCCAGTCTTGCTGTCCAGTACACCCCCAGTCTTGCTGTCCAATACACCCCCAGTCTTGCTGTCCAGTACAACCCCGGTCTTGCTGTCTAATATACCCCCAGTCTTGCTGTCCAGTACAACCCCAGTCTTGCTGTCCAATACACCCCCAGTCTTGCTGTCCAGAACACCCCCAGACTTGCTGTCCAATACACCCCCGGTCTTGCTGTCCAATACACCCCCGGACTTGCTGTCCAGTACACCCCCTGTCTTGCTGTCCAGTACACCCCCAGACTTGCTGTCCAGTACACCTCCGGTCTTGCTGTCCAATACACCCCCAGTCTTGCTGTCCAGTACACCCCCAGTCTTGCTGTCCAATACACCCCCAGTCCTGCTGTCCAGTACACCCCCGGTCTTGCTGTCAAATATACCCCCAGTCTTGCTGTCCAATACACCTCCAGTCTTGCTGTCCAATACACACCCAGTCTTGCTGATCAGTACACCCCCAGTCTTGCTGTCCAATACACCCCCAGTCTTGCTGTCCAGTACACCCCCAGTCTTGCTGTCCAATACACCCCCAGTCTTGCAGTTCAGTACACCCCCGGTCTTGCTGTCCAGTACACCTCCGGACTTGCTGTCCAATACACCCTCAGTCTTGCTGTCCAGTACACCTCCGGTCTTCCTGTCCAATACACCCCCAGTCTTGCTGTCCAGTACACCCCCAGTCTTGCTGTCCAATACAACCCCAGTCTTGCTGTCCAGTACACACCCAGTCTTGCTGTCCAATACACCCCCAGTCTTGCTGTCCAGTACACCCCCAGTCTTGCTGTCCAATACACCCCTAGTCTTGCTGTCCAGTACACCACTGGTCTTGCTGTCCAATATACCCCAAGTCTTGCTGTCCAATACACCCCCGGACTTGCTGTCCAGTACACCCCCAGTCTTGCCGTCCAATACACACACAGTCTTGCCGTCCAGTACACCCCCAGTCTTGCCGTCCAATACACCCCCAGTCTTGCCGTCCAGTACACCCCCAGTCTTGCCGTCCAATACACCGCCAGTCTTGACGTCCAGTACACCCCCAGTCTTGCCGTCCAATACACCCCCAGACTTGCTGTCCGATACACCCCCAGTCTTGCTGTCCAGTACACCCCCAGTCTTGCCGTCCAATACACCCCCAGTCTTGCCATCCAATACACCCCCAGTCTTGCTGTCCAATGCACCCCCTGTCTTGCCGTCCAGTACACCCCCAGTCTTGCCGTCCAATACACCCCCAGTCTTGCCGTCCAGTACACCCCCAGTCTTGCCGTCCAATACAACCCCAGTCTTGCTGTCCAGTACACCCCCAGTCTTGCTGTCCAATACACCCCCAGTCTTGCTGTCCAGTACACCCCCGGGCTTGCTGTCTAATATACCCCCAGTCTTGCTGTCCAGTACACCCCCAGTCTTGCTGTCCAATACACCCCCAGTCTTGCTGTCCAGTACACCCCTGGTCTTGCTGTCCAATATACCCCAAGTCTTGCTGTCCAATACACCCACAGTCTTGCCGTCCAATACACACCCAGTCTTGCCGTCCAGTACACCCCCAGTCTTGCCGTCCAATACACCCCCAGTCTTGCCGTCCAGTACACCCCCAGTCTTGCCGTCCAATACAACCCCCAGTCTTGCTGTCCAATACACCCCCAGTCTTGACGTCCAGTACTCCCCCAGTCTTGCCGTCCAATACACCCCCAGTCTTGCCGTCCAGTACACCCCCAGTCTTGCTGTGCAATACACCCCCAGACTTGCTGTCCGATACACCCCCAGTCTTGCTGTCCGGTGCACGCCTGGTCTTGCTGTCCAGAACACCCCCAGTCTTGCTGTACAATACACCCCCGGTCTTGCTGTCCAATACACCCCGGACTTGCTGTCCAGTACACCCCCGGTCTTTCTGTCCAGTACACCCCCCGTCTTGCTGTCCAGTACACCTCCGGTCTTGCTGTCCAATACACCCCCAGTCTTGCTGTCCAGTACACCTCCGGTCTTGCTGTCCAATACACCCCCAGTCTTGCTGTCCAGTACACCCCCAGTCTTGCTGTCCAATACACCCCCAGTCTTGCTGTCCAGTACACCCCCAGTCTTGCTGTCCAATACACCCCCAGTCTTGCTGTCCAGTACACCACCAGTCTTGCAGTCCAATACACCCCCAGTCTTGCTGTCCAGTACACCCCCAGTCTTGCTGTCCAGTACACCCCCGGTCTTGCTGTCCAATATACCCCCAGTCTTGCTGTCCAATACACCCCCAGTCTTGCCGTCCAATACACCCCCAGTCTTGCCGTCCAGTACACCCCCAGTCTTGCCGTCCAATACCACCCAGTCTTGCCGTCCAGTACACCCCCAGTCTTGCCGTCCAATACAACCCCCAGCCTTGCTGTGCAGTACACCCCCAGTCTTGCCGTCCAATACCACCCAGTCTTGCCGTCCAGTACACCCCCAGTCTTGCCGTCCAATACAACCCCCAGCCTTGCTGTCCAGTACACCCCCAGTATTGGTGTCCAATACACCCCCAGTCTTGCCGTCCAATACACCCCCAGTCTTGGTGTCCAGTACACCCCCAGTCTTGCTGTCCAATACACCCCCAGTCTTGCTGTCCAGTACACCCCCGGTCTTGCTGTCCAATACACCCCCGGACTTGCCGTCCAGTACACACACAGTCTTGCCGTCTAATACACCCCCAGTCTTGCCGTCCAATACACCTCCAGTCTTGCTGTCCAGTACACCCCGGTCTTGCTGTCCAGTAGACCCCCGGTCTTGCTGTCCAATATACCCCCAGTCTTGCTGTCCAGTACACCCCCAGTCTTGCTGTCCAATACACCCCCAGTCTTGCTGTCCAGTACACCCCCAGTCTTGCCGTCCAATACACACCCAGTCTTGCCGTCCAGTACACCCCCAGTCTTGCCGTCCAATACACCCCCAGTCTTGCTGTACAGAACACCCCCAGACTTGCTGTCCAATACACCCCCAGTCTTGCTGTCCAATACACCCCCGGACTAGCTGTCCAGTACACCCCCTGTCTTGCTGTCCAGTACACCCCCAGACTTGCTGTCCAGTACACCTCCGGTCTTGCTGTCCAATACACCCCCAGTCTTGCTGTCCAATACACCCCCAGCCTTGCTGATCAGTACACCCCCAGTCTTGCTGTCCAATACACCCCCAGTCTTGCTGTCCAGTACACCCCCAGTCTTGCTGTCCAATACACCCCCAGTCTTGCAGTTCAGTACACCCCCGGTCTTGCTGTCCAGTACACCTCCGGACTTGCTGTCCAATACACCCCCAGTCTTGCTGTCCAGTACACCTCCGGTCTTCCTGTCCAATACACCCCCAGTCTTGCTGTCCAGTACACCCCCAGACTTGCTGTCCAATACACCCCCAGTCTTGCTGTCCAGTACACCCCCAGTCTTGCTGTCCAATAAACCCCCAGTCTTGCTGTCCAGTACTCCCCCAGTCTTGCTGTCCAATACACCCCCAGTCTTGCTGTCCAGTACACCCCTGGTCTTGCTGTCCAATATACCCCGTCTTGCTGTCCAATACACCCCCAGTCTTGCCGTACAATACACACCCAGTCTTGCCGTCCAATACACCCCCAGTCTTGCCGTCCAGTACACCCCCTGTCTTGCCGTCCAATACAACCCCCAGTCTTGCTGTCCAATACACCGCCAGTCTTGACGTCCAGTACACCCCCAGTCTTGCCGTCCAATACACCCCCAGTCTTGCCGTCCAGTACACCCCCAGTCTTGCTGTCCAATACACCCCCAGACTTGCTGTCCGATACACCCCCAGTCTTGCTGTCCAGTACACCCCGAGTCTTGCCGTCCAATACACCCCCAGTCTTGCCATCCAATACACACCCAGTCTTGCCGTCCAGTACACCCCCAGTCTTGCCGTCCAATACAACCCCCAGTCTTGCTGTCCAATACACCCCCAGTCTTGACGTCCAGTACTCCCCCAGTCTTGCCGTCCAATACACCCCCAGTCTTGCCGTCCAGTACACCCCCAGTCTTGCTGTGCAATACACCCCCAGACTTGCTGTCCGATACACCCCCAGTCTTGCTGTCCGGTGCACGCCTGGTCTTGCTGTCCAGAACACCCCCAGTCTTGCTGTACAATACACCCCCGGTCTTGCTGTCCAATACACCCCGGACTTGCTGTCCAGTACACCCCCGGTCTTTCTGTCCAGTACACCCCCCGTCTTGCTGT
Organism: Hemitrygon akajei; assembly: GCF_048418815.1. Lineage (NCBI taxonomy): Eukaryota > Metazoa > Chordata > Chondrichthyes > Myliobatiformes > Dasyatidae > Hemitrygon > Hemitrygon akajei. The sequence goes on from NC_133134.1 coordinate 70,141,730, forward strand.
CCAGTACACCTCCGGTCTTGCTGTCCAATACACCCCCAGTCTTGCTGTCCAGTACACCTCCGGTCTTGCTGTCCAATACACCCCCAGTCTTGCTGTCCAGTACACCCCCAGTCTTGCTGTCCAATACACCCCCAGTCTTGCTGTCCAGTACACCCCCAGTCTTGCTGTCCAATACACCCCCAGTCTTGCTGTCCAGTACACCACCAGTCTTGCAGTCCAATACACCCCCAGTCTTGCTGTCCAGTACACCCCCAGTCTTGCTGTCCAGTACACCCCCGGTCTTGCTGTCCAATATACCCCCAGTCTTGCTGTCCAATACACCCCCAGTCTTGCCGTCCAATACACCCCCAGTCTTGCCGTCCAGTACACCCCCAGTCTTGCCGTCCAATACCACCCAGTCTTGCCGTCCAGTACACCCCCAGTCTTGCCGTCCAATACAACCCCCAGCCTTGCTGTGCAGTACACCCCCAGTCTTGCCGTCCAATACCACCCAGTCTTGCCGTCCAGTACACCCCCAGTCTTGCCGTCCAATACAACCCCCAGCCTTGCTGTCCAGTACACCCCCAGTATTGGTGTCCAATACACCCCCAGTCTTGCCGTCCAATACACCCCCAGTCTTGGTGTCCAGTACACCCCCAGTCTTGCTGTCCAATACACCCCCAGTCTTGCTGTCCAGTACACCCCCGGTCTTGCTGTCCAAAACACCCCCGGACTTGCCGTCCAGTACACACACAGTCTTGCCGTCTAATACACCCCCAGTCTTGCCGTCCAATACACCTCCAGTCTTGCTGTCCAGTACACCCCGGTCTTGCTGTCCAGTAGACCCCCGGTCTTGCTGTCCAATATACCCCCAGTCTTGCTGTCCAGTACACCCCCAGTCTTGCTGTCCAATACACCCCCAGTCTTGCTGTCCAGTACACCCCCAGTCTTGCCGTCCAATACACACCCAGTCTTGCCGTCCAGTACACCCCCAGTCTTGCCGTCCAATACACCCCCAGTCTTGCTGTACAGAACACCCCCAGACTTGCTGTCCAATACACCCCCAGTCTTGCTGTCCAATACACCCCCGGACTAGCTGTCCAGTACACCCCCTGTCTTGCTGTCCAGTACACCCCCAGACTTGCTGTCCAGTACACCTCCGGTCTTGCTGTCCAATACACCCCCAGTCTTGCTGTCCAATACACCCCCAGTCTTGCTGATCAGTACACCCCCAGTCTTGCTGTCCAATACACCCCCAGTCTTGCTGTCCAGTACACCCCCAGTCTTGCTGTCCAATACACCCCCAGTCTTGCAGTTCAGTACACCCCCGGTCTTGCTGTCCAGTACACCTCCGGACTTGCTGTCCAATACACCCCCAGTCTTGCTGTCCAGTACACCTCCGGTCTTCCTGTCCAATACACCCCCAGTCTTGCTGTCCAGTACACCCCCAGACTTGCTGTCCAATACACCCCCAGTCTTGCTGTCCAGTACACCCCCAGTCTTGCTGTCCAATAAACCCCCAGTCTTGCTGTCCAGTACTCCCCCAGTCTTGCTGTCCAATACACCCCCAGTCTTGCTGTCCAGTACACCCCTGGTCTTGCTGTCCAATATACCCCGTCTTGCTGTCCAATACACCCCCAGTCTTGCCGTACAATACACACCCAGTCTTGCCGTCCAATACACCCCCAGTCTTGCCGTCCAGTACACCCCCTGTCTTGCCGTCCAATACAACCCCCAGTCTTGCTGTCCAATACACCGCCAGTCTTGACGTCCAGTACACCCCCAGTCTTGCCGTCCAATACACCCCCAGTCTTGCCGTCCAGTACACCCCCAGTCTTGCTGTCCAATACACCCCCAGACTTGCTGTCCGATACACCCCCAGTCTTGCTGTCCAGTACACCCCCAGTCTTGCCGTCCAATACACCCCCAGTCTTGCCATCCAATACACACCCAGTCTTGCCGTCCAGTACACCCCCAGTCTTGCCGTCCAATACACCCCCAGTCTTGCAGTCCAATGCACCCCCAGTCTTGCCGTCCAGTACACCCCCAGTCTTGCCGTCCAATACACCCCCAGTCTTGCCGTCCAGTACACCCCCAGTCTCGCCGTCCAATACAACCCCCAGTCTTGCTGTCCAGTACACCCCCAGTCTTGCTGTCCAATACACCCCCAGTCTTGCTGTCCAGTACACCCCCGGTCTTGCTGTCTAATATACCCCCAGTCTTGCTGTACAGTACACCCCCAGTCTTGCTGTCCAATACACCCCCAGTCTTGCTGTCCAGTACACCCCTGGCCTTGCTGTCCAATATACCCCAAGTCTTGCTGTCCAATACACCCCCAGTCTTGCCGTCCAATACACACCCAGTCTTGCCGTCCAGTACACCCCCAGTCTTGCCGTCCAATACACCCCCAGTCTTGCCGTCCAGTACACCCCCAGTCTTGCCGTCCAATACAACCCCCAGTCTTGCTGTCCAATACACCCCCAGTCTTGACGTCCAGTACACCCCCAGTCTTGCCGTCCAATACACCCCCAGTCTTGCCGTCCAGTACACCCCCAGTCTTGCTGTCCAATACACCCCCAGACTTGCTGTCCGATACACCCCCAGTCTTGCTGTCCAGTGCACCCGCGGTCTTGCTGTCCAGAACACCCCCGGTCTTGCTGTACAATACACCCCCGGTCTTGCTGTCCAATACACCCCGGACTTGCTGTCCAGTACACCCCCGGTCTTGCTGTCCAGTACACCCCCCCGTCTTGCTTTCCAGTACACCTCCGGTCTTGCTGTCCAATACACCCCCAGTCTTGCTGTCCAGTACACCTCCGGTCTTGCTGTCCAATACACCCCCAGTCTTGCTGTCCAGTACACCCCCGGTCTTGCTGTCCAATACACCCCCAGTCTTGCTGTCCAGTACACCCCCAGTCTTGCTGTCCAATACACCCCCAGTCTTGCTGTCCAGTACACCACCAGTCTTGCAGTCCAATACACCCCCAGTCTTGCTGTCCAGTTCACCCCCAGTCTTGCCGTCCAGTACACCCCCAGTCTTGCCGTCCAATACAACCCCCAGCCTTGCTGTGCAGTACACCCCCAGTATTGGTGTCCAATACACCACCAGTCTTGCCGTCCAATACACCCCCAGTCTTGGTGTCCAGTACACCCCCAGTCTTGCTGTCCAATACACCCCCAGTCTTGCTGTCCAGTACACCCCCGGTCTTGCTGTCCAATACACCCCCGGACTTGCCGTCCAGTACACCCCCTGTCTTGCCGTCCAATACAACCCCCAGTCTTGCTGTCCAATACACCGCCAGTCTTGACGTCCAGTACACCCCCAGTCTTGCCGTCCAATACACCCCCAGTCTTGCCGTCCAGTACACCCCCAGTCTTGCTGTCCAATACACCCCAGACTTGCTGTCCGATACACCCCCAGTCTTGCTGTCCAGTACACCCCCAGTCTTGCCGTCCAATACACCCCCAGTCTTGTCATCCAATACACACCCAGTCTTGCCGTCCAGTACACCCCCAGTCTTGCCGTCCAATACACCCCCAGTCTTGCAGTCCAATGCACCCCCAGTCTTGCCGTCCAGTACACCCCCAGTCTTGCCGTCCAATACACCCCCAGTCTTGACGTCCAGTACACCCCCAGTCTCGCCGTCCAATACAACCCCCAGTCTTGCTGTCCAGTACACCCCCAGTCTTGCTGTCCAATACACCCCCAGTCTTGCTGTCCAGTACACCCCCGGTCTTGCTGTCTAATATACCCCCAGTCTTGCTGTACAGTACACCCCCAGTCTTGCTGTCCAATACACCCCCAGTCTTGCTGTCCAGTACACCCCTGGCCTTGCTGTCCAATATACCCCAAGTCTTGCTGTCCAATACACCCCAGTCTTGCTGTCCAATACACACCCAGTCTTGCCGTCCAGTACACCCCCAGTCTTGCCGTCCAATACACCCCCAGTCTTGCCGTCCAGTACACCCCCAGTCTTGCCGTCCAATACAACCCCCAGTCTTGCTGTCCAATACACCCCCAGTCTTGACGTCCAGTACACCCCCAGTCTTGCCGTCCAATACACCCCCAGTCTTGCCGTCCAGTACACCCCCAGTCTTGCTGTCCAATACACCCCCAGACTTGCTGTCCGATACACCCCCAGTCTTGCTGTCCAGTGCACCCGCGGTCTTGCTGTCCAGAACACCCCCGGTCTTGCTGTACAATACACCCCCGGTCTTGCTGTCCAATACACCCCGGACTTGCTGTCCAGTACACCCCCGGTCTTGCTGTCCAGTACACCCCCCGTCTTGCTTTCCAGTACACCTCCGGTCTTGCTGTCCAATACACCCCCAGTCTTGCTGTCCAGTACACCTCCGGTCTTGCTGTCCAATACACCCCCAGTCTTGCTGTCCAGTACACCCCCGGTCTTGCTGTCCAATACACCCCCAGTCTTGCTGTCCAGTACACCCCCAGTCTTGCTGTCCAATACACCCCCAGTCTTGCTGTCCAGTACACCACCAGTCTTGCAGTCCAATACACCCCCAGTCTTGCTGTCCAGTTCACCCCCAGTCTTGCCGTCCAGTACACCCCCAGTCTTGCCGTCCAATACAACCCCCAGCCTTGCTGTGCAGTACACCCCCAGTATTGGTGTCCAATACACCACCAGTCTTGCCGTCCAATACACCCCCAGTCTTGGTGTCCAGTACACCCCCAGTCTTGCTGTCCAATACACCCCCAGTCTTGCTGTCCAGTACACCCCCGGTCTTGCTGTCCAATACACCCCCGGACTTGACGTCCAGTACACACACAGTCTTGCCGTCTAATACACCCCCAGTCTTGCCGTCCAATACACCTCCAGTCTTGCTGTCCAGTACACCCCGGTCTTGCTGTCCAGTAGACCCCCGGTCTTGCTGTCCAATATACCCCCAGTCTTGCTGTCCAGTACACCCCCAGTCTTGCTGTCCAATACACCCCCAGTCTTGCTGTCCAGTACACCCCCAGTCTTGCCGTCCAATACACACCCAGTCTTGCCGTCCAGTACACCCCCAGTCTTGCCGTCCAATACACCCCCAGTCTTGCTGTACAGAACACCCCCAGACTTGCTGTCCAATACACCCCCGGTCTTGCTGTCCAATACACCCCCGGACTAGCTGTCCAGTACACCCCCTGTCTTGCTGTCCAGTACACCCCCAGACTTGCTGTCCAGTACACCTCCGGTCTTGCTGTCCAATACACCCCCAGTCTTGCTGTCCAATACACCCCCAGTCTTGCTGATCAGTACACCCCCAGTCTTGCTGTCCAATACACCCCCAGTCTTGCTGTCCAGTACACCCCCAGTCTTGCTGTCCAATACACCCCCAGTCTTGCAGTTCAGTACACCCCCGGTCTTGCTGTCCAGTACACCTCCGGACTTGCTGTCCAATACACCCCCAGTCTTGCTGTCCAGTACACCTCCGGTCTTCCTGTCCAATACACCCCCAGTCTTGCTGTCCAGTACACCCCCAGTCTTGCTGTCCAATACACCCCCAGTCTTGCTGTCCAGTACACCCCCAGTCTTGCTGTCCAATACACCCCCAGTCTTGCTGTCCAGTACTCCCCCAGTCTTGCTGTCCAATACACCCCCAGTCTTGCTGTCCAGTACACCCCTGGTCTTGCTGTCCAATATACCCCGTCTTGCTGTCCAATACACCCCCAGTCTTGCCGTACAATACACACCCAGTCTTGCCGTCCAATACACCCCCAGTCTTGCCGTCCAGTACACCCCCTGTCTTGCCGTCCAATACAACCCCCAGTCTTGCTGTCCAATACACCGCCAGTCTTGACGTCCAGTACACCCCCAGTCTTGCCGTCCAATACACCCCCAGTCTTGCCGTCCAGTACACCCCCAGTCTTGCTGTCCAATACACCCCCAGACTTGCTGTCCGATACACCCCCAGTCTTGCTGTCCAGTACACCCCCAGTCTTGCCGTCCAATACACCCCCAGTCTTGCCATCCAATACACACCCAGTCTTGCCGTCCAGTACACCCCCAGTCTTGCCGTCCAATACACCCCCAGTCTTGCAGTCCAATGCACCCCCAGTCTTGCCGTCCAGTACACCCCCAGTCTTGCCGTCCAATACACCCCCAGTCTTGCCGTCCAGTACACCCCCAGTCTCGCCGTCCAATACAACCCCCAGTCTTGCTGTCCAGTACACCCCCAGTCTTGCTGTCCAATACACCCCCAGTCTTGCTGTCCAGTACACCCCCGGTCTTGCTGTCTAATATACCCCCAGTCTTGCTGTACAGTACACCCCCAGTCTTGCTGTCCAATACACCCCCAGTCTTGCTGTCCAGTACACCCCTGGCCTTGCTGTCCAATATACCCCAAGTCTTGCTGTCCAATACACCCCCAGTCTTGCCGTCCAATACACACCCAGTCTTGCCGTCCAGTACACCCCCAGTCTTGCCGTACAATACACCCCCAGTCTTGCCGTCCAGTACACCCCCAGTCTTGCCGTCCAATACAACCCCCAGTCTTGCTGTCCAATACACCCCCAGTCTTGACGTCCAGTACACCCCCAGTCTTGCCGTCCAATACACCCCCAGTCTTGCCGTCCAGTACACCCCCAGTCTTGCTGTCCAATACACCCCCAGACTTGCTGTCCGATACACCCCCAGTCTTGCTGTCCAGTGCACCCGCGGTCTTGCTGTCCAGAACACCCCCGGTCTTGCTGTACAATACACCCCCGGTCTTGCTGTCCAATACACCCCGGACTTGCTGTCCAGTACACCCCCGGTCTTGCTGTCCAGTACACCCCCCGTCTTGCTTTCCAGTACACCTCCGGTCTTGCTGTCCAATACACCCCCAGTCTTGCTGTCCAGTACACCTCCGGTCTTGCTGTCCAATACACCCCCAGTCTTGCTGTCCAGTACACCCCCGGTCTTGCTGTCCAATACACCCCCAGTCTTGCTGTCCAGTACACCCCCAGTCTTGCTGTCCAGTACACCCCCAGTCTTGCTGTCCAATACACCCCCAGACTTGCTGTCCGATACACCCCCAGTCTTGCTGTCCAGTGCACCCGCGGTCTTGCTGTCCAGAACACCCCCGGTCTTGCTGTACAATACACCCCCGGTCTTGCTGTCCAATACACCCCGGACTTGCTGTCCAGTACACCCCCGGTCTTGCTGTCCAGTACACCCCCCGTCTTGCTTTCCAGTACACCTCCGGTCTTGCTGTCCAATACACCCCCAGTCTTGCTGTCCAGTACACCTCCGGTCTTGCTGTCCAATACACCCCCAGTCTTGCTGTCCAGTACACCCCCGGTCTTGCTGTCCAATACACCCCCAGTCTTGCTGTCCAGTACACCCCCAGTCTTGCTGTCCAATACACCCCCAGTCTTGCTGTCCAGTACACCACCAGTCTTGCAGTCCAATACACCCCCAGTCTTGCTGTCCAGTTCACCCCCAGTCTTGCCGTCCAGTACACCCCCAGTCTTGCCGTCCAATACAACCCCCAGCCTTGCTGTGCAGTACACCCCCAGTATTGGTGTCCAATACACCCCCAGTCTTGCCGTCCAATACACCCCCAGTCTTGGTGTCCAGTACACCCCCAGTCTTGCTGTCCAATACACCCCCAGTCTTGCTGTCCAGTACACCCCCGGTCTTGCTGTCCAATACACCCCCGGACTTGCCGTCCAGTACACACACAGTCTTGCCGTCTAATACACCCCCAGTCTTGCCGTCCAATACACCTCCAGTCTTGCTGTCCAGTACACCCCGGTCTTGCTGTCCAGTAGACCCCCGGTCTTGCTGTCCAATATACCCCCGGTCTTGCTGTCCAGTACACCCCCAGTCTTCCTGTCCAATACACCCCCAGTCTTGCTGTCCAGTACACCCCCAGTCTTGCCGTCCAATACACACCCAGTCTTGCCGTCCAGTACACCCCCAGTCTTGCCGTCCAATACACCCCCAGTCTTGCTGTACAGAACACCCCCAGACTTGCTGTCCAATACACCCCCGGTCTTGCTGTCCAATACACCCCCGGACTAGCTGTCCAGTACACCCCCTGTCTTGCTGTCCAGTACACCCCCAGACTTGCTGTCCAGTACACCTCCGGTCTTGCTGTCCAATACACCCCCAGTCTTGCAGTTCAGTACACCCCCGGTCTTGCTGTCCAGTACACCTCCGGACTTGCTGTCCAATACACCCCCAGTCTTGCTGTCCAGTACACCTCCGGTCTTCCTGTCCAATACACCCCCAGTCTTGCTGTCCAGTACACCCCCAGTCTTGCTGTCCAATACACCCCCAGTCTTGCTGTCCAGTACACCCCCAGTCTTGCTGTCCAATACACCCCCAGTCTTGCTGTCCAGTACTCCCCCAGTCTTGCTGTCCAATACACCCCCAGTCTTGCTGTCCAGTACACCCCTGGTCTTGCTGTCCAATATACCCCGTCTTGCTGTCCAATACACCCCCAGTCTTGCCGTACAATACACACCCAGTCTTGCCGTCCAATACACCCCCAGTCTTGCCGTCCAGTACACCCCCTGTCTTGCCGTCCAATACAACCCCCAGTCTTGCTGTCCAATACACCGCCAGTCTTGACGTCCAGTACACCCCCAGTCTTGCCGTCCAATACACCCCCAGTCTTGCCGTCCAGTACACCCCCAGTCTTGCTGTCCAATACACCCCCAGACTTGCTGTCCGATACACCCCCAGTCTTGCTGTCCAGTACACCCCCAGTCTTGCCGTCCAATACACCCCCAGTCTTGCCATCCAATACACACCCAGTCTTGCCGTCCAGTACACCCCCAGTCTTGCCGTCCAATACACCCCCAGTCTTGCAGTCCAATGCACCCCCAGTCTTGCCGTCCAGTACACCCCCAGTCTTGCCGTCCAATACACCCCCAGTCTTGCCGTCCAGTACACCCCCAGTCTCGCCGTCCAATACAACCCCCAGTCTTGCTGTCCAGTACACCCCCAGTCTTGCTGTCCAATACACCCCCAGTCTTGCTGTCCAGTACACCCCCGGTCTTGCTGTCTAATATACCCCCAGTCTTGCTGTACAGTACACCCCCAGTCTTGCTGTCCAATACACCCCCAGTCTTGCTGTCCAGTACACCCCTGGCCTTGCTGTCCAATATACCCCAAGTCTTGCTGTCCAATACACCCCCAGTCTTGCCGTCCAATACACACCCAGTCTTGCCGTCCAGTACACCCCCAGTCTTGCCGTCCAATACACCCCCAGTCTTGCCGTCCAGTACACCCCCAGTCTTGCCGTCCAATACAACCCCCAGTCTTGCTGTCCAATACACCCCCAGTCTTGACGTCCAGTACACCCCCAGTCTTGCCGTCCAATACACCCCCAGTCTTGCCGTCCAGTACACCCCCAGTCTTGCTGTCCAATACACCCCCAGACTTGCTGTCCGATACACCCCCAGTCTTGCTGTCCAGTGCACCCGCGGTCTTGCTGTCCAGAACACCCCCGGTCTTGCTGTACAATACACCCCCGGTCTTGCTGTCCAATACACCCCGGACTTGCTGTCCAGTACACCCCCGGTCTTGCTGTCCAGTACACCCCCCGTCTTGCTTTCCAGTACACCTCCGGTCTTGCTGTCCAATACACCCCCAGTCTTGCTGTCCAGTACACCTCCGGTCTTGCTGTCCAATACACCCCCAGTCTTGCTGTCCAGTACACCCCCGGTCTTGCTGTCCAATACACCCCCAGTCTTGCTGTCCAGTACACCCCCAGTCTTGCTGTCCAATACACCCCCAGTCTTGCTGTCCAGTACACCACCAGTCTTGCAGTCCAATACACCCCCAGTCTTGCTGTCCAGTACACCCCCAGTCTTGCTGTCCAGTACACCCCCGGTCTTGCTGTCCAATATACTCCCAGTCTTGCTGTCCAATACACCCCCAGTCTTGCCGTCCAATACACCCCCAGTCTTGCCGTCCAGTACACCCCCAGTCTTGCCGTCCAATACACCCCCAGTCTTGCCGTCCAGTACACCCACAGTCTTGCCGTCCAATACAACCCCCAGCCTTGCTGTGCAGTACACCCCCAGTATTGGTGTCCAATACACCCCCAGTCTTGCCGTCCAATACACCCCCAGTCTTGGTGTCCAGTACACCCCCAGTCTTGCTGTCCAATACACCCCCAGTCTTGCTGTCCAGTACACCCCCGGTCTTGCTGTCCAATACACCACCGGTCTTGCTGTCCAGTACACCCCCCGGTCTTGCTGTCCAGTACACCTCCGGTTTTGCTGTCCAATACACCCCCGGACTTGCCGCCCAGTATACACCCAGTCTTGCCGTCTAATACATCCCCAGTCTTGCCGTCCAATACACCCCCAGTCTTGCTGTCCAGTACACCCCAGTCTTGCTGTCCAGTAGTCCCCCGGTCTTGCTGCCCAATATACCCCCAGTCTTGCTGTCCAGTACACCCCCAGTCTTGCTGTCCAATACACCCCCAGTCTTGCTGTCCAGTACACCCCCAGTCTTGCCGTCCAATACACACCCAGTCTTGCCGTCCAGTACACCCCCAGTCTTGCCGTCCAATACACCCCCAGTCTTGCCGTCCAGTACACCTCCAGTCCTGCTGTCCAGTACACCTCCGGTCTTGCTGTCTAATATACCCCCAGTCTTGCTGTCCAGTACACCCCCAGTCTTTCTGTCCAATACACCCCCAGTCTTGCTGATCAGTACACCCCCAGTCTTGCTGTCCAATACACCCCCAGTCTTGCAGTCCAGTACACCCCCGGTCTTGCTGACCAGTACACCTCCGGACTTGCTGTCCAATACACCCCCAGTCTTGCTGTCCAGTACACCTCCGGTCTTCCTGTCCAATACAACCCCAGTCTTGCTGTCCAGTACACCCCCTGTCTTGCTGTCCAATACACCCCCAGTCTTGCTGTCCAGTACACCCCCAGTCTTGCTGTCCAATACACCCCCAGTCTTGCTGTCCAGTACACCCCCAGTCTTGCTGTCCAATACACCCCCAGTCTTGCTGTCCAGTACACCACTGGTCTTGCTGTCCAATATACCCCAAGTCTTGCTGTCCAATACACCCCCAGTCTTGCCGTCCAATACACACCCAGTCTTGCCGTCCAGTTCACCCCCAGTCTTGCCGTCCAATACACCCCCAGTCTTGCCGTCCAGTACACCCCCAGTCTTGCCGTCCAATACAACCCCCAGTCTTGCTGTCCAATACACCCCCAGTCTTGACGTCCAGTACACCCCCAGTCTTGCTGTCCAATACACCCCCAGACCTGCTGTCCGATACACCCCCAGTCTTGCTGTCCAGTGCAACCCCGGTCTTGCTGTCCAGAACACCCCCAGTCTTGCTGTACAATACACCCCCAGTCTTGCTGTCCAGTACACCTCCGGTCTTGCTGTCCTATACACCCCCAGTCTTGCTGTCCAGTACACCCCCAGTCTTGCTGTCCAATAAACCCCCAGTCTTGCTGTCCAGTACACCACCAGTCTTGCAGTCCAATACACCCCCAGTCTTGCTGTCCAGTTCACCCCCAGTCTTGCCGTCCAGTACACCCCCAGTCTTGCCGTCCAATACAACCCCCAGCCTTGCTGTGCAGTACACCCCCAGTATTGGTGTCCAATACACCCCCAGTCTTGCCGTCCAATACACCCCCAGTCTTGCTGTACAGAACACCCCCAGACTTGCTGTCCAATACACCCCCGGTCTTGCTGTCCAATACACCCCCGGACTAGCTGTCCAGTACACCCCCTGTCTTGCTGTCCAGTACACCCCCAGACTTGCTGTCCAGTACACCTCCGGTCTTGCTGTCCAATACACCCCCAGTCTTGCTGTCCAATACACCCCCAGTCTTGCTGATCAGTACACCCCCAGTCTTGCTGTCCAATACACCCCCAGTCTTGCTGTCCAGTACACCCCCAGTCTTGCTGTCCAATACACCCCCAGTCTTGCAGTTCAGTACACCCCCGGTCTTGCTGTCCAGTACACCTCCGGACTTGCTGTCCAATACACCCCCAGTCTTGCTGTCCAGTACACCTCCGGTCTTCCTGTCCAATACACCCCCAGTCTTGCTGTTCAGTACACCTCCGGTCTTGCTGTCCTATACACCCCCAGTCTTGCTGTCCAGTACACCCCCAGTCTTGCTGTCCAATAAACCCCCAGTCTTGCTGTCCAGTACACCACCAGTCTTGCAGTCCAATACACCCCCAGTCTTGCTGTCCAGTACAACCCCAGTCTTGCTGTCCAGTACACCCCCGGTCTTGCTGTCCAATATACCCCCAGTCTTGCTGTCCAATACACCCCCAGTCTTGCCGTCCAATACACCCCCAGTCTTGCCGTCCAGTACACCCCCAGTCTTGCTGTCCAATACACCCCCAGACTTGCTGTCCGATACACCCCCAGTCTTGCTGTCCAGTGCACCCCCGGTCTTGCTGTCCAGAACACCCCCAGTCTTGCTGTACAATACACCCCCGGTCTTGCTGTCCAATACACCCCGGACTTGCTGTCCAGTACACCCCCGGTCTTGCTGTCCAGTACACCCCCCGTCTTGCTGTCCAGTACAACTCCGGTCTTGCTGTCCAATACACCCCCAGTCTTGCTGTCCAGTACACCCCCAGTCTTGCTGTCCAATACACCCCCAGTCTTGCTGTCCAGTACACCCCCAGTCTTCCTGTCCAATACACCCCCAGTCTTGCTGTCCAATACACCCCCAGTCTTGCTGTCCAGTACACCCCCAGTCTTGCTGTCCAGTACAACCCCGGTCTTGCTGTTCAGTACACCCCCGGTCTTGCTGTCCAATATACCCCCAGTCTTGCTGTCCAATACACCCCCAGTCTTGCCGTCCAATACACCCCCAGTCTTGGTGTCCAGTACACCCCCAGTCTTGCTGTCCAATACACCCCCAGTCTTGCTGTCCAGTACACCCCCTGTCTTGCTGTCCAATACACCACCGGTCTTGCTGTCCAGTACACCCCCCGGTCTTGCTGTCCAGTACACCTCCGGTTTTGCTGTCCAATACACCCCCGGACTTGCCGTCCAGTACACACCCAGTCTTGCCGTCTAATACACCCCCAGTCTTGCCGTCCAATACACCCCCAGTCTTGCTGTCCAGTACACCCCGGTCTTGCTGTCCAGTAGTCCCCCGGTCTTGCTGTCCATTATACCCCCAGTCTTGCTGTCCAGTACACCCCCAGTCTTGCTGTCCAATACACCCCCAGTCTTGCTGTCCAGTACACCCCCAGTCTTTCCGTCCAATACACACCCAGTCTTGCCGTCCAGTACACCCCCAGTCTTGCCGTCCAATACACCCCCAGTCTTGCCGTCCAGTACACCTCCAGTCTTGCCGTCCAATACAACCCCCAGTCTTGCTGTCCAATACACCCCCAGTCTTGACGTCCAGTACACCCCCAGTATTGCCGTCCAATACACCCCCAGTCTTGCCGTCCAGTACACCCCCAGTCTTGCTGTCCAATACACCCCCAGACTTGCTGTCCGATACACCCCCAGTCTTGCTGTCCAGTACACCCCCAGTCTTGCCGTCCAATACACCCCCAGTCATGCCATCCAATACACACCCAGTCTTGCCGTCCAGTACAACCCCAGTCTTGCCGTCCAATACACCCCCAGTCTTGCCATCCAATGCACCCCCAGTCTTGCCGTCCAGTACACCCCCAGTCTTGCCGTCCAATACACCCCCAGTCTTGCCGTCCAGTACACCCCCAGTCTTGCCGTCCAATACAACCCCCAGTCTTGCTGTCCAGTACACCCCCAGTCTTGCTGTCCAATACACCCCCAGTCTTGCTGTCCAGTACACCCCCGGTCTTGCTGTCTAATATACCCCCAGTCTTGCTGTCCAGTACACCCCCAGTCTTGCTATCCAATACACCCCCAGTCTTGCTGTCCAGTACACCCCCAGTCTTGCTATCCAATACACCCCCAGTCTTGCTGTCCAGTACACCCCCGGTCTTGCTGTCCAGTACACCCCCAGTCTTGCCGTCCAATACACCCCCAGTCATGCCATCCAATACACACCCAGTCTTGCCGTCCAGTACAACCCCAGTCTTGCCGTCCAATACACCCCCAGTCTTGCCATCCAATGCACCCCCAGTCTTGCCGTCCAGTACACCCCCAGTCTTGCCGTCCAATACACCCCCAGTCTTGCCGTCCAGTACACCCCCAGTCTTGCTGTCCAATACACCCCCAGACTTGCTGTCCGATACACCCCCAGTCTTGCTGTCCAGTGCACCCCCGGTCTTGCTGTCCAAAACACCCCCAGTCTTGCTGTACAATACACCCCCGGTCTTGCTGTCCAATACACCCCGGACTTGCTGTCCAGTACACCCCCGGTCTTGCTGTCCAGTACACCCACCGTCTTGCTGTCCAGTACAACTCCGGTCTTGCTGTCCAATACACCCCCAGTCTTGCTGTCCAGTACACCCCCAGTCTTGCTGTCAAATACACCCCCAGTCTTGCTGTCTAGTACACCCCCAGTCTTGCTGTCCAATACACCCCCAGTCTTGCTGTCCAATACACCCCCAGTCTTGCTGTCCAGTACACCCCCAGTCTTGCTGTCCAGTACACCCCCGGTCTTGCTGTCCAGTACACCCCCGGACTTGCTGTCCAATATACCCCCAGTCTTGCTGTCCAATACACCCCCAGTCTTGCCGTCCAATACACCCCCAGTCTTGGTGTCCAGTACACCCCCAGTCTTGCTGTCCAATACACCCCCAGTCTTGCTGTCCAGTACACCCCCGGTCTTGCTGTCCAGTACACCCCCAGACTTGCTGTCCAGTACACCTCCGGTCTTGCTGTCCAATACACCCCCAGTCTTGCTGTCCAGTACACCCCCAGTCTTGCTGTCCAATACACCCCCAGTCTTGCTGTCCAGTACACCCCTGGTCTTGCTGTCCAATATACCCCAAGTCTTGCTGTCCAATACACCCACAGTCTTGCCGTCCAATACACACCCAGTCTTGCCGTCCAGTACACCCCCAGTCTTGCCGTCCAATACACCCCCAGTCTTGCCGTCCAGTACACCCCCAGTCTTGCCGTCCAATACAACCCCCAGTCTTGCTGTCCAATACACCCCCAGTCTTGACGTCCAGTACTCCCCCAGTCTTGCCGTCCAATACACCCCCAGTCTTGCCGTCCAGTACACCCCCAGTCTTGCTGTGCAATACACCCCCAGACTTGCTGTCCGATACACCCCCAGTCTTGCTGTCCGGTGCACGCCTGGTCTTGCTGTCCAGAACACCCCCAGTCTTGCTGTACAATACACCCCCGGTCTTGCTGTCCAATACACCCCGGACTTGCTGTCCAGTACACCCCCGGTCTTTCTGTCCAGTACACCCCCCGTCTTGCTATCCAGTACACCTCCGGTCTTGCTGTCCAATACACCCCCAGTCTTGCTGTCCAGTACACCTCCGGTCTTGCTGTCCAATACACCCCCAGTCTTGCTGTCCAGTACACCCCCAGTCTTGCTGTCCAATACACCCCCAGTCTTGCTGTCCAGTACACCCCCAGTCTTGCTGTCCAATACACCCCCAGTCTTGCTGTCCAGTACACCACCAGTCTTGCAGTCCAATACACCCCCAGTCTTGCTGTCCAGTACACCCCCAGTCTTGCTGTCCAGTACACCCCCGGTCTTGCTGTCCAATATACCCCCAGTCTTGCTGTCCAATACACCCCCAGTCTTGCCGTCCAATACACCCCCAGTCTTGCCGTCCAGTACACCCCCAGTCTTGCCGTCCAATACCACCCAGTCTTGCCGTCCAGTACACCCCCAGTCTTGCCGTCCAATACAACCCCCAGCCTTGCTGTGCAGTACACCCCCAGTATTGGTGTCCAATACACCCCCAGTCTTGCCGTCCAATACACCCCCAGTCTTGGTGTCCAGTACACCCCCAGTCTTGCTGTCCAATACACCCCCAGTCTTGCTGTCCAGTACACCCCCGGTCTTGCTGTCCAATACACCCCCGGACTTGCCGTCCAGTACACACACAGTCTTGCCGTCTAATACACCCCCAGTCTTGCCGTCCAATACACCTCCAGTCTTGCTGTCCAGTACACCCCGGTCTTGCTGTCCAGTAGACCCCCGGTCTTGCTGTCCAATATACCCCCAGTCTTGCTGTCCAGTACACCCCCAGTCTTGCTGTCCAATACACCCCCAGTCTTGCTGTCCAGTACACCCCCAGTCTTGCCGTCCAATACACACCCAGTCTTGCCGTCCAGTACACCCCCAGTCTTGCCGTCCAATACACCCCCAGTCTTGCCGTCCAATACACCCCCAATCTTGCAGTCCAATGCACCCCCAGTCTTGCCGTCCTGTACACCCCCAGTCTTGCCGTCCAATACACCCCCAGTCTTGCCGTCCAGTACACCCCCAGTCTCGCCGTCCAATACAACCCCCAGTCTTGCTGTCCAGTACACCCCCAGTCTTGCTGTCCAATACACCCCCAGTCTTGCTGTCCAGTACACCCCCGGTCTTGCTGTCTAATATACCCCCAGTCTTGCTGTACAGTACACCCCCAGTCTTGCTGTCCAATACACCCCCAGTCTTGCTGTCCAGTACACCCCTGGCCTTGCTGTCCAATATACCCCAAGTCTTGCTGTCCAATACACCCCCAGTCTTGCCGTCCAATACACACCCAGTCTTGCCGTCCAGTACACCCCCAGTCTTGCCGTCCAATACACCCCCAGTCTTGCCGTCCAGTACACCCCCAGTCTTGCCGTCCAGTACAACCCCCAGTCTTGCTGTCCAATACACCCCCAGTCTTGACGTCCAGTACACCCCCAGTCTTGCCGTCCAATACACCCCCAGTCTTGCCGTCCAGTACACCCCCAGTCTTGCTGTCCAATACACCCCCAGTCTTGCTGTCCAGTACACCCCCGGTCTTGCTGTCCAATACACCACCGGTCTTGCTGTCCAGTACACCCCCCGGTCTTGCTGTCCAGTACACCTCCGGTTTTGCTGTCCAATACACCCCCGGACTTGCCGCCCAGTATACACCCAGTCTTGCCGTCTAATACATCCCCAGTCTTGCCGTCCAATACACCCCCAGTCTTGCTGTCCAGTACACCCCAGTCTTGCTGTCCAGTAGTCCCCCGGTCTTGCTGCCCAATATACCCCCAGTCTTGCTGTCCAGTACACCCCCAGTCTTGCTGTCCAATACACCCCCAGTCTTGCTGTCCAGTACACCCCCAGTCTTGCCGTCCAATACACACCCAGTCTTGCCGTCCAGTACACCCCCAGTCTTGCCGTCCAATACACCCCCAGTCTTGCCGTCCAGTACACCTCCAGTCCTGCTGTCCAGTACACCTCCGGTCTTGCTGTCTAATATACCCCCAGTCTTGCTGTCCAGTACACCCCCAGTCTTTCTGTCCAATACACCCCCAGTCTTGCTGATCAGTACACCCCCAGTCTTGCTGTCCAATACACCCCCAGTCTTGCAGTCCAGTACACCCCCGGTCTTGCTGACCAGTACACCTCCGGACTTGCTGTCCAATACACCCCCAGTCTTGCTGTCCAGTACACCTCCGGTCTTCCTGTCCAATACACCCCCAGTCTTGCTGTCCAGTACACCCCCTGTCTTGCTGTCCAATACACCCCCAGTCTTTCTGTCCAGTACACCCCCAGTCTTGCTGTCCAATACACCGCCAGTCTTGCTGTCCAGTACACCCCCAGTCTTGCTGTCCAATACACCCCCAGTCTTGCTGTCCAGTACACCACTGGTCTTGCTGTCCAATATACCCCAAGTCTTGCTGTCCAATACACCCCCAGTCTTGCCGTCCAATACACACCCAGTCTTGCCGTCCAGTTCACCCCCAGTCTTGCCGTCCAATACACCCCCAGTCTTGCCGTCCAGTACACCCCCAGTCTTGCCGTCCGATACAACCCCCAGTCTTGCTGTCCAATACACCCCCAGTCTTGACGTCCAGTACACCCCCAGTCTTGCTGTCCAATACACCCCCAGACCTGCTGTCCGATACACCCCCAGTCTTGCTGTCCAGTGCAACCCCGGTCTTGCTGTCCAGAACACCCCCAGTCTTGCTGTACAATATACCCCCAGTCTTGCTGTCCAATACACCCCCAGTCTTGCCGTCCAATACACCCCCAGTCTTGCCGTCCAGTACACCCCCAGTCTTGCTGTCCAATACACCCCCAGACTTGCTGTCCGATACACCCCCAGTCTTGCTGTCCAGTGCACCCCCGGTCTTGCTGTCCAAAACACCCCCAGTCTTGCTGTACAATACACCCCCGGTCTTGCTGTCCAATACACCCCGGACTTGCTGTCCAGTACACCCCCGGTCTTGCTGTCCAGTACACCCACCGTCTTGCTGTCCAGTACAACTCCGGTCTTGCTGTCCAATACACCCCCAGTCTTGCTGTCCAGTACACCCCCAGTCTTGCTGTCAAATACACCCCCAGTCTTGCTGTCTAGTACACCCCCAGTCTTGCTGTCCAATACACCCCCAGTCTTGCTGTCCAATACACCCCCAGTCTTGCTGTCCAGTACACCCCCAGTCTTGCTGTCCAGTACACCCCCGGTCTTGCTGTCCAGTACACCCCCGGACTTGCTGTCCAATATACCCCCAGTCTTGCTGTCCAATACACCCCCAGTCTTGCCGTCCAATACACCCCCAGTCTTGGTGTCCAGTACACCCCCAGTCTTGCTGTCCAATACACCCCCAGTCTTGCTGTCCAGTACACCCCCTGTCTTGCTGTCCAATACACCACCGGTCTTGCTGTCCAGTACACCCCCCGGTCTTGCTGTCCAGTACACCTCCGGTTTTGCTGTCCAATACACCCCCGGACTTGCCGTCCAGTACACACCCAGTCTTGCCGTCTAATACACCCCCAGTCTTGCCGTCCAATACACCCCCAGTCTTGCTGTCCAGTACACCCCGGTCTTGCTGTCCAGTAGTCCCCCGGTCTTGCTGTCCATTATACCCCCAGTCTTGCTGTCCAGTACACCCCCAGTCTTGCTGTCCAATACACCCCCAGTCTTGCTGTCCAGTACACCCCCAGTCTTTCCGTCCAATACACACCCAGTCTTGCCGTCCAGTACACCCCCAGTCTTGCCGTCCAATACACCCCCAGTCTTGCCGTCCAGTACACCTCCAGTCTTGCCGTCCAATACAACCCCCAGTCTTGCTGTCCAATACACCCCCAGTCTTGACGTCCAGTACACCCCCAGTCTTGCCGTCCAATACACCCCCAGTCTTGCCGTCCAGTACACCCCCAGTCTTGCTGTCCAATACACCCCCAGACTTGCTGTCCGATACACCCCCAGTCTTGCTGTCCAGTACACCCCCAGTCTTGCCGTCCAATACACCCCCAGTCATGCCATCCAATACACACCCAGTCTTGCCGTCCAGTACAACCCCAGTCTTGCCGTCCAATACACCCCCAGTCTTGCCATCCAATGCACCCCCAGTCTTGCCGTCCAGTACACCCCCAGTCTTGCCGTCCAATACACCCCCAGTCTTGCCGTCCAGTACACCCCCAGTCTTGCCGTCCAATACAACCCCCAGTCTTGCTGTCCAGTACACCCCCAGTCTTGCTGTCCAATACACCCCCAGTCTTGCTGTCCAGTACACCCCCGGTCTTGCTGTCTAATATACCCCCAGTCTTGCTGTCCAGTACACCCCCAGTCTTGCTATCCAATACACCCCCAGTCTTGCTGTCCAGTACACCCCCAGTCATGCTATCCAATACACCCCCAGTCTTGCTGTCCAGTACACCCCCGGTCTTGCTGTCCAGTACACCCCCAGACTTGCTGTCCAGTACAACCCCGGTCTTGCTGTCTAATATACCCCCAGTCTTGCTGTCCAGTACACCCCCAGTCTTGCTATCCAATACACCCCCAGTCTTGCTGTCCAGTACACCCCCGGTCTTGCTGTCCAGTACACCCCCAGACTTGCTGTCCAGTACACCTCCGGTCTTGCTGTCCAATACACCCCCAGTCTTGCTGTCCAGTACACCCCCAGTCTTGCTGTCCAATACACCCCCAGTCTTGCAGTCCAGTACACCCCCGGTCTTGCTGTCCAGTACACTCCGGACTTGCTGTCCAATACACCCCCAGTCTTGCTGTCCAGTACACCTCCGGTCTTCCTGTCCAATACACCCCCAGTCTTGCTGTCCAGTACACCCCCAGTCTTGCTGTCCAATACACCCCCAGTCTTGCTGTCCAGTACACCCCCAGTCTTGCTGTCCAATACACCCCCAGTCTTGCTGTCCAGTACACCCCCAGTCTTGCTGTCCAATACACCCCCAGTCTTGCTGTCCAGTACACCCCTGGTCTTGCTGTCCAATATACCCCAAGTCTTGCTGTCCAATACACCCCCAGTCTTGCCGTCCAATACACACCCAGTCTTGCCGTCCAGTACACCCCCAGTCTTGCCGTCCAATACACCCCCAGTCTTGCCGTCCAGTACACCCCCAGTCTTGCCGTCCAATACAACCCCCAGTCTTGCTGTCCAATACACCCCCAGTCTTGACGTCCAGTACACCCCCAGTCTTGCCGTCCAATACACCCCCAGTCTTGTCGTCCAGTACACCCCCAGTCTTGCTGTCCAATACACCCCCAGACTTGCTGTCCGATACACCCCCAGTCTTCCTGTCCAGTGCACCCCCGGTCTTGCTGTCCAGAACACCCCCAGTCTTGCTGTACAATACACCCCCGGTCTTGCTGTCCAATACACCCCGGACTTGCTGTCCAGTACACCCCCGGTCTTGCTGTCCAGTACACCCCCCGTCTTGCTGTCCAGTACACCTCCGGTCTTGCTGTCCAATACACCCCCAGTCTTGCTGTCCAGTACACCTCCGGTCTTGCTGTCCAATACACCCCCAGTCTTGCTGTCCAGTACACCCCCAGTCTTGCTGTCCAATACACCCCCAGTCTTGCTGTCCAGTACACCCCCAGTCTTGCTGTCCAATACACCCCCAGTCTTGCTGTCCAGTACACCACCAGTCTTGCAGTCCAATACACCCCCAGTCTTGCTGTCCAGTACACCCCCAGTCTTGCTGTCCAGTACACCCCCGGTCTTGCTGTCCAATATACCCCCAGTCTTGCTATCCAATACACCCCCAGTCTTGCCGTCCAGTACACCCCCAGTCTTGCCGTCCAATACACCCCCAGTCTTGCCGTCCAGTACACCCCCAGTCTTGCCGTCCAATACAACCCCCAGTCTTGCTGTCCAGTACACCCCCAGTCTTGGTGTCCAATACACCCCCAGTCTTGCCGTCCAATACACCCCCAGTCTTGTTGTCCAGTACACCCCCAGTCTTGCTGTTCAATACACCCCCAGTCTTGCTGTCCAGTACACCCCCGGTCTTGCTGTCCAATACACCACCGGTCTTGCTGTCCAGTACACCCCCCGGTCTTGCTGTCCAGTACACCCCCGGTTTTGCTGTCCAATACACCCCCGGACTTGCCGTCCAGTACACCCCCAGTCTTGCCGTCTAATACACCCCCAGTCTTGCCGTCCAATACACCCCCAGTCTTGCTGTCCAGTACACCCCGGTCTTGCTGTCCAGTAGTCCCCCGGTCTTGCTGTCCAATACACCCCCAGTCTTGCTGTCCAGTACACCCCCAGTCTTGCTGTCCAATACACCCCCAGTCTTGCAGTCCAGTACACCCCCGGTCTTGCTGTCCAGTACACTCCGGACTTGCTGTCCAATACACCCCCAGTCTTGCTGTCCAGTACACCTCCAGTCTTCCTGTCCAATACACCCCCAGTCTTGCTGTCCAGTACACCCCCAGTCTTGCTGTCCAATACACCCCCAGTCTTGCTGTCCAGTACACCCCCAGTCTTGCTGTCCAATACACCCCCAGTCTTGCTGTCCAGTACACCCCCAGTCTTGCTGTCCAATACACCCCCAGTCTTGCTGTCCAGTACACCCCTGGTCTTGCTGTCCAATATACCCCAAGTCTTGACGTCCAGTACACCCCCAGTCTTGCCGTCCAATACACCCCCAGTCTTGCCGTCCAGTACACCCCCAGTCTTGCTGTCCAATACACCCCCAGTCTTGCTGTCCAGTACACCCCCGGTCTTGCTGTCCAATACACCACCGGTCTTGCTGTCCAGTACACCCCCCGGTCTTGCTGTCCAGTACACCTCCGGTTTTGCTGTCCAATACACCCCCGGACTTGCCGCCCAGTATACACCCAGTCTTGCCGTCTAATACATCCCCAGTCTTGCCGTCCAATACACCCCCAGTCTTGCTGTCCAGTACACCCCAGTCTTGCTGTCCAGTAGTCCCCCGGTCTTGCTGCCCAATATACCCCCAGTCTTGCTGTCCAGTACACCCCCAGTCTTGCTGTCCAATACACCCCCAGTCTTGCTGTCCAGTACACCCCCAGTCTTGCCGTCCAATACACACCCAGTCTTGCCGTCCAGTACACCCCCAGTCTTGCCGTCCAATACACCCCCAGTCTTGCCGTCCAGTACACCTCCAGTCCTGCTGTCCAGTACACCTCCGGTCTTGCTGTCTAATATACCCCCAGTCTTGCTGTCCAGTACACCCCCAGTCTTTCTGTCCAATACACCCCCAGTCTTGCTGATCAGTACACCCCCAGTCTTGCTGTCCAATACACCCCCAGTCTTGCAGTCCAGTACACCCCCGGTCTTGCTGACCAGTACACCTCCGGACTTGCTGTCCAATACACCCCCAGTCTTGCTGTCCAGTACACCTCCGGTCTTCCTGTCCAATACACCCCCAGTCTTGCTGTCCAGTACACCCCCTGTCTTGCTGTCCAATACACCCCCAGTCTTTCTGTCCAGTACACCCCCAGTCTTGCTGTCCAATACACCGCCAGTCTTGCTGTCCAGTACACCCCCAGTCTTGCTGTCCAATACACCCCCAGTCTTGCTGTCCAGTACACCACTGGTCTTGCTGTCCAATATACCCCAAGTCTTGCTGTCCAATACACCCCCAGTCTTGCCGTCCAATACACACCCAGTCTTGCCGTCCAGTTCACCCCCAGTCTTGCCGTCCAATACACCCCCAGTCTTGCCGTCCAGTACACCCCCAGTCTTGCCGTCCGATACAACCCCCAGTCTTGCTGTCCAATACACCCCCAGTCTTGACGTCCAGTACACCCCCAGTCTTGCTGTCCAATACACCCCCAGACCTGCTGTCCGATACACCCCCAGTCTTGCTGTCCAGTGCAACCCCGGTCTTGCTGTCCAGAACACCCCCAGTCTTGCTGTACAATATACCCCCAGTCTTGCTGTCCAATACACCCCCAGTCTTGCCGTCCAATACACCCCCAGTCTTGCCGTCCAGTACACCCCCAGTCTTGCTGTCCAATACACCCCCAGACTTGCTGTCCGATACACCCCCAGTCTTGCTGTCCAGTGCACCCCCGGTCTTGCTGTCCAAAACACCCCCAGTCTTGCTGTACAATACACCCCCGGTCTTGCTGTCCAATACACCCCGGACTTGCTGTCCAGTACACCCCCGGTCTTGCTGTCCAGTACACCCACCGTCTTGCTGTCCAGTACAACTCCGGTCTTGCTGTCCAATACACCCCCAGTCTTGCTGTCCAGTACACCCCCAGTCTTGCTGTCAAATACACCCCCAGTCTTGCTGTCTAGTACACCCCCAGTCTTGCTGTCCAATACACCCCCAGTCTTGCTGTCCAATACACCCCCAGTCTTGCTGTCCAGTACACCCCCAGTCTTGCTGTCCAGTACACCCCCGGTCTTGCTGTCCAGTACACCCCCGGTCTTGCTGTCCAATATACCCCCAGTCTTGCTGTCCAATACACCCCCAGTCTTGCCGTCCAATACACCCCCAGTCTTGGTGTCCAGTACACCCCCAGTCTTGCTGTCCAATACACCCCCAGTCTTGCTGTCCAGTACACCCCCTGTCTTGCTGTCCAATACACCACCGGTCTTGCTGTCCAGTACACCCCCCGGTCTTGCTGTCCAGTACACCTCCGGTTTTGCTGTCCAATACACCCCCGGACTTGCCGTCCAGTACACACCCAGTCTTGCCGTCTAATACACCCCCAGTCTTGCCGTCCAATACACCCCCAGTCTTGCTGTCCAGTACACCCCGGTCTTGCTGTCCAGTAGTCCCCCGGTCTTGCTGTCCATTATACCCCCAGTCTTGCTGTCCAGTACACCCCCAGTCTTGCTGTCCAATACACCCCCAGTCTTGCTGTCCAGTACACCCCCAGTCTTTCCGTCCAATACACACCCAGTCTTGCCGTCCAGTACACCCCCAGTCTTGCCGTCCAATACACCCCCAGTCTTGCCGTCCAGTACACCTCCAGTCTTGCCGTCCAATACAACCCCCAGTCTTGCTGTCCAATACACCCCCAGTCTTGACGTCCAGTACACCCCCAGTCTTGCCGTCCAATACACCCCCAGTCTTGCCGTCCAGTACACCCCCAGTCTTGCTGTCCAATACACCCCCAGACTTGCTGTCCGATACACCCCCAGTCTTGCTGTCCAGTACACCCCCAGTCTTGCCGTCCAATACACCCCCAGTCATGCCATCCAATACACACCCAGTCTTGCCGTCCAGTACAACCCCAGTCTTGCCGTCCAATACACCCCCAGTCTTGCCATCCAATGCACCCCCAGTCTTGCCGTCCAGTACACCCCCAGTCTTGCCGTCCAATACACCCCCAGTCTTGCCGTCCAGTACACCCCCAGTCTTGCCGTCCAATACAACCCCCAGTCTTGCTGTCCAGTACACCCCCAGTCTTGCTGTCCAATACACCCCCAGTCTTGCTGTCCAGTACACCCCCGGTCTTGCTGTCTAATATACCCCCAGTCTTGCTGTCCAGTACACCCCCAGTCTTGCTATCCAATACACCCCCAGTCTTGCTGTCCAGTACACCCCCAGTCTTGCTATCCAATACACCCCCAGTCTTGCTGTCCAGTACACCCCCGGTCTTGCTGTCCAGTACACCCCCAGACTTGCTGTCCAGTACAACCCCGGTCTTGCTGTCTAATATACCCCCAGTCTTGCTGTCCAGTACACCCCCAGTCTTGCTATCCAATACACCCCCAGTCTTGCTGTCCAGTACACCCCCGGTCTTGCTGTCCAGTACACCCCCAGACTTGCTGTCCAGTACACCTCCGGTCTTGCTGTCCAATACACCCCCAGTCTTGCTGTCCAGTACACCCCCAGTCTTGCTGTCCAATACACCCCCAGTCTTGCAGTCCAGTACACCCCCGGTCTTGCTGTCCAGTACACTCCGGACTTGCTGTCCAATACACCCCCAGTCTTGCTGTCCAGTACACCTCCGGTCTTCCTGTCCAATACACCCCCAGTCTTGCTGTCCAGTACACCCCCAGTCTTGCTGTCCAATACACCCCCAGTCTTGCTGTCCAGTACACCCCCAGTCTTGCTGTCCAATACACCCCCAGTCTTGCTGTCCAGTACACCCCCAGTCTTGCTGTCCAATACACCCCCAGTCTTGCTGTCCAGTACACCCCTGGTCTTGCTGTCCAATATACCCCAAGTCTTGCTGTCCAATACACCCCCAGTCTTGCCGTCCAATACACACCCAGTCTTGCCGTCCAGTACACCCCCAGTCTTGCCGTCCAATACACCCCCAGTCTTGCCGTCCAGTACACCCCCAGTCTTGCCGTCCAATACAACCCCCAGTCTTGCTGTCCAATACACCCCCAGTCTTGACGTCCAGTACACCCCCAGTCTTGCCGTCCAATACACCCCCAGTCTTGTCGTCCAGTACACCCCCAGTCTTGCTGTCCAATACACCCCCAGACTTGCTGTCCGATACACCCCCAGTCTTCCTGTCCAGTGCACCCCCGGTCTTGCTGTCCAGAACACCCCCAGTCTTGCTGTACAATACACCCCCGGTCTTGCTGTCCAATACACCCCGGACTTGCTGTCCAGTACACCCCCGGTCTTGCTGTCCAGTACACCCCCCGTCTTGCTGTCCAGTACACCTCCGGTCTTGCTGTCCAATACACCCCCAGTCTTGCTGTCCAGTACACCTCCGGTCTTGCTGTCCAATACACCCCCAGTCTTGCTGTCCAGTACACCCCCAGTCTTGCTGTCCAATACACCCCCAGTCTTGCTGTCCAGTACACCCCCAGTCTTGCTGTCCAATACACCCCCAGTCTTGCTGTCCAGTACACCACCAGTCTTGCAGTCCAATACACCCCCAGTCTTGCTGTCCAGTACACCCCCAGTCTTGCTGTCCAGTACACCCCCGGTCTTGCTGTCCAATATACCCCCAGTCTTGCTATCCAATACACCCCCAGTCTTGCCGTCCAGTACACCCCCAGTCTTGCCGTCCAATACACCCCCAGTCTTGCCGTCCAGTACACCCCCAGTCTTGCCGTCCAATACAACCCCCAGTCTTGCTGTCCAGTACACCCCCAGTCTTGGTGTCCAATACACCCCCAGTCTTGCCGTCCAATACACCCCCAGTCTTGTTGTCCAGTACACCCCCAGTCTTGCTGTTCAATACACCCCCAGTCTTGCTGTCCAGTACACCCCCGGTCTTGCTGTCCAATACACCACCGGTCTTGCTGTCCAGTACACCCCCCGGTCTTGCTGTCCAGTACACCCCCGGTTTTGCTGTCCAATACACCCCCGGACTTGCCGTCCAGTACACCCCCAGTCTTGCCGTCTAATACACCCCCAGTCTTGCCGTCCAATACACCCCCAGTCTTGCTGTCCAGTACACCCCGGTCTTGCTGTCCAGTAGTCCCCCGGTCTTGCTGTCCAATATACCCCCAGTCTTGCTGTCCAGTACACCCCCAGTCTTGCTGTACAATACACCCCCAGTCTTGCTGTCCAGTACACCCCCAGTCTTGCTGTCCAATACACCCCCAGACTTGCTGTCCAGTACACCCCCGGTCTTGCTGTCCAGTACACCCCCGGTCTTGCTGTCCAGTACACCCCCAGTCTTGCTGTCCAATACACCCCCAGTCTTCCTGTCCAGTACATCCCCAGTCTTGGTGTCCAATACACCCCCAGTCTTGCCGTCCAATACACCCCTGGTCTTGCCGTCCAAAACACCCCCAGTCTTGCCGTCCAGTACACCCCCAGTCTTGCTGTCCAGTACACCCCCAGTCTTGCCGTCCAATACACCCCCAGTGTTGCTGTCCAGTACACCCCCAGTCTTGCCGTGCAATACACCCCCAGCCTTGACGTCCAGTACACCCCCAGTCTTGCCGTCCAATAAACCCCCAGTCTTGCCGTCCAGTACACCCCCAGTCTTGCTGTCCAATACACCCCCAGTCTTGCTGTCCAGTACACCCCCGGTCTTGCTGTCCAGAACACCCCCAGTCTTGCTGTCCAATACACCCCCGGTCTTTCTGTCCAATACACCCCCGGACTTGCTGTCCAGTACACCCCCACTCTTGCTGTCCAGTACACCTCCGGTCTTCCTGTCCAATACACCCCCAGTCTTGCTGTCCAGTACACCCCCAGTCTTGCTGTCCAGTACACCCCCGGTCTTGCTGTCCAATATACCCCCAGTCTTGCTGTCCAATACACCCCCAGTCTTGCCGTCCAATACACCTCCAGTCTTGCCGTCCAGTACACCCCCAGTCTTGCTGTCCAGTACACCCCTGGTCTTGCTGTCCAATATACCCCAAGTCTTGCTGTCCAATACACCCCCAGTCTTGCCGTCCAATACACACCCAGTCTTGCTGTACAATACACCCCCAGTCTTGCTGTCCAGTACACCCCCAGTCTTGCTGTCCAATACACCCCCAGACTTGCTGTCCAGTACACCCCCGGTCTTGCTGTCCAGTACACCCCCGGTCTTGCTGTCCAGTACACCCCCAGTCTTGCTGTCCAATACACCCCCAGTCTTCCTGTCCAGTACATCCCCAGTCTTGGTGTCCAATACACCCCCAGTCTTGCCGTCCAATACACCCCTGGTCTTGCCGTCCAAAACACCCCCAGTCTTGCCGTCCAGTACACCCCCAGTCTTGCTGTCCAGTACACCCCCAGTCTTGCCGTCCAATACACCCCCAGTGTTGCTGTCCAGTACACCCCCAGTCTTGCCGTGCAATACACCCCGAGCCTTGACGTCCAGTACACCCCCAGTCTTGCCGTCCAATAAACCCCCAGTCTTGCCGTCCAGTACACCCCCAGTTTTGCTGTCCAATACACCCCCAGTCTTGCTGTCCAGTACACCCCCGGTCTTGCTGTCCAGAACACCCCCAGTCTTGCTGTCCAATACACCCCCGGTCTTTCTGTCCAATACACCCCCACTCTTGCTGTCCAGTACACCTCCGGTCTTCCTGTCCAATACACCCCCAGTCTTGCTGTCCAGTACAACCCCAGTCTTGCTGTCCAATACACCCCCAGTCTTGCTGTGCAGTACACCCCCAGTCTTGCTGTCCAATACACCCCCAGTCTTGCTGTCCAGTACACCCCCAGTCTTGCTGTCCAATACACCCCCAGTCTTGCTGTCCAGTACACCCCTGGTCTTGCTGTCCAATATACCCCAAGTCTTGCTGTCCAATACACCCCCAGTCTTGCCGTCCAATACACACCCAGTCTTGCCGTCCAGTACACCCCCAGTCTTGCCGTCCAATACAC
This sequence comes from Hemitrygon akajei, assembly GCF_048418815.1. Lineage (NCBI taxonomy): Eukaryota > Metazoa > Chordata > Chondrichthyes > Myliobatiformes > Dasyatidae > Hemitrygon > Hemitrygon akajei. Next base: position 70,170,210 of record NC_133134.1, read on the forward strand.
CCACAGTCTTGCCGTCCAGTACACCCCCAGTCTTGCCGTCCAATACAACCCCCAGTCTTGCCGTCCAATACACCCCCAGTCTTGACGTCCAGTACACCCCCAGTCTTGCCGTCCAATACACCCCCAGTCTTGCCATCCAGTACACCCCCAGTCTTGCTGTCCAATACACCCCCAGACTTGCTGTCCGATACACCCCCAGTCTTGCTGTCCAGTGCACCCCCGGTCTTGCTGTCCAGAACACCCCCAGTCTTGCTGTACAATACACCCCCGGCCTTGCTGTCCAATACACCCCGGACTTGCTGTCCAGTACACCTCCGGTCTTGCTGTCCTATACACCCCCAGTCTTGCTGTCCAGTACACCCCCAGTCTTGCTGTCCAATACACCCCCAGTCTTGCTGTCCAGTACACCCCCAGTCTTGCTGTCCAATACACCCCCAGTCTTGCTGTCCAGTACACCACCAGTCTTGCAGTCCAATACAACCCCAGTCTTGCTGTCCAGTACACCCCCAGTCTTGCTGTCCAGTACACCCCCGGTCTTGCTGTCCAATATACCCCCAGTCTTGCTGTCCAATACACCCCCAGTCTTGCTGTCCAGTGCAACCCCGGTCTTGCTGTCCAGAACACCCCCAGTCTTGCTGTACAATACACCCCCAGTCTTGCTGTCCAGTACACCTCCGGTCTTGCTGTCCTATACACCCCCAGTCTTGCTGTCCAGTACACCCCAAGTCTTGCTGTCCAATAAACCCCCAGTCTTGCTGTCCAGTACACCACCAGTCTTGCAGTCCAATACACCCCCAGTCTTGCTGTCCAGTACACCCCCAGTCTTGCTGTCCAGTACACCCCCGGTCTTGCTGTCCAATATACCCCCAGTCTTGCTGTCCAATACACCCCCAGTCTTGCCGTCCAATACACCCCCAGTCTTGCCGTCCAGTACACCCCCAGTCTTGCTGTCCAATACACCCCCAGACTTGCTGTCCGATACACCCCCAGTCTTGCTGTCCAGTGCACCCCCGGTCTTGCTTTCCAGAACACCCCCAGTCTTGCTGTACAATACACCCCCGGTCTTGCTGTCCAATACACCCCGGACTTGCTGTCCAGTACACCCCCGGTCTTCCTGTCCAGTACACCCACCGTCTTGCTGTCCAGTACAACTCCGGTCTTGCTGTCCAATACACCCCCAGTCTTGCTGTCCAGTACACCCCCAGTCTTGCTGTCCAATACACCCCCAGTCTTGCTGTCTAGTACACCCCCAGTCTTGCTGTCCAATACACCCCCAGTCTTGCTGTCCAATAAACCCCAGTCTTGCTGTCCAGTACACCCCCAGTCTTGCTGTCCAGTACACCCCCGGTCTTGCTGTCCAGTACACCCCCGGTCTTGCTGTCCAATATACCCCCAGTCTTGCTGTCCAATACACCCCCAGTCTTGCCGTCCAATACACCCCCAGTCTTGGTGTCCAGTACACCCCCAGTCTTGCTGTCCAATACACCCCCAGTCTTGCTGTCCAGTACACCCCCTGTCTTGCTGTCCAATACACCACCGGTCTTGCTGTCCAGTACACCCCCCGGTCTTGCTGTCCAGTACACCTCCGGTTTTGCTGTCCAATACACCCCCGGACTTGCCGTCCAGTACACACCCAGTCTTGCCGTCTAATACACCCCCAGTCCTGCCGTCCAATACACCCCGAGTCTTGCTGTCCAGTACACCCCGGTCTTGCTGTCCAGTAGTCCCCCGGTCTTGCTGTCCATTATACCCCCAGTCTTGCTGTCCAGTACACCCCCAGTCTTGCTGTCCAATACACCCCCAGTCTTGCTGTCCAGTACACCCCCAGTCTTTCCGTCCAATACACACCCAGTCTTGCCGTCCAGTACACCCCCAGTCTTGCCGTCCAATACACCCCCAGTCTTGCCGTCCAGTACACCTCCAGTCTTGCCGTCCAATACAACCCCCAGTCTTGCTGTCCAATACACCCCCAGTCTTGACGTCCAGTACACCCCCAGTCTTGCCGTCCAATACACCCCCAGTCTTGCCGTCCAGTACACCCCCAGTCTTGCTGTCCAATACACCCCCAGACTTGCTGTCCGATACACCCCCAGTCTTGCTGTCCAGTACACCCCCAGTCTTGCCGTCCAATACACCCCCAGTCATGCCATCCAATACACACCCAGTCTTGCCGTCCAGTACAACCCCAGTCTTGCCGTCCAATACACCCCCAGTCTTGCCATCCAATGCACCCCCAGTCTTGCCGTCCAGTACACCCCCAGTCTTGCCGTCCAATACACCCCCAGTCTTGCCGTCCAGTACACCCCCAGTCTTGCCGTCCAATACAACCCCCAGTCTTGCTGTCCAGTACACCCCCAGTCTTGCTGTCCAATACACCCCCAGTCTTGCTGTCCAGTACACCCCCGGTCTTGCTGTCTAATATACCCCCAGTCTTGCTGTCCAGTACACCCCCAGTCTTGCTATCCAATACACCCCCAGTCTTGCTGTCCAGTACACCCCCAGTCTTGCTATCCAATACACCCCCAGTCTTGCTGTCCAGTACACCCCCGGTCTTGCTGTCCAGTACACCCCCAGACTTGCTGTCCAGTACAACCCCGGTCTTGCTGTCTAATATACCCCCAGTCTTGCTGTCCAGTACACCCCCAGTCTTGCTATCCAATACACCCCCAGTCTTGCTGTCCAGTACACCCCCGGTCTTGCTGTCCAGTACACCCCCAGACTTGCTGTCCAGTACACCTCCGGTCTTGCTGTCCAATACACCCCCAGTCTTGCTGTCCAGTACACCCCCAGTCTTGCTGTCCAATACACCCCCAGTCTTGCAGTCCAGTACACCCCCGGTCTTGCTGTCCAGTACACTCCGGACTTGCTGTCCAATACACCCCCAGTCTTGCTGTCCAGTACACCTCCGGTCTTCCTGTCCAATACACCCCCAGTCTTGCTGTCCAGTACACCCCCAGTCTTGCTGTCCAATACACCCCCAGTCTTGCTGTCCAGTACACCCCCAGTCTTGCTGTCCAATACACCCCCAGTCTTGCTGTCCAGTACACCCCCAGTCTTGCTGTCCAATACACCCCCAGTCTTGCTGTCCAGTACACCCCTGGTCTTGCTGTCCAATATACCCCAAGTCTTGCTGTCCAATACACCCCCAGTCTTGCCGTCCAATACACACCCAGTCTTGCCGTCCAGTACACCCCCAGTCTTGCCGTCCAATACACCCCCAGTCTTGCCGTCCAGTACACCCCCAGTCTTGCCGTCCAATACAACCCCCAGTCTTGCTGTCCAATACACCCCCAGTCTTGACGTCCAGTACACCCCCAGTCTTGCCGTCCAATACACCCCCAGTCTTGTCGTCCAGTACACCCCCAGTCTTGCTGTCCAATACACCCCCAGACTTGCTGTCCGATACACCCCCAGTCTTCCTGTCCAGTGCACCCCCGGTCTTGCTGTCCAGAACACCCCCAGTCTTGCTGTACAATACACCCCCGGTCTTGCTGTCCAATACACCCCGGACTTGCTGTCCAGTACACCCCCGGTCTTGCTGTCCAGTACACCCCCCGTCTTGCTGTCCAGTACACCTCCGGTCTTGCTGTCCAATACACCCCCAGTCTTGCTGTCCAGTACACCTCCGGTCTTGCTGTCCAATACACCCCCAGTCTTGCTGTCCAGTACACCCCCAGTCTTGCTGTCCAATACACCCCCAGTCTTGCTGTCCAGTACACCCCCAGTCTTGCTGTCCAATACACCCCCAGTCTTGCTGTCCAGTACACCACCAGTCTTGCAGTCCAATACACCCCCAGTCTTGCTGTCCAGTACACACCCAGTCTTGCTGTCCGGTACACCCCCGGTCTTGCTGTCCAATATACCCCCAGTCTTGCTATCCAATACACCCCCAGTCTTGCCGTCCAGTACACCCCCAGTCTTGCCGTCCAATACACCCCCAGTCTTGCCGTCCAGTACACCCCCAGTCTTGCCGTCCAATACAACCCCCAGTCTTGCTGTCCAGTACACCCCCAGTCTTGGTGTCCAATACACCCCCAGTCTTGCCGTCCAATACACCCCCAGTCTTGTTGTCCAGTACACCCCCAGTCTTGCTGTTCAATACACCCCCAGTCTTGCTGTCCAGTACACCCCCGGTCTTGCTGTCCAATACACCACCGGTCTTGCTGTCCAGTACACCCCCCGGTCTTGCTGTCCAGTACACCCCCGGTTTTGCTGTCCAATACACCCCCGGACTTGCCGTCCAGTACACCCCCAGTCTTGCCGTCTAATACACCCCCAGTCTTGCCGTCCAATACACCCCCAGTCTTGCTGTCCAGTACACCCCGGTCTTGCTGTCCAGTAGTCCCCCGGTCTTGCTGTCCAATATACCCCCAGTCTTGCTGTCCAGTACACCCCCAGTCTTGCTGTCCAGTACACCTCCGGTCTTGCTGTCCAATACACCCCCAGTCTTGCTGTCCAGTACACCCCCAGTCTTGCTATCCAATACACCCCCAGACTTGCTGTCCGATACACCCCCAGTCTTCCTGTCCAGTGCACCCCCGGTCTTGCTGTCCAGTACACCCCCAGTCTTGCTGTCCAATACACCCCCAGACTTGCTGTCCAGTACACCCCCGGTCTTGCTGTCCAGTACACCCCCGGTCTTGCTGTCCAGTACACCCCCAGTCTTGCTGTCCAATACACCCCCAGTCTTCCTGTCCAGTACATCCCCAGTCTTGGTGTCCAATACACCCCCAGTCTTGCCGTCCAATACACCCCTGGTCTTGCCGTCCAAAACACCCCCAGTCTTGCCGTCCAGTACACCCCCAGTCTTGCTGTCCAGTACACCCCCAGTCTTGCCGTCCAATACACCCCCAGTGTTGCTGTCCAGTACACCCCCAGTCTTGCCGTGCAATACACCCCCAGCCTTGACGTCCAGTACACCCCCAGTCTTGCCGTCCAATAAACCCCCAGTCTTGCCGTCCAGTACACCCCCAGTCTTGCTGTCCAATACACCCCCAGTCTTGCTGTCCAGTACACCCCCGGTCTTGCTGTCCAGAACACCCCCAGTCTTGCTGTCCAATACACCCCCGGTCTTTCTGTCCAATACACCCCCGGACTTGCTGTCCAGTACACCCCCACTCTTGCTGTCCAGTACACCTCCGGTCTTCCTGTCCAATACACCCCCAGTCTTGCTGTCCAGTACACCCCCAGTCTTGCTGTCCAGTACACCCCCGGTCTTGCTGTCCAATATACCCCCAGTCTTGCTGTCCAATACACCCCCAGTCTTGCCGTCCAATACACCTCCAGTCTTGCCGTCCAGTACACCCCCAGTCTTGCTGTCCAGTACACCCCTGGTCTTGCTGTCCAATATACCCCAAGTCTTGCTGTCCAATACACCCCCAGTCTTGCCGTCCAATACACACCCAGTCTTGCTGTACAATACACCCCCAGTCTTGCTGTCCAGTACACCCCCAGTCTTGCTGTCCAATACACCCCCAGACTTGCTGTCCAGTACACCCCCGGTCTTGCTGTCCAGTACACCCCCGGTCTTGCTGTCCAGTACATCCCCAGTCTTGCTGTCCAATACACCCCCAGTCTTCCTGTCCAGTACATCCCCAGTCTTGGTGTCCAATACACCCCCAGTCTTGCCGTCCAATACACCCCTGGTCTTGCCGTCCAAAACACCCCCAGTCTTGCCGTCCAGTACACCCCCAGTCTTGCTGTCCAGTACACCCCCAGTCTTGCCGTCCAATACACCCCCAGTGTTGCTGTCCAGTACACCCCCAGTCTTGCCGTGCAATACACCCCGAGCCTTGACGTCCAGTACACCCCCAGTCTTGCCGTCCAATAAACCCCCAGTCTTGCCGTCCAGTACACCCCCAGTTTTGCTGTCCAATACACCCCCAGTCTTGCTGTCCAGTACACCCCCGGTCTTGCTGTCCAGAACACCCCCAGTCTTGCTGTCCAATACACCCCCGGTCTTTCTGTCCAATACACCCCCGGACTTGCTGTCCAGTACACCCCCACTCTTGCTGTCCAGTACACCTCCGGTCTTCCTGTCCAATACACCCCCAGTCTTGCTGTCCAGTACACCCCCAGTCTTGCTGTCCAATACACCCCCAGTCTTGCTGTGCAGTACACCCCCAGTCTTGCTGTCCAATACACCCCCAGTCTTGCTGTCCAGTACACCCCCAGTCTTGCTGTCCAATACACCCCCAGTCTTGCTGTCCAGTACACCCCTGGTCTTGCTGTCCAATATACCCCAAGTCTTGCTGTCCAATACACCCCCAGTCTTGCCGTCCAATACACACCCAGTCTTGCCGTCCAGTACACCCCCAGTCTTGCCGTCCAATACACCCACAGTCTTGCCGTCCAGTACACCCCCAGTCTTGCCGTCCAATACAACCCCCAGTCTTGCCGTCCAATACACCCCCAGTCTTGACGTCCAGTACACCCCCAGTCTTGCCGTCCAATACACCCCCAGTCTTGCCATCCAGTACACCCCCAGTCTTGCTGTCCAATACACCCCCAGACTTGCTGTCCGATACACCCCCAGTCTTGCTCTCCAGTGCACCCCCGGTCTTGCTGTCCAGAACACCCCCAGTCTTGCTGTACAATACACCCCCGGCCTTGCTGTCCAATACACCCCGGACTTGCTGTCCAGTACACCTCCGGTCTTGCTGTCCTATACACCCCCAGTCTTGCTGTCCAGTACACCCCCAGTCTTGCTGTCCAATACACCCCCAGTCTTGCTGTCCAGTACACCCCCAGTCTTGCTGTCCAATACACCCCCAGTCTTGCTGTCCAGTACACCACCAGTCTTGCAGTCCAATACAACCCCAGTCTTGCTGTCCAGTACACCCCCAGTCTTGCTGTCCAGTACACCCCCGGTCTTGCTGTCCAATATACCCCCAGTCTTGCTGTCCAATACACCCCCAGTCTTGCCGTCCAATACACCCCCAGTCTTGCCGTCCAGTACACCCCCAGTCTTGCTGTCCAATACACCCCCAGACTTGCTGTCCGATACACCCCCAGTCTTGCTGTCCAGTGCACCCCCGGTCTTGCTGTCCAGAACACCCCCAGTCTTGCTGTACAATACACCCCCGGTCTTGCTGTCCAATACACCCCGGACTTGCTGTCCAGTACACACCCGGTCTTGCTGTCCAGTACACCCCCCGTCTTGCTGTCCAGTACACCTCCGGTCTTGCTGTCCAATACACCCCCAGTCTTGCTGTCCAGTACACCTCCGGTCTTGCTGTCCAATACACCCCCAGTCTTGCTGTCCAGTACACCCCCAGTCTTGCTGTCCAATACACCCCCAGTCTTGCTGTCCAGTACACCCCCAGTCTTGCTGTCCAATACACCCCCAGTCTTGCTGTCCAGTACACCACCAGTCTTGCAGTCCAATACACCCCCAGTCTTGCTGTCCAGTACACCCCCAGTGTTGCTGTCCAGTACACCCCCGGTCTTGCTGTCCAATATACCCCCAGTCTTGCTGTCCAATACACCCCCAGTCTTGCCGTCCAATACACCTCCAGTCTTGCCGTCCAGTACACCCCCAGTCTTGCCGTCCAATACACCCCCAGTCTTGCCGTCCAGTACACCCCCAGTCTTGCCGTCCAATACAACCCCCAGTCTTGCTGTCCAGTACACCCCCAGTCTTGGTGTCCAATACACCCCAAGTCTTGCCGACCAATACACCCCCAGTCTTGGTGTCCAGTACACCCCCAGTCTTGCTGTCCAATACACCCCCAGTCTTGCTGTCCAGTACACCCCCTGTCTTGCTGTCCAATACACCACCGGTCTTGCTGTCCAGTACACCCCCCGGTCTTGCTGTCCAGTACACCTCCGGATTTGCTGTCCAATACACCCCCGGACTTGCCGTCCAGTACACACCCAGTCTTGCCGTCTAATACACCCCCAGTCTTGCCGTCCAATACACCCCCAGTCTTGCTGTCCAGTACACCCCGGTCTTGCTGTCCAGTAGTCCCCCGGTCTTGCTGTCCATTATACCTCCAGTCTTGCTGTCCAGTACACCCCCAGTCTTGCTGTCCAATACACCCCCAGTCTTGCTGTCCAGTACACCCCCAGTCTTGCCGTCCAATACACACCCAGTCTTGCCGTCCAGTACACCCCCAGTCTTGCCGTCCAATACACCCCCAGTCTTGCCGTCCAGTACACCTCCAGTCTTGCCGTCCAATACAACCCCCAGTCTTGCTGTCCAATACACCCCCAGTCTTGACGTCCAGTACACCCCCAGTCTTGCCGTCCAATACACCCCCAGTCTTGCCGTCCAGTACACCCCCAGTCTTGCTGTCCAATACACCCCCAGTCTTGCCATCCAATGCACCCCCAGTCTTGCCGTCCAGTACACCCCCAGTCTTGCCGTCCAATACACCCCCAGTCTTGCCGTCCAGTACACCCCCAGTCTTGCCGTCCAATACAACCCCCAGTCTTGCTGTCCAGTACACCCCCAGTCTTGCTGTCCAATACACCCCCAGTCTTGCTGTCCAGTACACCCCCGGTCTTGCTGTCTAATATACCCCCAGTCTTGCTGTCCAGTACACCCCCAGTCTTGCTATCCAATACACCCCCAGTCTTGCTGTCCAGTACACCCCCAGTCTTGCTATCCAATACACCCCCAGTCTTGCTGTCCAGTACACCCCCGGTCTTGCTGTCCAGTACACCCCCAGACTTGCTGTCCAGTACACCCCCTGTCTTGCTGTCTAATATACCCCCAGTCTTGCTGTCCAGTACACCCCCAGTCTTGCTATCCAATACACCCCCAGTCTTGCTGTCCAGTACAACCCCGGTCTTGCTGTCCAGTACACCCCCAGACTTGCTGTCCAGTACACCTCCGGTCTTGCTGTCCAATACACCCCCAGTCTTGCTGTCCAGTACACCCCCAGTCTTACTGTCCAATACACCCCCAGTCTTGCAGTCCAGTACACCCCCGGTCTTGCTGTCCAGTACACTCCGGACTTGCTGTCCAATACACCCCCAGTCTTGCTGTCCAGTACACCTCCGGTCTTCCTGTCCAATACACCCCCAGTCTTGCTGTCCAGTACACCCCCAGTCTTGCTGTACAATACACCCCCAGTCTTGCTGTCCAGTACACCCCCAGTCTTGTTGTCCAATACACCCCCAGTCTTGCTGTCCAGTACACCCCCAGTCTTGCTGTCCAATACACCCCCAGTCTTGCTGTCCAGTACACCCCTGGTTTTGCTGTCCAATATACCCCAAGTCTTGCTGTCCAATACACCCCCAGTCTTGCCGTCCAATACACACCCAGTCTTGCCGTCCAGTACACCCCCAGTCTTGCCGTCCAATACACCCCCAGTCTTGTCTTCCAGTACACCCCCAGTCTTGCTGTCCAATACACCCCCAGACTTGCTGTCCGATACACCCCCAGTCTTGCTGTCCAGTGCACCCCCTGTCTTGCTGTCCAGAACACCCCCAGTCTTGCTGTACAATACACCCCCGGTCTTGCTGTCCAATACACCCCGGACTTGCTGTCCAGTACACCCCCGGTCTTGCTGTCCAGTACACCCCCCGTCTTGCTGTCCAGTACACCTCCGGTCTTGCTGTCCAATACACCCCCAGTCTTGCTGTCCAGTACACCTCCGGTCTTGCTGTCCAATACACCCCCAGTCTTGCTGTCCAGTACACCCCCAGTCTTGCTGTCCAATACACCCCCAGTCTTGCTGTCCAGTACACCCCCAGTCTTGCTGTCCAATACACTCCCAGTCTTGCTGTCCAGTACACAACCAGTCTTGCAGTCCAATACACCCCCAGTCTTGCTGTCCAGTACACCCCCAGTCTTGCTGTCCAGTACACCCCCGGTCTTGCTGTCCAATATACCCCCAGTCTTGCTGTCCAATACACCCCCAGTCTTGCCGTCCAATACACCCCCAGAATTGCCGTCCAGTACACCCCCAGTCTTGCCGTCCAATACACCCCCAGTCTTGCCGTCCAGTACACCCCCAGTCTTGCCGTCCAATACAACCCCCAGTCTTGCTGTCCAGTACACCCCCAGTCTTGGTGTCCAATACACCCCCAGTCTTGCCGTCCAATACACCCCCAGTCTTGTTGTCCAGTACATCCCCAGTCTTGCTGTCCAATACACCCCCAGTCTTGCTGTCCAGTACACCCCCGGTCTTGCTGTCCAATACACCACCGGTCTTGCTGTCCATTACACCCCCCGGTCTTGCTGTCCAGTACACCCCCGGTTTTGCTGTCCAATACACCCCCGGACTTGCGGTCCAGTACACCCCCAGTCTTGCCGTCTAATACACCCCCAGTCTTGCCGTCCAATACACCCCCAGTCTTGCTGTCCAGTACACCCCGGTCTTGCTGTCCAGTAGTCCCCCGGTCTTGCTGTCCAATATACCCCCAGTCTTGCTGTCCAGTACACCCCCAGTCTTGCTGTCCAATACACCCCCAGTCTTGCTGTCCAGTACACCCCCAGTCTTGCTGTCCAATACACCCCCAGACTTGCTGTCCAGTACACCCCCGGTCTTGCTGTCCAGTACACCCTAGGTCTTGCTGTCCAGTACACCCCCAGTCTTGCTGTCCAATACACACCCAGTCTTCCTGTCCAGTACATCCCCAGTCTTGGTGTCCAATACACCCCCTGTCTTGCCGTCCAATACACCCCTGGTCTTGCCGTCCAAAACACCCCCAGTCTTGCCGTCCAGTACACCCCCAGTCTTGCTGTCCAGTACACCCCCAGTCTTGCCGTCCAATACACCCCCAGTGTTGCTGTCCAGTACACCCCCAGTCTTGCCGTGCAATACACCCCCAGCCTTGACGTCCAGTACACCCCCAGTCTTGCCGTCCAATACAACCCCCAGTCTTGCTGTCCAGTACACCCCCAGTCTTGGTGTCCAATACACCCCCAGTCTTGCCGTCCAATACACCCCCAGTCTTGTTGTCCAGTACACCCCCGGTCTTGCTGTCCAATACACCACCGGTCTTGCTGTCCAGTACACCCCCTGGTCTTGCTGTCCAGTACACCCCCGGTTTTGCTGTCCAATACACCCCCGGACTTGCCGTCCAGTACACCCCCAGTCTTGCCGTCTAATACACCCCCAGTCTTGCCGTCCAATACACCCCCAGTCTTGCTGTCCAGTACACCCCGGTCTTGCTGTCCAGTAGTCCCCCGGTCTTGCTGTCCAATATACCCCCAGTCTTGCTGTCCAGTACACCCCCAGTCTTGCTGTCCAATACACCCCCAGTCTTGCTGTCCAGTACACCCCCAGTCTTGCTGTCCAATACACCCCCAGACTTGCTGTCCAGTACACCCCCGGTCTTGCCGTCCAGTACACCCCCGGTCTTGCTGTCCAGTACACCCCAAGTCTTGCTGTCCAATACACCCCCAGTCTTCCTGTCCAGTACATCCCCAGTCTTGGTGTCCAATACACCCCCAGTCTTGCCGTCCAATACACCACTGGTCTTGCCGTCCAAAACACCCCCAGTCTTGCCGTCCAGTACACCCCCAGTCTTGCCGTCCAATACACCCCCAGTGTTCCTGTCCAGTACACCCCCAGTCTTGCCGTCCAATACACCCCCAGCCTTGACGTCCAGTACACCCCCAGTCTTGCCGTCCAATACACCCCCAGTCTTGCCGTCCAGTACACCCCCAGACTTGACGTCCAATACACCCCCAGTCTTGCTGTCCAATACACCCCCAGTCTTGCTGTCCAGTACATCCCCGGTCTTGCTGTCCAGAACACCCCCAGTCTTGCTGTCCAATACACCCCCGGTCTTGCTGTCCAATACACCCCCGGACTTGCTGTCCAGTACACCCCCACTCTTGCTGTCCAGTAAACCCCCAGTTTTGCTGTCCAATACACCCCCGGACTTGCTGTCCAGTACACCCCCGGTCTTGCTGTCCAGTACACCCCCCGTCTTGCTGTCCAGTACACCTCCGGTCTTGCTGTTCAATACTCACCCAGTCTTGCTGTCCAGTACACCTCCGGTCTTGCTGTCCGATACACCCCCAGTCTTGCTGTCCAGTACACCCCCATTCTTGCTGTCCAATACACCCCCAGTCTTGCTGTCCAGTACACCCCCAGTCTTGCTGTCCAATACACCCCCAGTCTTGCTGTCCAGTACACCCCCACTCTTGCTGTCCAGTACACCCCCAGTCTTGCTGTCCAATACACCCCCAGTCTTGCTGTCCAGTACACCCCCAGTCTTGCTGTTCAATACACCCCCAGTCTTGCTGTCCAGTACACCCCCAGTCTTGCTTTCCAGTACACCCCCAGTCTTGCTGTCCAATACACCCCCAGTCTTGGTGTCCAATACACCCCCAGTCTTGCTGTCCAGTACACCGCCACTCTTGCTGTCGAGTACACCCCCAGTCTTGCTGTCCAATACACCCCCAGTCTTGCTGTCCAGTACACCCCCTGTCTTGCTTTCCAACACACCCCCAGTCTTGCTGTCCAGTACACCCCCAGTCTTGCTGTTCAATACACCCCCAGTCTTGCTGTCCAGTACACCCCCAGTCTTGCTGTCCAGTACACCCCCACTCTTGCTGTCGAGTACACCCCCAGTCTTGCTGTCCAATACACCCCCAGTCTTGCTGTCCAGTACACCCCCACTCTTGCTGTCGAGTACACCCCCAGTCTTGCTGTCCAATACACCCCCAGTCTTGCTGTCCAGTACACCCCCAGTCTTGCTGTCCAATACACCCCCAGTCTTGCTGTCCAGTACACCCCGAGTCTTGCTGTTCAATACACCCCCAGTCTTGCTGTCCAGTACACCCCCAGTCTTGCTGTCCAATGCACCCCCAGTCTTGGTGTCCAATACACCCCCAGTCTTGCTGTCCAGTACACCCCCACTCTTGCTGTCGAGTACACCCCCAGTCTTGCTGTCCAATACACCCCCAGTCTTGCTGTCCAATACACCCCCAGTCTTGCTGTCCAGTACACCCCCAGTCTTGCTGTTCAATACACCCCCAGTCTTGCTGTCCAGTACACCCCCAGTCTTGCTGTCCAATACACCCCCACTCTTGGTGTCCATTACACCCCCAGTCTTGCTGTCCAATACACCCCCAGTTTTGGTGTCCATTACACCCCCACTCTTGCTGTCCAGTACACCCCCAGTCTTGCTGTCCATTACACCCCCACTCTTGCTGTTGAGTACACACCCAGTCTTGCTGTGCAGTACACCCCCAGTCTTGTTGTCCAATACACCCCCAGTCTTGCTGTCCAGTACACCCCCAGTCTTGCTGTCCAATACACCCCCAGTCCTCCTGTCCAGTACACCCCCACTCTTGCTGTCGAGTACACCCCCAGTCTTGCTGTGCAGTACACCCCCAGTCTTGTTGTCCAATACACCCCCAGTCTTGCTGTCCAGTACATCCCCAGTCTTGCTGTCCAATACACCCCCAGTCTTGCTGTCCAGTACACCCCCAGTCTTGCTGTCCAGTACACCCCCAGTCTTGCTGTCCAATACACCCCCAGTCTTGCTGTCCAGTACACCCCGAGTCTTGCTGTTCAATACACCCCCAGTCTTGCTGTCCAGTACACCCCCAGTCTTGCTGTCCAATGCACCCCCAGTCTTGGTGTCCAATACACCCCCAGTCTTGCTGTCCAGTACACCCCCACTCTTGCTGTCGAGTACACCCCCAGTCTTGCTGTCCAATACACCCCCAGTCTTGCTGTCCAATACACGCCCAGTCTTGCTGTCCAGTACACCCCCAGTCTTGCTGTTCAATACACCCCCAGTCTTGCTGTCCAGTACACCCCCAGTCTTGCTGTCCAATACACCCCCAGTTTTGGTGTCCATTACACCCCCAGTCTTGCTGTCCAATACACCCCCAGTTTTGGTGTCCATTACACCCCCACTCTTGCTGTCCAGTACACCCCCAGTCTTGCTGTCCATTACACCCCCACTCTTGCTGTTGAGTACACCCCCAGTCTTGCTGTGCAGTACACCCCCAGTCTTGTTGTCCAATACACCCCCAGTCTTGCTGTCCAGTACACCCCCAGTCTTGCTGTCCAATACACCCCCAGTCTTCCTGTCCAGTACACCCCCACTCTTGCTGTCGAGTACACCCCCAGTCTTGCTGTGCAGTACACCCCCAGTCTTGTTGTCCAATACACCCCCAGTCTTGCTGTCCAGTACACCCCCAGTCTTGCTGTCCAATACACCCCCAGTCTTGCTGTCCAGTACACCCCCAGTCTTGCTGTCCAATACACCCCCAGTCTTGCTGTCCAGTACACCCCCAGTCTTGCTATCCAATACACCCCCAGTTTTGGTGTCCAATACACCCCCAGTCTTGCTGTCCAACACACCCCCAGTCTTGCTGTCCAGTACACCCCCAGTCTTGGAGTCCAATACACCCCCAGTCTTGGTGTCCAGTACACCCCCAGTCTTGCTGTCCAATACACCCCCAGACTTGCTGTCCAGTACACCCCCAGTCTTGCTGTCCAATACACCCCCAGTCTTGCTGTCCAGTACACCCCGAGTCTTGCTGTTCAATACACCCCCAGTCTTGCTGTCCAGTACACCCCCAGTCTTGCTGTCCAATGCACCCCCAGTCTTGGTGTCCAATACACCCCCAGTCTTGCTGTCCAGTACACCCCCACTCTTGCTGTCGAGTACACCCCCAGTCTTGCTGTCCAATACACCCCCAGTCTTGCTGTCCAATACACGCCCAGTCTTGCTGTCCAGTACACCCCCAGTCTTGCTGTTCAATACACCCCCAGTCTTGCTGTCCAGTACACCCCCAGTCTTGCTGTCCAATACACCCCCAGTTTTGGTGTCCATTACACCCCCAGTCTTGCTGTCCAATACACCCCCAGTTTTGGTGTCCATTACTCCCCCACTCTTGCTGTCCAGTACACCCCCAGTCTTGCTGTCCATTACACCCCCACTCTTGCTGTTGAGTACACCCCCAGTCTTGCTGTGCAGTACACCCCCAGTCTTGTTGTCCAATACACCCCCATTCTTGCTGTCCAGTACACCCCCAGTCTTGCTGTCCAATACACCCCCAGTCTTCCTGTCCAGTACACCCCCACTCTTGCTGTCGAGTACACCCCCCGTCTTGCTGTGCAGTACACCCCCAGTCTTGTTGTCCAATACACCCCCAGTCTTGCTGTCCAGTACACCCCCAGTCTTGCTGTCCAATACACCCCCAGTCTTGCTGTCCAGTACACCCCCAGTCTTGCTGTCCAATACACCCCCAGTCTTGCTGTCCAGTACACCCCCAGTCTTGCTGTCCAATACACCCCCAGTTTTGGTGTCCAATACACCCCCAGTCTTGCTGTCCAATACACCCCCAGTCTTGCTGTCCAGTACACCCCCAGTCTTGGAGTCCAATACACCCCCAGTGTTGGTGTCCAGTACACCCCCAGTCTTGCTGTCCAATACACCCCCTGTCTTGGTGTCCACTACACCCCCAGTCTTGCTGTCCAGTACACCCCCAGTCTTGCTGTCGAGTACACCCCCAGTCTTGCTGTTCAATACACCCCCAGTCTTGCTGTCCAGTACACCCCCAGTCTTGGTGTCCAATACACCCCCAGTCTTGTTGTCCAGTACACCCCCAGTCTTGCTGTCCAATACACCCCCAGTCTTGCTGTCCAATACACCCCCAGTCTTGGTGTCATCTACAAATCAGTTAACCACTTGATAATCCAAATCATCCGTTCTGGGACCCTTTCTCTTTGTGACTTTTATAAATGACCTGGATGAGGAAGTGGAGAGATGGGGTGTTGTGGATAGTGTGGTGCGCTGTCAGAGGTTACGGAGGGACATCGACAGGATGCAAAACTCGGCTGAGAAGTGGCAGATGGAGTTCAAACCAGATAAGTGTGTGGTGGTTCATTTTGGTAGGTCAAATATGATGGCAGAATATAGCATTAATGGTAAGACTCTAGGCAGTGTGGAGGATCAGAGGGATCTTGGAGTCTGAGTCCATAGGACACTCCAAGCTGCTACGCAGGTTGACTCTGTGGTTAAGAAGGCACGCGGTGCATTGGCCTTCATCGACCATGGGATTGAGTTCAAGAGCTGAGAAGCAATGTTGCAGCTATATAGGACCCTGGTCAGACCCCATTTGGAGTACTGTGCTCAGTTCTGGTCACCTCACTACAGGAAGGATGTGGAAACCATAGAGAGGGTGGAGAGGAGATTTACAAGGATGTTGCCTGGATTGGGGACCGTGCCTTATGAGAACAGGTTCAGTGAGCTCGGCTTTTTCTCCTTGGAGCAACAGAGGATGAGAGGTGACCTGATTGAGGTGTATAAGATGATGAGAGACATTGATCATGTGGATAGTCAGAGGCTTTTTCCCAGGGCTGAAATGGCTAACAAAAGAGGGCACAGTTTTAAGGTGCTTGGAAGTAGGCATAGAGGAGATGTCAGGCGTGTCTTTTACAGAGGGTGGTGAGCCCGTGAAATGGGCTGCCAGTGACTGTGGTGGAGGCAGATACGATAGGGTTTTTTAAGAGACCCCTGGATAGGTACATGGAGTTTTGAAAAATAGAGGGCTATGGGTAACCCTAGGTAATTTCCACAGCATCGTGGGCCGAAGGGCCTGTATTGTGTTGTAGGCCTCCATGCAGAATATGACCCATCTACAATCACTCTGCCTTCTGTGGGCAAGCCAGTTCTGGATCCACAAAGCAAAGTTCCCTTGGATCCCATACCTCCTTACTTTCTCAATAAGCCTGGCATGGGGTACTTTATCAAATGCCTTGCTGAAATCCATATACACTACATCTACTACACCTTCATCAATGTGATTAGTCAGATTCTCATAAAATTCAATCAGACTCTTAAGGCACAACCTACCTTTGACAAAGCCATGCTGACTATTTCTAATCATATTATGCCTCTCCAAATGTTCATTAGCACTGCCTCTCAGGATCCTTTCCATCAACTTACCACCCACTGAAGTAAGTCTCACTTTTCTATAATTTCCTGGGCTGTATCTACTCCCTTTCTTGAATAAGGGAACAATATCTGCAACCCTCCAATCCTCCAGAACTTCTCCCATCCCCATTGATGATGCAAAGATCATTGCCAGAGGCTCAGCAATCTCCTCCCTCACCTTCCACAGTAGCTTGGTTACATCTCGTCTGGTCCCGGTGACTTATCCAACTTGATGCTTTCCTAAAGCTCCAGCGCATCCTCCTTAATGTTTATATGTTCAAACTTTTCAATCCACTTTAAATCATCCTTACAATCGCCAAGGTCCTTTTCCATAGAGAATACTGAAGCAAAGTATTCATTAAGTACCTCTGCTATCTCCTCCGGTTCCATACACACTTTTCCACTGTTGCACTTGATTGGTCCTATTCTCTCACGTCTTATCCTCTTGCTCTTCACATACTTGTAGAATGCCTTGGGGATTTCCTTAATCCTGTCCGCCAAGGCCTTCTCATGGCCCCTTATGGCTCTCCTAATTTCATTCTTAAGCTCCTTACTGCTGGCCTTATGACTTTCTAGATCTCTATCATTACCTAGTTTTTTGAACCCTTCGTAACCTTTTCTTTTCTTGTTGACTAGATTTTCAACAGCCTTTGTACACCACAGTTTCTGAACCCTACCATCCTTTCCCTGTCTCATTGGAACGCACCTATACAGAACTCTACACAAATATCCCCTAAGCATTTGCCACATTTCTTCCGTACATTTCCCTGAGACTATCTGTTCCCAGTTTATGCTTCCAAGTTCCTGCCTGATAGCTTCATATTTCCCCTTAATGCAATTAAATGTTTTCCTAACTTGTCTTTTCCTATCCCTCTGCAATTCTATGGTAAAGGAGATAGAATTATGATCACTATCTCCAAAATACTCTCCTACTGAGAGACTTGACATCTGACCAGGTTCACTTCCCAATACCAGATCAAGTACAGCCTCTCCTCTTGTATGCTTATCTACATCTTTTATCAGGAAACCTTCCTGAACACTCTACTCATCCTTTACTCATGGATAGTCAACCAGGCTTTGTGAAGCGAAGATCGTGCCTCACGAGCCTGATTGAGTTTTTTGAAGAGGTAACAAAAGAAGTTGATGAGGGTAGGGCAGTGGATGTGGTCTACATGGACTTTAGCAAAGTATTTGACAAGGTCCCTCATGAGAGACTCATCCAGAAAGTCATGAGGCATGGGATAAGTGGAACCTTGGCTGTTTGGATAAAAAATTGGCTTAAAGGAAGAAAGCAGAGGGTAGTGGTGGAAGGAAAGTATTCTGCCTGGAGGTCAGTGACTAGTGGAGTGCCGCAGGGATCTGTCCCGGGACCCCTGCTATTTGTGATTTTTATAAATGACCTGGATGTAGAGGCGGAAGGATGGGTGAGTAAGTTAGCGGATGACACAAAAATTGGAGGAGTTGTGGATGAAGCTGTAGATTGTCGAAGGTTAGAAGAGGATATAGACAGGCTGCAGAGTTGGGCAGAAAAATGGCAGATGGAGTTCAATCCGGACAAGTGTGAGGTGATGTATTTTGGAAGGACAAACCAGAAGACTGAGTACAGGATTAATGGTCAGTTACTTAAGAGTGTGGATGAACAAAGGGACCTTGGGGTTCAAATCCATACATTCCTCAAGGTCGCTGCACAGGTTGATAGGGTAGTTAAGAAGGCCAATGGGATGCTAGCCTTCATTAACAGGGGGATTGAGTTCAAGAATAGAGAGGTCATGTTGCAACTCTACAAATCTCTGGTGAGACCGTACTTGGAGTATTGTGTTCAGTTCTGGTCACTTCATTATAGGAAGGATGTGGAAGCTATGGAGAGGGTGCAGAGGGGATTTACCAGGATGTTGCCTGGTTTGGAGAACAAGTCATATGAAGCAAGGTTAGCAGAGCTGGGACTTTTCTCTTTGGAGCATAGAAGAATGAGAGGGGACTTGATAGAGGTCTACAAGATTATGAGAGGCATAGATAGGGTGGATTGTCAGTACCTGTTTCCCAGGGCACCAATAGCAAACACCAGAGGGCATATGTACAAAATTAAGGGAGGGAAGTTTAGGGGAGACATCGAGGTAAGTTTTTTACACAGAGGGTTGTGAATGCCTGGGATGACTTGCCAGGGATGGTGGTGGAGGCTAAAACATTAGGGGTATTTAAGAACCTCTTGGACAGGCACATGGATGAAAGAAAAATAGAGGGTTATGGGGTAGTGTGAGTTTAGTACTTTTTTTAAGGATTATATTGGTCGGCACAACATGGAGGGCTGAAGGGCCTGTACTGTGCTGTAGTGTTCTATGGTTCTAACACACCTAACAAACTCCACCCATCTAAATCCCTCACTATAGGGAGCTGCCAATCAATATTTGGAAAATTAAAATCTTCCACCACGATGACACCTTTCCAGAATCTGTCTCCCTATCTGCTCCTTGCTGTCCCTGTTACTATTGGGTGGTCTATAAAAAACACCCAGTAGCGTTATTGATCCCTTCCTGTTTCTAACTTCCACCCGACTGAGACTCAGAAGAGAATCCCTCCATGACTTCCACCTTTTTTGCAGCCGTGACACTATCTCTGATCGGCAGTATCACGCCCCCACCTCTTTTGCCTCCCTCCCTGTTCTTTCTGAAGCATGGCACTCTAAGTAACTATTCCTGCCCCTGATCCATCCAAGTTTCTGTAATAGCCACAACATCATAGCTTCAAGTATTGATCCACGCTCTAAGCTTATCCGCTTTGTTCATGATACTTCTTGCATTAAAATAGACACACCTCAAACCATCAGTCAATATGTGGGAAGTGAAAATCACCTCCTAAAACAACATTATGTTCCATGCAACAGTCCACGATCTGTCTACAAATTTGTAGACAAATCTGTCTACTAAATCCCTCAGACTGTTAGGTGGTCTGTATTTTGTCCCAATAACGTGGTCATAGCTTTCTTATTTCTCATTTCCACCCATAATGTCTCACAGGATGAATTTTCCAGTCTGCCCTGACTGAGCACTGCTTGACATTTTCCATGACCAGTAATGCCACCCCTTCTCTAACCCCTCCTGCACTGTTGCGTCTATAACAACGTAACCCTAAAATATTGAGCTGCCAGTCCTGCCCCTCCTGCAACCAAGTCTCACTAATGGCTACAACATTTTAATTCCAGGTGTTGATCCATACGATAAGTATTGCCTTTCCTACGATAAGTATTGCACTGAAAGTTTATGTGAAGTGAAGCAAGAGACTTGGAAGGTCTGACTGGCTCTGGAAAGCAGAGGACAATGATGGGCAAATCAAATTGCTGGAGGATCTCATTGGGTCAGGCAGCATCTGTAGAGGAAATTGAAGAGTTAACATTTTGGATTGAGACCTTCACCTGGACTGGAAGAGTAGAGGGGAAATAGCCTGTATAAATAGGTAAGGGGAAGGACTGAGACGAGTTGGCAGGTGGATCTAGCTAGATCCAGGTGAGGGGTGTGATAGGAAAGTGGAGGAGGGGAGAAAATGGAAATAATGATAACGGCTGGGAAGTAATGTGTTGGTAAAAATGGGCTTTAGATGATGAAATTTCATAGGAAGGGAAGGTGGAGCATGGAACTAGATAAGAGAGCAGGAAATGGCAGATGGGATAAGCAAGGGGAAGGGACCCAGTGGGAGAAATGCAGGCATGGTGGGCAGATGGAGTGAGAGAATGAGGGGAAAAAACTGGGGGCTGAAGGGCGGGGTAGGGTGTGTGCATGAAGAAATGTGAAGTTCGTTCAGAGAAAGCAGGTTACCTGAAAGGATCATTTCTGGACAAGATGGAGTTGAGATAACAGGAGATATGTTTTGTAAGGCAGGAGCTGGCAGGAACAATGGACCTACCAAGTAGTTTTGTTGTAAATCTTGGGTGAGAAATAGAAATGGGTAAAGTGGGGTTGGGGAAAGTTCAGGTTGGAAGCTGGAGAATCTTAACCATTGACAAGGGATTTTCACCCACAGATCTACTGCTCAGTGGATGTCCTTTCTGCTTCTCACACCTTTGTCCTGTCTGCCTTTGGACAAAAAAGCAACAAGCTGAGAGAGTTGGAGGGAGGGGAGATCACAGGTGGGAACGAATGATCAGAGAAGGGTTCCAGCGCAGAGGATTAGATAGATCAGACAGAGTTAGAAAGATTGGACACAGTTACAAACAGAACTAGAGGGATATTTTTACAAACCCCATTTCCAGAAAAGTTGGGATATTTTCCAAAATGCAATAAAAACAAAAATCTGTGATAGGTTAATTCACGTGAACCTTTATTTAACTGACAAAAGTACAAAGAAAAGATTTTCAATAGTTTTACTGACCAACTTAATAGTATTTTGTAAATATACACAAATTTAGAATTTGATGGTTGCAACACACTCAACAAAAGTTGGGACAGAGGCATGTTTACCATTGTGTTACATCACCTTTCCTTTTAATAACACTTTTTAATCGTTTTGGAATTGAGGATACTAATTGTAGTAGATTTGCAGTTGGAAATTTTGTCCATTCTTGCTTGATATAAGACTTCAGCTGCTCAACAGTCCGTGGTCTCCATTGTCTGATTCTCCTCTTCATGATGTGCCATACATTTTCAATAGGAGATAGATCTGGACTGGCAGCAGGCCAGTCAAGCACACGCACTCTGTGTCTACAAAGCGACGCTGTTGTAGCCTGTGCAGAATGTGGTCTGGCATTGTCCTGCTGAAATAAGCATGGACGTCACGGGAAGAGACGTCGCCTTGATGGCAACATATGTCTCTCTAAAATCCTAATAGATGCCTCAGAGTCAATGGTACCTTCACATACATGCAACTCACCCATGCCGTGGGCACTGATGCACCCCCATACCATCACAGATGCTGGCTTTTTCACCTTTAGCTGATAACAATCAGGATGGTCGTTTTCATCTTTGGCACGGAGAACTTGACGTCCGTTTTTTCCGAAAACTAGCTGAAATGTGGACTCATCTGACCACAGTACACGGTTCCACAGACTTTTGGTCCATCAGAGATGAGCTTGGGCCCAGAGAACTCACCAGCGTTTCTGCATAGAGTTGATGTATGGCTTCCTCCTTGCGTAATACAGTTTCAAGTTGCATTTCTGGATGCAGTGACGGACTGTGTTAAGTGACAATGGTTTTCCGAAGTACTCCCGAGCCCAGGTGGCTATAATTGTCACAGTAGCATGACGGTTTCTTAGGCAGTGCCTCCTGAGGGCTCGAAGATCACGTGCATTCAACAGTGGTTTCCAACCTTGCCCTTTACGCACTGAGATGTCCCTGAATTCTCTGAATCTTTTCACAATATTATGTACTGTAGATGTTGAAAGACCTAAATTCTCTGCAATCTTGCGTTGGGAAATGTTCCTTTTCAGCTAACAATTCTCTCATGAATTTTGACACAAAGGGGTGAGCCACGACCCATCCTTGCTTGCAAAGACTAAGCCTTTGATGGACGCTACTTTTATACCCAGTCATGATACCTCACCTGCTACCAATTAGCCTGCTTAATGTGGAGTCTTCCAAACCGGTGTTACTTGAATATTCTGTGCACTTTTCAATCTTATTTTAACTCTGTTCCAACTTTTGTTGAGTGTGTTGCAGCCATCACATTCTAACTTTGTGTATATTTACAAAATACAATTAAGTTGGTCAGTAAAACTATTGAAAATCATTTCTTTGTACTTTTGTCAGTTAAATAAGGGTTCACGATAATTAACATATCACAGATTTTTGTTTTTATTACATTTTGGAAAATATCCCAACTTTTCTGGAAATGGGGTTTGTATATACAAAGACAATCAAATGATTACAATATTACAGCAAGACACAATATAGAGGACTTCATAAAACACACTATTTAGTTTCAAATTAAAACATGGTTATCACTGTCAACAATACACACGAGCCACTGAGGTGCTACTGTTCCTGTTGTAATCATAGACATCATATGCTCCTTCTCCAGGGATAACTCCAAAAGAGGGGCAGCTAGTTAGCTTGGCAGAACTCGTGACAGCATGCTGCCTGTACCTGTGAAAGGCCAGCAGTGGTAAGCAAACGTCAGGAGCTGAAGGCTAAAGTGCAGCCAGATCCTTAGCAACAGCCCCTTCAGATATTGAAATCAAGGGTGTAACCGCTCACACTCCATATACACTGACCCCTCAGGCCACGGAAATGACAGGTTGCCGCAGAGTCCATGAGCCGATTGAATAATTTATTGCACAGTATTAAAGAGATCACAGTTGCAGGGAGCATCAGAGAGATTGATGACAGTTACAGAGGGAACAGGAACAACAGGAGAGAGTCACAGACTGAAGGAGGAAGCAGCAGGAAGAGACAGGAGACACCTACGGCCGACACGGAGAGACAGAAGGGACTTGGATCTGCACCATTTGGCATGTGACCCTACTTCACAGACATGGACTGACAGGAGAGATGGGATGCCACCCAACAGGAGACATGGGACCCCACCCAACAGGAGAGATGGGACCCCACCCAACAGGAGAGATGGGACCCAACCCAACAGGAGGGATGGGACCCCACCCAACAGGAGAGATGGGACCCAACCCAACAGGAGAGACCAGACCCCACCCAACAGGAGAGATGGGACCCCACCCAACAGGAGAGACAGGACCCCAACCAACAGGAGAGACCGGACACCACCCAACAGGAGAGATGGGACCCCACCCAACAGGAGGGATGTGACCCCACCCAACAGGAGGGATGGGACCCAACCCAACAGAAGACATGGGATCCCACCCAACAGGAGAGACCGGGAACAACCCAACAAGAGAGATGGGAGCCCAACCAACAGGAGAGACCGGACCCCACCCAACAGGAGAGACAGGACCCAACCCAACAGGAGAGATGGGACCCCACCCAACTGGAGACATGGGACCCCACCCAACAGGAGGGATGGGACCCAACCCAACAGGAGACATGGGATCCCACCCAACAGGACAGACCGGGCCCCACCCAACAAGAGATATGGGACCGCAACCAACAGGAGAGACCGGACCCCACCCGACAGGAGAGACAGGACCCAACGCAACAGGAGACATGGGACCCACCCAACAGGAGAGACCGGACCCCACCCAACAGGAGAGACAGGACCCAACCCAACAGGAGACATGGGATCCCACCCAAAAGGAGAGACAGGACCCCAACGAACAGGAGAGACAGGACCCCAACCAACAGGAGAGACCGGACCCCACCCAACAGGAGAGACGGGACTAAACCCAACAGGAGAGACCGGACCCCACCCAACAGGAGAGATGGGATCACACCCAACAGGAGAGACCGGGCCCCACCCAACAGGAGACATGGGAACCCACCCAACAGGAGAGATGGGAACCCACCCAACAAGAGCGATGGGACCAAACCCAACAGGAGAGACAGGACCCCACCCAACAGGAGAGACCGGACCCCACCCAACAGGAGAGACAGGAACCCACCCAACAGGAGAGACCGGACCCCAACCAACAGGAGAAACAGGACCCAACACAACAGGAGACATGGGATCCAACCCAACAGGAGAGACCGGGCCCCACCCAACAGGAGACATGGGACCCCACCCAACAGGAGAGACAGGACCCCACCCAACAGGAGAGACGGGACGCCAACCAACAGGAGAGACAGGACTAAACCCAACAGGAGAGACCGGACCCCACCCAACAGGAGAGATGGGATCACACCCAAGAGGAGAGACCGGGCCCCACCCAACAGGAGACATGGGACCGCACACAACAGGAGAGACCGGACCTCACCCAACAGGAGACATGGGAACCCACCCAACAGGAGAGATGGGAACCCACCCAACAGGAGAGATGGGACCAAACCCAACAGGAGAGACAGGACCCCACCCAACAGGAGAGACCGGACCCAACACAACAGGAGACATGGGATCCCACCCAACAGGAGAGACCGGGCCCGACCCAACAGGAGACATGGGACCCCACCCAACAGGAGAGACAGGACCCCACCCAACAGGAGAGACGGGACGCCAACCAACAGGAGAGACAGGACTAAACCCAACAGGAGAGACCGGACACCACCCAACAGGAGAGATGGGATCACACCCAACAGGAGAGACCGGGCCCCACCCAACAGGAGACATGGGAACCCACCCAACAGGAGAGATGGGACAAAACCCAACAGGAGAGACAGGACCCCACCCAACAGGAGAGACCGGACCCCACCCAACAGGAGAGACAGGACCCCACCCAACAGGAGAGACCGGACCCCACCCAACACGAGAAACAGGACCCAACCCAACAGGAAAGACCGGGCCCCAACCAACAGGAGACAAGGGATCCCACCCAACTGGAGAGACAGGACCCCACCCAACAGGAGAGACCAGACCCCAACCAACAGGAGAGACAGGACCCCACCCAACAGGAGAGACCAGACCCCAACCAACAGGAGAGACAGGACCCAACCCAACAGGAGACATGGGATCCCACCCAACAGGAGAGACTGGGCCCCACACAACAGGAGAGACCGGGCCCCACACAACAGGAAAGACCGGGCCCCACCCAACAGGAGTCAAGGGACCCCACCCAACAGGAGAGACCGGGCCTCACCCAACAGGAAACATGGGACCCCACCCAACAGGAGGGACGGGACCCCACCCAACAGGAGAGACGGGATCCCACCCAACAGGAGAGACCGGACCCCACCCAACAGGAGAGACAGGACCCCAACCAACAGGAGAAACAGGACCCAACCCAACAGAAGACATGGGATCCCACCCAACAGGAGAGACAGGACCCCACCCAACAGGAGAGACAGGACCCCACTCAACAGAAGAGACCAGACCCCAAACAACAGGAGAGACAGGACGCCAACCAACAGGAGAGACCGGACCCCACCCAAAAGGAGAGACTGGACCCCACCCAACAGGAGAGATGGGACTCAATCCAACAGGAGAGACCAGACCCCACCCAACAGGAGAGATGGGAGCCAGCCCAACAGGAGAGACCAGACCCCACCCAACAGGAGAGATGGGACCCCAACCAACAGGAGAGACCGGACCCCACCCAACAGGAGACATGGGACCCCACCCAACAGGAGAGACAGGACCCAACCCAACAGGAGACATGGGATCCCACCCAACAGGAGAGACCAGACCCCAACCAACAGGAGAGACAGGACCCCACCCAACAGGAGAGACCAGACCCCACCCAACAGGAGAGACAGGACCCAACCCAACAGGAGAGACCGGGCCTCACCCAACAGGAGAGACCGGGCCTCACCCAACAGGAAACATGGGACCCCACCCAACAGGAGGGACGGGACCCCACCCAACAGGAGAGACGGGATCCCACCCAACAGGAGAGACCGGACCCCACCCAACAGGAGAGACAGGACCCCAACCAACAGGAGAAACAGGACCCAACACAACAGGAGACATGGGATCCCACCCAACAGGAGAGACCGGGCCCGACCCAACAGGAGACATGGGACCCCACCCAACAGGAGAGACAGGACCCCACCCAACAGGAGAGACGGGACGCCAACCAACAGGAGATACAGGACTAAACCCAACAGGAGAGACCGGACACCACCCAACAGGAGAGATGGGATCACACCCAACAGGAGAGACCGGGCCCCACCCAACAGGAGACATGGGAACCCACCCAACAGGAGAGATGGGACAAAACCCAACAGGAGAGACAGGACCCCACCCAACAGAAGAGACCGGACCCCACCCAACAGGAGAGACAGGACCCCACCCAACAGGAGAGACCGGACCCCAACCAACAGGAGAAACAGGACCCAACACAACAGGAGACATGGGATCCCACCCAACAGGAGAGACCGGGCCCCACCCAACAGGAGACATGGGACCCCACCCAACAGGAGAGACAGGACCCCACCCAACAGGAGAGACGGGACGCCAACCAACAGGAGAGACAGGACCCCAACCAACAGGAGAGACCGGACCCCACCCAACACGAGAAACAGGACCCAACCCAACAGGAAAGACCGGGCCCCAACCAACAGGAGACAAGGGACCCCACCCAACAGGAGAGACAGGACCCCACCCAACAGGAGAGACCAGACCCCAACCAACAGGAGAGACAGGACCCCACCCAACAGGAGAGACCAGACCCCAACCAACAGGAGAGACAGGACCCAACACAACAGGAGACATGGGATCCCACCCAACAGGAGAGACTGGGCCCCACACAACAGGAGAGACCGGGCCCCACACAACAGGAAAGACCGGGCCCCACCCAACAGGAGTCAAGGGACCCCACCCAACAGGAGAGACAGGACCCCACCCAACAGGAGAGACCGGACCCCAACCAACAGGAGAAACAGGACCCAACACAACAGGAGACATGGGATCCCACCCAACAGGAGAGACCGGGCCCCACCCAACAGGAGACATGGGACCCCACCCAACAGGAGAGACAGGACCCCACCCAACAGGAGAGACGGGACGCCAACCAACAGGAGAGACAGGACCGCAACCAACAGGAGAGACCGGACCCCACCCAACACGAGAAACAGGACCCAACCCAACAGGAAAGACCGGGCCCCAACCAACAGGAGACAAGGGACCCCACCCAACAGGAGAGACAGGACCCCACCCAACAGGAGAGACCAGACCCCAACCAACAGGAGAGACAGGACCCCACCCAACAGGAGAGACCAGACCCCAACCAACAGGAGAGACAGGACCCAACCCAACAGGAGACATGAGATCCCACCCAACAGGAGAGACTGGGCCCCACACAACAGGAGAGACAGGACCCCACCCAACAGGAGAGACCAGACCCCACCCAACAGGAGAGACCGGACCTCACCCAACAGGAGACATGGGAACCCACCCAACAGGAGAGATGGGAACCCACCCAACAGGAGAGATGGGACCAAACCCAACAGGAGAGACAGGACC
Source organism: Hemitrygon akajei (assembly GCF_048418815.1). Lineage (NCBI taxonomy): Eukaryota > Metazoa > Chordata > Chondrichthyes > Myliobatiformes > Dasyatidae > Hemitrygon > Hemitrygon akajei. The sequence continues at coordinate 70,198,020 of NC_133134.1, forward strand.
CCACCCAACAGGAGAGACCGGACCCCACCCAACAGGAGAGACAGGACCCCAACCAACAGGAGAAACAGGACCCAACACAACAGGAGACATGGGATCCCACCCAACAGGAGAGACCGGGCCCGACCCAACAGGAGACATGGGACCCCACCCAACAGGAGAGACAGGACCCCACCCAACAGGAGAGACGGGACGCCAACCAACAGGAGAGACAGGACTAAACCCAACAGGAGAGACCGGACACCACCCAACAGGAGAGATGGGATCACACCCAACAGGAGAGACCGGGCCCCACCCAACAGGAGACATGGGAACCCACCCAACAGGAGAGATGGGACAAAACCCAACAGGAGAGACAGGACCCCACCCAACAGGAGAGACCGGACCCCACCCAACAGGAGAGACAGGACCCCACCCAACAGGAGAGACCGGACCCCAACCAACAGGAGAAACAGGACCCAACACAACAGGAGACATGGGATCCCACCCAACAGGAGAGACCGGGCCCCACACAACAGGAGACATGGGACCCCACCCAACAGGAGAGACAGGACCCCACCCAACAGGAGAGACGGGACGCCAACCAACAGGAGAGACAGGACCCCAACCAACAGGAGAGACCGGACCCCACCCAACACGAGAAACAGGACCCAACCCAACAGGAAAGACCGGGCCCCAACCAACAGGAGACAAGGGATCCCACCCAACAGGAGAGACAGGACCCCACCCAACAGGAGAGACCAGACCCCAACCAACAGGAGAGACAGGACCCCACCCAACAGGAGAGACCAGACCCCAACCAACAGGAGAGACAGGACCCAACCCAACAGGAGACATGGGATCCCACCCAACAGGAGAGACTGGGCCCCACACAACAGGAGAGACCGGGCCCCACACAACAGGAAAGACCGGGCCCCACCCAACAGGAGTCAAGGGACCCCAACCAACAGGAGAGACCGGGCCTCACCCAACAGGAAACATGGGACCCCACCCAACAGGAGGGACGGGACCCCACCCAACAGGAGAGACGGGATCCCACCCAACAGGAGAGACCGGACCCCACCCAACAGGAGAGACAGGACCCCAACCAACAGGAGAAACAGGACCCAACCCAACAGAAGACATGGGATCCCACCCAACAGGAGAGACAGGACCCCACCCAACAGGAGAGACAGGACCCCACTCAACAGAAGAGACCAGACCCCAAACAACAGGAGAGACAGGACGCCAACCAACAGGAGAGACCGGACCCCACCCAACAGGAGAGACTGGACCCCACCCAACAGGAGAGATGGGACTCAATCCAACAGGAGAGACCAGACCCCACCCAACAGGAGAGATGGGAGCCAGCCCAACAGGAGAGACCAGACTCCACCCAACAGGAGAGATGGGACCCCAACCAAAAGGAGAGACCGGACCCCACCCAACAGGAGACATGGGACCCCACCCAACAGGAGAGACAGGACCAAACCCAACAGGAGACATGGGATCCCACCCAACAGGAGAGACCAGACCCCAACCAACAGGAGAGACAGGACCCCACCCAACAGGAGAGACCAGACCCCACCCAACAGGAGAGACAGGACCCAACCCAACAGGAGAGACCGGGCCTCACCCAACAGGAGAGACCGGGCCTCACCCAACAGGAAACATGGGACCCCACCCAACAGGAGGGACGGGACCCCACCCAACAGGAGAGACGGGATCCCACCCAACAGGAGAGACCGGACCCCACCCAACAGGAGAGACAGGACCCCAACCAACAGGAGAAACAGGACCCAACACAACAGGAGACATGGGATCCCACCCAACAGGAGAGACCGGGCCCGACCCAACAGGAGACATGGGACCCCACCCAACAGGAGAGACAGGACCCCACCCAACAGGATAGACGGGACGCCAACCAACAGGAGATACAGGACTAAACCCAACAGGAGAGACCGGACACCACCCAACAGGAGAGATGGGATCACACCCAACAGGAGAGACCGGGCCCCAACCAACAGGAGACATGGGAACCCACCCAACAGGAGAGATGGGACAAAACCCAACAGGAGAGACAGGACCCCACCCAACAGGAGAGACCGGACCCCACCCAACAGGAGAGACAGGACCCCACCCAACAGGAGAGACCGGACCCCAACCAACAGGAGAAACAGGACCCAACACAACAGGAGACATGGGATCCCACCCAACAGGAGAGACCGGGCCCCACCCAACAGGAGACATGGGACCCCACCCAACAGGAGAGACAGGACCCCACCCAACAGGAGAGACTGGACGCCAACCAACAGGAGAGACAGGACCCCAACCAACAGGAGAGACCGGACCCCACCCAACACGAGAAACAGGACCCAACCCAACAGGAAAGACCGGGCCCCAACCAACAGGAGACAAGGGACCCCACCCAACAGGAGAGACAGGACCCCACCCAACAGGAGAGACCAGACCCCAACCAACAGGAGAGACAGGACCCCACCCAACAGGAGAGACCGGACCCCAACCAACAGGAGAAACAGGACCCAACACAACAGGAGACATGGGATCCCACCCAACAGGAGAGACCGGGCCCCACCCAACAGGAGACATGGGACCCCACCCAACAGGAGAGACAGGACCCCACCCAACAGGAGAGACGGGACGCCAACCAACAGGAGAGACAGGACCCCACCCAACAGGAGAGACCGGACCCCACCCAACAGGAGAGACAGGACCCCACCCAACAGGAGAGACCGGACCCCAACCAACAGGAGAAACAGGACCCAACACAACAGGAGACATGGGATCCCACCCAACAGGAGAGACCGGGCCCCACCCAACAGGAGACATGGGACCCCACCCAACAGGAGAGACAGGACCCCACCCAACAGGAGAGACGGGACGCCAACCAACAGGAGAGACAGGACCCCAACCAACAGGAGAGACCGGACCCCACCCAACACGAGAAACAGGACCCAACCCAACAGGAAAGACCGGGCCCCAACCAACAGGAGACAAGGGACCCCACCCAACAGGAGAGACAGGTCCCCACCCAACAGGAGAGACCAGACCCCAACCAACAGGAGAGACAGGACCCCACCCAACAGGAGAGACCAGACCCCAACCAACAGGAGAGACAGGACCCAACACAACAGGAGACATGGGATCCCACCCAACAGGAGAGACTGGGCCCCACACAACAGGAGAGACCGGGCCCCACACAACAGGAAAGACCGGGCCCCACCCAACAGGAGTCAAGGGACCCCACCCAACAGGAGAGACAGGACCCCACCCAACAGGAGAGACCGGACCCCAACCAACAGGAGAAACAGGACCCAACACAACAGGAGACATGGGATCCCACCCAACAGGAGAGACCGGGCCCCACCCAACAGGAGACATGGGACCCCACCCAACAGGAGAGACAGGACCCCACCCAACAGGAGAGACGGGACGCCAACCAACAGGAGAGACAGGACCCCAACCAACAGGAGAGACCGGACCCCACCCAACACGAGAAACAGGACCCAACCCAACAGGAAAGACCGGGCCCCAACCAACAGGAGACAAGGGACCCCACCCAACAGGAGAGACAGGACCCCACCCAACAGGAGAGACCAGACCCCAACCAACAGGAGAGACAGGACCCCACCCAACAGGAGAGACCAGACCCCAACCAACAGGAGAGACAGGACCCAACCCAACAGGAGACATGAGATCCCACCCAACAGGAGAGACTGGGCCCCACACAACAGGAGAGACAGGACCCCACCCAACAGGAGAGACCAGACCCCACCCAACAGGAGAGACCGGACCTCACCCAACAGGAGACATGGGAACCCACCCAACAGGAGAGATGGGAACCCACCCAACAGGAGAGATGGGACCAAACCCAACAGGAGAGACAGGACCCCACCCAACAGGAGAGACCGGACCCCACCCAACAGGAGAGACAGGACCCCAACCAACAGGAGAAACAGGACCCAACACAACAGGAGACATGGGATCCCACCCAACAGGAGAGACCGGGCCCGACCCAACAGGAGACATGGGACCCCACCCAACAGGAGAGACAGGACCCCACCCAACAGGAGAGACGGGACGCCAACCAACAGGAGAGACAGGACTAAACCCAACAGGAGAGACCGGACACCACCCAACAGGAGAGATGGGATCACACCCAACAGGAGAGACCGGGCCCCACCCAACAGGAGACATGGGAACCCACCCAACAGGAGAGATGGGACAAAACCCAACAGGAGAGACAGGACCCCACCCAACAGGAGAGACCGGACCCCACCCAACAGGAGAGACAGGACCCCACCCAACAGGAGAGACCGGACCCCAACCAACAGGAGAAACAGGACCCAACACAACAGGAGACATGGGATCCCACCCAACAGGAGAGACCGGGCCCCACACAACAGGAGACATGGGACCCCACCCAACAGGAGAGACAGGACCCCACCCAACAGGAGAGACGGGACGCCAACCAACAGGAGAGACAGGACCCCAACCAACAGGAGAGACCGGACCCCACCCAACACGAGAAACAGGACCCAACCCAACAGGAAAGACCGGGCCCCAACCAACAGGAGACAAGGGATCCCACCCAACAGGAGAGACAGGACCCCACCCAACAGGAGAGACCAGACCCCAACCAACAGGAGAGACAGGACCCCACCCAACAGGAGAGACCAGACCCCAACCAACAGGAGAGACAGGACCCAACCCAACAGGAGACATGGGATCCCACCCAACAGGAGAGACTGGGCCCCACACAACAGGAGAGACCGGGCCCCACACAACAGGAAAGACCGGGCCCCACCCAACAGGAGTCAAGGGACCCCAACCAACAGGAGAGACCGGGCCTCACCCAACAGGAAACATGGGACCCCACCCAACAGGAGGGACGGGACCCCACCCAACAGGAGAGACGGGATCCCACCCAACAGGAGAGACCGGACCCCACCCAACAGGAGAGACAGGACCCCAACCAACAGGAGAAACAGGACCCAACCCAACAGAAGACATGGGATCCCACCCAACAGGAGAGACAGGACCCCACCCAACAGGAGAGACAGGACCCCACTCAACAGAAGAGACCAGACCCCAAACAACAGGAGAGACAGGACGCCAACCAACAGGAGAGACCGGACCCCACCCAACAGGAGAGACTGGACCCCACCCAACAGGAGAGATGGGACTCAATCCAACAGGAGAGACCAGACCCCACCCAACAGGAGAGATGGGAGCCAGCCCAACAGGAGAGACCAGACTCCACCCAACAGGAGAGATGGGACCCCAACCAACAGGAGAGACCGGACCCCACCCAACAGGAGACATGGGACCCCACCCAACAGGAGAGACAGGACCAAACCCAACAGGAGACATGGGATCCCACCCAACAGGAGAGACAGGACCCCACCCAACAGGAGAGACGGGACGCCAACCAACAGGAGAGACAGGACCCCAACCAACAGGAGAGACCGGACCCCACCCAACACGAGAAACAGGACCCAACCCAACAGGAAAGACCGGGCCCCAACCAACAGGAGACAAGGGATCCCACCCAACAGGAGAGACAGGACCCCACCCAACAGGAGAGACCAGACCCCAACCAACAGGAGAGACAGGACCCCACCCAACAGGAGAGACCAGACCCCAACCAACAGGAGAGACAGGACCCAACCCAACAGGAGACATGGGATCCCACCCAACAGGAGAGACTGGGCCCCACACAACAGGAGAGACCGGGCCCCACACAACAGGAAAGACCGGGCCCCACCCAACAGGAGTCAAGGGACCCCAACCAACAGGAGAGACCGGGCCTCACCCAACAGGAAACATGGGACCCCACCCAACAGGAGGGACGGGACCCCACCCAACAGGAGAGACGGGATCCCACCCAACAGGAGAGACCGGACCCCACCCAACAGGAGAGACAGGACCCCAACCAACAGGAGAAACAGGACCCAACCCAACAGAAGACATGGGATCCCACCCAACAGGAGAGACAGGACCCCACCCAACAGGAGAGACAGGACCCCACTCAACAGAAGAGACCAGACCCCAAACAACAGGAGAGACAGGACGCCAACCAACAGGAGAGACCGGACCCCACCCAACAGGAGAGACTGGACCCCACCCAACAGGAGAGATGGGACTCAATCCAACAGGAGAGACCAGACCCCACCCAACAGGAGAGATGGGAGCCAGCCCAACAGGAGAGACCAGACTCCACCCAACAGGAGAGATGGGACCCCAACCAACAGGAGAGACCGGACCCCACCCAACAGGAGACATGGGACCCCACCCAACAGGAGAGACAGGACCAAACCCAACAGGAGACATGGGATCCCACCCAACAGGAGAGACCAGACCCCAACCAACAGGAGAGACAGGACCCCACCCAACAGGAGAGACCAGACCCCACCCAACAGGAGAGACAGGACCCAACCCAACAGGAGAGACCGGGCCTCACCCAACAGGAGAGACCGGGCCTCACCCAACAGGAAACATGGGACCCCACCCAACAGGAGGGACGGGACCCCACCCAACAGGAGAGACGGGATCCCACCCAACAGGAGAGACCGGACCCCACCCAACAGGAGAGACAGGACCCCAACCAACAGGAGAAACAGGACCCAACACAACAGGAGACATGGGATCCCACCCAACAGGAGAGACCGGGCCCGACCCAACAGGAGACATGGGACCCCACCCAACAGGAGAGACAGGACCCCACCCAACAGGATAGACGGGACGCCAACCAACAGGAGATACAGGACTAAACCCAACAGGAGAGACCGGACACCACCCAACAGGAGAGATGGGATCACACCCAACAGGAGAGACCGGGCCCCAACCAACAGGAGACATGGGAACCCACCCAACAGGAGAGATGGGACAAAACCCAACAGGAGAGACAGGACCCCACCCAACAGGAGAGACCGGACCCCACCCAACAGGAGAGACAGGACCCCACCCAACAGGAGAGACCGGACCCCAACCAACAGGAGAAACAGGACCCAACACAACAGGAGACATGGGATCCCACCCAACAGGAGAGACCGGGCCCCACCCAACAGGAGACATGGGACCCCACCCAACAGGAGAGACAGGACCCCACCCAACAGGAGAGACTGGACGCCAACCAACAGGAGAGACAGGACCCCAAACAACAGGAGAGACCGGACCCCACCCAACACGAGAAACAGGACCCAACCCAACAGGAAAGACCGGGCCCCAACCAACAGGAGACAAGGGACCCCACCCAACAGGAGAGACAGGACCCCACCCAACAGGAGAGACCAGACCCCAACCAACAGGAGAGACAGGACCCCACCCAACAGGAGAGACCGGACCCCAACCAACAGGAGAAACAGGACCCAACACAACAGGAGACATGGGATCCCACCCAACAGGAGAGACCGGGCCCCACCCAACAGGAGACATGGGACCCCACCCAACAGGAGAGACAGGACCCCACCCAACAGGAGAGACGGGACGCCAACCAACAGGAGAGACAGGACCCCAACCAACAGGAGAGACCGGACCCCACCCAACACGAGAAACAGGACCCAACCCAACAGGAAAGACCGGGCCCCAACCAACAGGAGACAAGGGACCCCACCCAACAGGAGAGACAGGACCCCACCCAACAGGAGAGACCAGACCCCAACCAACAGGAGAGACAGGACCCCACCCAACAGGAGAGACCAGACCCCAACCAACAGGAGAGACAGGACCCAACCCAACAGGAGACATGGGATCCCACCCAACAGGAGAGACTGGGCCCCACACAACAGGAGAGACAGGACCCCACCCAACAGGAGAGACCAGACCCCAGCCAACAGGAGAGACAGGACCCAACCCAACAGGAGAGACCGGGCCTCACCCAACAGGAGAGACCGGGCCTCACCCAACAGGAAACATGGGACCCCACCCAACAGGAAAGACAGGACCCCACCCAACAGGAGAGACCGGACCCCAACCAACAGGAGAAACAGGACCCAACACAACAGGAGACATGGGATCCAACCCAACAGGAGAGACCGGGCCCCACCCAACAGGAGACATGGGACCCCACCCAACAGGAGAGACAGGACCCCACCCAACAGGAGAGACGGGACGCCAACCAACAGGAGAGACAGGACTAAACCCAACAGGAGAGACCGGACCCCACCCAACAGCAGAGATGGGATCACACCCAAGAGGAGAGACCGGGCCCCACCCAACAGGAGACATGGGACCGCACACAACAGGAGAGACCGGACCTCACCCAACAGGAGACATGGGAACCCACCCAACAGGAGAGATGGGAACCCACCCAACAGGAGAGATGGGACCAAACCCAACAGGAGAGACAGGACCCCACCCAACAGGAGAGACCGGACCCCACCCAACAGGAGAGACAGGACCCCAACCAACAGGAGAAACAGGACCCAACACAACAGGAGACATGGGATCCCACCCAACAGGAGTGACCGGGCCCGACCCAACAGGAGACATGGGACCCCACCCAACAGGAGAGACAGGACCCCACCCAACAGGAGAGACCAGACCCCAACCAACAGGAGAGACAGGACCCCACCCAACAGGAGAGACCAGACCCCAACCAACAGGAGAGACAGGACCCAACCCAACAGGAGACATGGGATCCCACCCAACAGGAGAGACTGGGCCCCACACAACAGGAGAGACAGGACCCCACCCAACAGGAGAGACCAGACCCCAGCCAACAGGAGAGACAGGACCCAACCCAACAGGAGAGACCGGGCCTCACCCAACAGGAGAGACCGGGCCTCACCCAACAGGAAACATGGGACCCCACCCAACAGGAAAGACAGGACCCCACCCAACAGGAGAGACCGGACCCCAACCAACAGGAGAAACAGGACCCAACACAACAGGAGACATGGGATCCAACCCAACAGGAGAGACCGGGCCCCACCCAACAGGAGACATGGGACCCCACCCAACAGGAGAGACAGGACCCCACCCAACAGGAGAGACCGGACCCCACCCAACACGAGAAACAGGACCCAACCCAACAGGAAAGACCGGGCCCCAACCAACAGGAGACAAGGGACCCCACCCAACAGGAGAGACAGGACCCCACCCAACAGGAGAGACCAGACCCCAACCAACAGGAGAGACAGGACCCCACCCAACAGGAGAGACCAGACCCCAACCAACAGGAGAGACAGGACCCAACCCAACAGGAGACATGGGATCCCACCCAACAGGAGAGACTGGGCCCCACACAACAGGAGAGACAGGACCCCACCCAACAGGAGAGACGGGACGCCAACCAACAGGAGAGACAGGACCCCAACCAACAGGAGAGACAGCACTAAACCCTACAGGAGAGACCGGACACCACCCAACAGGAGAGATGGGATCACACCCAACAGGAGAGACCGGGCCCCACCCAACAGGAGACATGGGAACCCACCCAACAGGAGAGATGGGACAAAACCCAACAGGAGAGACAGGACCCCACCCAACAGGAGAGACCGGACCCCACCCAACAGGAGAGACAGGACCCCACCCAACAGGAGAGACCGGACCCCACCCAACACGAGAAACAGGACCCAACCCAACAGGAAAGACCGGGCCCCAACCAACAGGAGACAAGGGATCCCACCCAACAGGAGAGACAGGACCCCACCCAACAGGAGAGACCAGACCCCAACCAACAGGAGAGACAGGACCCCACCCAACAGGAGAGACCAGACCCCAACCAACAGGAGAGACAGGACCCAACCCAACAGGAGACATGGGATCCCACCCAACAGGAGAGACTGGGCCCCACACAACAGGAGAGACCGGGCCCCACACAACAGGAAAGACCGGGCCCCACCCAACAGGAGTCAAGGGACCCCACCCAACAGGAGAGACCGGGCCTCACCCAACAGGAAACATGGGACCCCACCCAACAGGAGGGACGGGACCCCACCCAACAGGAGAGACGGGATCCCACCCAACAGGAGAGACCGGACCCCACCCAACAGGAGAGACAGGACCCCAACCAACAGGAGAAACAGGACCCAACCCAACAGAAGACATGGGATCCCACCCAACAGGAGAGACAGGACCCCACCCAACAGGAGAGACAGGACCCCACTCAACAGAAGAGACCAGACCCCAAACAACAGGAGAGACAGGACGCCAACCAACAGGAGAGACCGGACCCCACCCAACAGGAGAGACTGGACCCCACCCAACAGGAGAGATGGGACTCAATCCAACAGGAGAGACCAGACCCCACCCAACAGGAGAGATGGGAGCCAGCCCAACAGGAGAGACCAGACCCCACCCAACAGGAGAGACCGGACCCCACCCAACAGGAGACATGGGACCCCAACCAACAGGAGAGACCGGACCCCACCCAACAGGAGACATGGGACCCCACCCAACAGGAGAGACAGGACCCAACCCAACAGGAGACATGGGATCCCACCCAACAGGAGAGACCAGACCCCAACCAACAGGAGAGACAGGACCCCACCCAACAGGAGAGACCAGACCCCACCCAACAGGAGAGACAGGACCCAACCCAACAGGAGAGACCGGGCTTCACCCAACAGGAGAGACCGGGCCTCACCCAACAGGAAACATGGGACCCCACCCAACAGGAGGGACGGGACCCCACCCAACAGGAGAGACGGGATCCCACCCAACAGGAGAGACCGGACCCCACCCAACAGGAGAGACAGGACCCCAACCAACAGGAGAAACAGGACCCAACACAACAGGAGACATGGGATCCCACCCAACAGGAGAGACCGGGCCCGACCCAACAGGAGATACAGGACTAAACCCAACAGGAGAGACCGGACACCACCCAACAGGAGAGATGGGATCACACCCAACAGGAGAGACCGGGCCCCACCCAACAGGAGACATGGGAACCCACCCAACAGGAGAGATGAGACAAAACCCAACAGGAGAGACAGGACCCCACCCAACAGGAGAGACCGGACCCCACCCAACAGGAGACATGGGACCCCACCCAACAGGAGAGACAGGACCCCACCCAACAGGAGAGACGGGACGCCAACCAACAGGAGAGACAGGACCCCAACCAACAGGAGAGACCGGACCCCACCCAACACGAGAAACAGGACCCAACCCAACAGGAAAGACCGGGCCCCAACCAACAGGAGACAAGGGACCCCACCCAACAGGAGAGACAGGACCCCACCCAACAGGAGAGACCAGACCCCAACCAACAGGAGAGACAGGACCCCACCCAACAGGAGAGACCAGACCCCAACCAACAGGAGAGACAGGACCCAACCCAACAGGAGACATGGGATCTCACCCAACAGGAGAGACTGGGCCCCACACAACAGGAGAGACCGGGCCCCACACAACAGGAAAGACCGGGCCCCACCCAACAGGAGTCAAGGGACCCCACCCAACAGGAGAGACAGGACCCCACCCAACAGGAGAGACCGGACCCCAACCAACAGGAGAAACAGGACCCAACACAACAGGAGACATGGGATCCCACCCAAAAGGAGAGACCGGGCCCCACCCAACAGGAGACATGGGACCCCACCCAACAGGAGAGACAGGACCCCACCCAACAGGAGAGACGGGACGCCAACCAACAGGAGAGACAGGACCCCAACCAACAGGAGAGACCGGACCCCACCCAACACGAGAAACAGGACCCAACCCAACAGGAAAGACCGGGCCCCAACCAACAGGAGACAAGGGACCCCACCCAACAGAAGAGACAGGACCCCACCCAACAGGAGAGACCAGACCCCAACCAACAGGAGAGACAGGACCCCACCCAACAGGAGAGACCAGACCCCAACCAACAGGAGAGACAGGACCCCACCCAACAGGAGAGACAGGACCCCACCCAACAGGAGAGACCAGACCCTAACCAACAGGAGAGACAGGACCCAACCCAACAGGAGACATGGGATCCCACCCAACAGGAGAGACTGGGCCCCACACAACAGGAGAGACAGGACCCCACCCAACAGGAGAGACCAGACCCCACCCAACAGGAGAGACCGGACCTCACCCAACAGGAGACATGGGAACCCACCCAACAGGAGAGATGGGAACCCACCCAACAGGAGAGATGGGACCAAACCCAACAGGAGAGACAGGACCCCACCCAACAGGAGAGACCGGACCCCACCCAACAGGAGAGACAGGACCCCAACCAACAGGAGAAACAGGACCCAACACAACAGGAGACATGGGATCCCACCCAACAGGAGAGACCGGGCCCGACCCAACAGGAGACATGGGACCCCACCCAACAGGAGAGACAGGACCCCACCCAACAGGAGAGACGGGACGCCAACCAACAGGAGAGACAGGACTAAACCCAACAGGAGAGACCGGACACCACCCAACAGGAGAGATGGGATCACACCCAACAGGAGAGACCGGGCCCCACCCAACATGAGACATGGGAACCCACCCAACAGGAGAGATGGGACAAAACCCAACAGGAGAGACAGGACCCCACCCAACAGGAGAGACCGGACCCCACCCAACAGGAGAGACAGGACCCCACCCAACAGGAGAGACCGGACCCCAACCAACAGGAGAAACAGGACCCAACACAACAGGAGACATGGGATCCCACCCAACAGGAGAGACCGGGCCCCACACAACAGGAGACATGGGACCCCACCCAACAGGAGAGACAGGACCCCACCCAACAGGAGAGACGGGACGCCAACCAACAGGAGAGACAGGACCCCAACCAACAGGAGAGACCGGACCCCACCCAACATGAGAAACAGGACCCAACCCAACAGGAAAGACCGGGCCCCAACCAACAGGAGACAAGGGATCCCACCCAACAGGAGAGACAGGACCCCACCCAACAGGAGAGACCAGACCCCAACCAACAGGAGAGACAGGACCCCACCCAACAGGAGAGACAGGACCCCACCCAACAGGAGAGACCAGACCCCAACCAACAGGAGAGACAGGACACAACCCAACAGGAGACATGGGATCCCACCCAACAGGAGAGACTGGGCCCCACACAACAGGAGAGACCGGGCCCCACACAACAAGAAAGACCGGGCCCCACCCAACAGGAGTCAAGGGACCCCACCCAACAGGAGAGACAGGACCCCACCCAACAGGAGAGACCGGACCCCAACCAACAGGAGAAACAGGACCCAACACAACAGGAGACATGGGATCCCACCCAACAGGAGAGACCGGGCCCCACCCAACAGGAGACATGGGACCCCACCCAACAGGAGAGACAGGACCCCACCCAACAGGAGAGACGGGACGCCAACCAACAGGAGAGACAGGACCCCAACCAACAGGAGAGACCGGACCCCACCCAACACGAGAAACAGGACCCAACCCAACAGGAAAGACCGGGCCCCAACCAACAGGAGACAAGGGACCCCACCCAACAGGAGAGACAGGACCCCACCCAACAGGAGAGACCAGACCCCAACCAACAGGAGAGACAGGACCCCACCCAACAGGAGAGACCAGACCCCAACCAACAGGAGAGACAGGACCCAACCCAACAGGAGACATGGGATCCCACCCAACAGGAGAGACTGGGCCCCACACAACAGGAGAGACAGGACCCCACCCAACAGGAGAGACCAGACCCCACCCAACAGGAGAGACCGGACCTCACCCAACAGGAGACATGGGAACCCACCCAACAGGAGAGATGGGAACCCACCCAACAGGAGAGATGGGACCAAACCCAACAGGAGAGACCGGGCCTCACCCAACAGGAAACATGGGACCCCACCCAACAGGAGAGATGGGAACCCACCCAACAGGAGAGATGGGACCAAACCCAACAGGAGAGACTGGGCCCCACACAACAGGAGAGACCGGGCCCCACACAACAGGAAAGACCGGGCCCCACCCAACAGGAGTCAAGGGACCCCACCCAACAGGAGAGACCGGGCCTCACCCAACAGGAAACATGGGACCCCACCCAACAGGAGGGACGGGACCCCACCCAACAGGAGAGACGGGATCCCACCCAACAGGAGAGACCGGACCCCACCCAACAGGAGAGACAGGACCCCAACCAACAGGAGAAACAGGACCCAACCCAACAGAAGACATGGGATCCCACCCAACAGGAGAGACAGGACCCCACCCAACAGGAGAGACAGGACCCCACTCAACAGAAGAGACCAGACCCCAAACAACAGGAGAGACAGGACGCCAACCAACAGGAGAGACCGGACCCCACCCAACAGGAGAGACTGGACCCCACCCAACAGGAGAGATGGGACTCAATCCAACAGGAGAGACCAGACCCCACCCAACAGGAGAGATGGGAGCCAGCCCAACAGGAGAGACCAGACCCCACCCAACAGGAGAGATGGGACCCCAACCAACAGGAGAGACCGGACCCCACCCAACATGAGACATGGGACCCCCACCCAACAGGAGAGACAGGACCCAACCCAACAGGAGACATGGGATCCCACCCAACAGGAGAGACCAGACCCCAAGCAACAGGAGAGACAGGACCCCACCCAACAGGAGAGACCAGACCCCACCCAACAGGAGAGACAGGACCCAACCCAACAGGAGAGACCGGGCCTCACCCAACAGGAGAGACCGGGCCTCACCCAACAGGAAACATGGGACCCCACCCAACAGGAGGGACGGGACCCCACCCAACAGGAGAGACGGGATCCCACCCAACAGGAGAGACCGGACCCCACCCAACAGGAGAGACAGGACGCCAACCAACAGGAGAAACAGGACCCAACACAACAGGAGACATGGGATCCCACCCAACAGGAGAGACCGGGCCCGACCCAACAGGAGACATGGGACCCCACCCAACAGGAGAGACAGGACCCCACCCAACAGGAGAGACGGGACGCCAACCAACAGGAGATACAGGACTAAACCCAACAGGAGAGACCGGACACCACCCAACAGGAGAGATGGGATCACACCCAACAGGAGAGACCGGGCCCCACCCAACAGGAGACATGGGAACCCACCCAACAGGAGAGATGGGACAAAACCCAACAGGAGAGACAGGACCCCACCCAACAGGAGAGACCGGACCCCACCCAACAGGAGAGACAGGACCCCACCCAACAGGAGAGACCGGACCCCAACCAACAGGAGAAACAGGACCCAACACAACAGGAGACATGGGATCCCACCCAACAGGAGAAACCGGGCCCCACCCAACAGGAGACATGGGACCCCACCCAACAGGAGAGACAGGACCCCAACCAACAGGAGAGACAGGACGCCAACCCAACAGAAGACATGGGATCCCACCCAACAGGAGAGACAGGACCCCACCCAACAGGAGAGACAGGACCCCACTCAACAGAAGAGACCAGACCCCAAACAACAGGAGAGACAGGACGCCAACCAACAGGAGAGACCGGACCCCACCCAACAGGAGAGACTGGACCCCACCCAACAGGAGAGATGGGACTCAATCCAACAGGAGAGACCAGACCCCACCCAACAGGAGAGATGGGAGCCAGCCCAACAGGAGAGACCAGACCCCACCCAACAGGAGAGATGGGACCCCAACCAACAGGAGAGACCGGACCCCACCCAACAGGAGACATGGGACCACACCCAACAGGAGAGACAGGACCCAACCCAACAGGAGACATGGGATCCCACCCAACAGGAGAGACCAGACCCCAAGCAACAGGAGAGACAGGACCCCACCCAACAGGAGAGACCAGACCCCACCCAACAGGAGAGACAGGACCCAACCCAACAGGAGAGACCGGGCCTCACCCAACAGGAGAGACCGGGCCTCACCCAACAGGAAACATGGGACCCCACCCAACAGGAGGGACGGGACCCCACCCAACAGGAGAGACGGGATCCCACCCAACAGGAGAGACCGGACCCCACCCAACAGGAGAGACAGGACGCCAACCAACAGGAGAAACAGGACCCAACACAACAGGAGACATGGGATCCCACCCAACAGGAGAGACCGGGCCCGACCCAACAGGAGAGATGGGACTCAATCCAACAGGAGAGACCAGACCCCACCCAACAGGAGAGATGGGAGCCAGCCCAACAGGAGAGACCAGACCCCACCCAACAGGAGAGATGGGACCCCAACCAACAGGAGAGACCGGACCCCACCCAACATGAGACATGGGACCCCACCCAACAGGAGAGACAGGACCCAACCCAACAGGAGACATGGGATCCCACCCAACAGGAGAGACCAGACCCCAAGCAACAGGAGAGACAGGACCCCACCCAACAGGAGAGACCAGACCCCACCCAACAGGAGAGACAGGACCCAACCCAACAGGAGAGACCGGGCCTCACCCAACAGGAGAGACCGGGCCTCACCCAACAGGAAACATGGGACCCCACCCAACAGGAGGGACGGGACCCCACCCAACAGGAGAGACGGGATCCCACCCAACAGGAGAGACCGGACCCCACCCAACAGGAGAGACAGGACGCCAACCAACAGGAGAAACAGGACCCAACACAACAGGAGACATGGGATCCCACCCAACAGGAGAGACCGGGCCCGACCCAACAGGAGACATGGGACCCCACCCAACAGGAGAGACAGGACCCCACCCAACAGGAGAGACGGGACGCCAACCAACAGGAGATACAGGACTAAACCCAACAGGAGAGACCGGACACCACCCAACAGGAGAGATGGGATCACACCCAACAGGAGAGACCGGGCCCCACCCAACAGGAGACATGGGAACCCACCCAACAGGAGAGATGGGACAAAACCCAACAGGAGAGACAGGACCCCACCCAACAGGAGAGACCGGACCCCACCCAACAGGAGAGACAGGACCCCACCCAACAGGAGAGACCGGACCCCAACCAACAGGAGAAACAGGACCCAACACAACAGGAGACATGGGATCCCACCCAACAGGAGAAACCGGGCCCCACCCAACAGGAGACATGGGACCCCACCCAACAGGAGAGACAGGACCCCAACCAACAGGAGAGACAGGACGCCAACCCAACAGAAGACATGGGATCCCACCCAACAGGAGAGACAGGACCCCACCCAACAGGAGAGACAGGACCCCACTCAACAGAAGAGACCAGACCCCAAACAACAGGAGAGACAGGACGCCAACCAACAGGAGAGACCGGACCCCACCCAACAGGAGAGACTGGACCCCACCCAACAGGAGAGATGGGACTCAATCCAACAGGAGAGACCAGACCCCACCCAACAGGAGAGATGGGAGCCAGCCCAACAGGAGAGACCAGACCCCACCCAACAGGAGAGATGGGACCCCAACCAACAGGAGAGACCGGACCCCACCCAACAGGAGACATGGGACCCCACCCAACAGGAGAGACAGGACCCAACCCAACAGGAGACATGGGATCCCACCCAACAGGAGAGACCAGACCCCAAGCAACAGGAGAGACAGGACCCCACCCAACAGGAGAGACCAGACCCCACCCAACAGGAGAGACAGGACCCAACCCAACAGGAGAGACCGGGCCTCACCCAACAGGAGAGACCGGGCCTCACCCAACAGGAAACATGGGACCCCACCCAACAGGAGGGACGGGACCCCACCCAACAGGAGAGACGGGATCCCACCCAACAGGAGAGACCGGACCCCACCCAACAGGAGAGACAGGACGCCAACCAACAGGAGAAACAGGACCCAACACAACAGGAGACATGGGATCCCACCCAACAGGAGAGACCGGGCCCGACCCAACAGGAGACATGGGACCCCACCCAACAGGAGAGACAGGACCCCACCCAACAGGAGAGACGGGACGCCAACCAACAGGAGATACAGGACTAAACCCAACAGGAGAGACCGGACACCACCCAACAGGAGAGATGGGATCACACCCAACAGGAGAGACCGGGCCCCACCCAACAGGAGACATGGGAACCCACCCAACAGGAGAGATGGGACAAAACCCAACAGGAGAGACAGGACCCCACCCAACAGGAGAGACCGGACCCCACCCAACAGGAGAGACAGGACCCCACCCAACAGGAGAGACCGGACCCCAACCAACAGGAGAAACAGGACCCAACACAACAGGAGACATGGGATCCCACCCAACAGGAGAAACCGGGCCCCACCCAACAGGAGACATGGGACCCCACCCAACAGGAGAGACAGGACCCCAACCAACAGGAGAGACCGGACCCCACCCAACACGAGAAACAGGACCCAACCCAACAGGAAAGACCGGGCCCCAACCAACAGGAGACAAGGGACCCCACCCAACAGGAGAGACAGGACCCCACCCAACAGGAGAGACCAGACCCCAACCAACAGGAGAGACAGGACCCCACCCAACAGGAGAGACCAGACCCCAACCAACAGGAGAGAAAGGACCCAACCCAACAGGAGACATGGGATCCCACCCAACAGGAGAGACTGGGCCCCACACAACAGGAGAGACCGGGCCCCACACAACAGGAAAGACCGGGCCCCACCCAACAGGAGACAAGGGACCCCACCCAACAGGAGAGACAGGACCCCACCCAACAGGAGAGACCGGACCCCAACCAACAGGAGAAACAGGACCCAACACAACAGGAGACATGGGATCCCACCCAACAGGAGAGACCGGGCCCCACCCAACAGGAGACATGGGACCCCACCCAACAGGAGAGACAGGACCCCACCCAACAGGAGAGACGGGACGCCAACCAACAGGAGAGACAGGACCCCAACCAACAGGAGAGACCGGACCCCACCCAACACGAGAAACAGGACCCAACCCAACAGGAAAGACCGGGCCCCAACCAACAGGAGACAAGGGACCCCACCCAACAGGAGAGACAGGAACCCACCCAACAGGAGAGACCAGACCCCAACCAACAGGAGAGACAGGACCCCACCCAACAGGAGAGACCAGACCTCAACCAACAGGAGAGACAGGACCCAACACAACAGGAGACATGGGATCCCACCCAACAGGAGAGACTGGGCCCCACACAACAGGAGAGACAGGACCCCACCCAACAGGAGAGACCAGACCCCACCCAACAGGAGAGACCGGACCTCACACAACAGGAGACATGGGAACCCACCCAACAGGAGAGATGGGAACCCACCCAACAGGAGAGATGGGACCAAACCCAACAGGAGAGACAGGACCCCACCCAACAGGAGAGACCGGACCCCACCCAACAGGAGAGACAGGACCCCAACCAACAGGAGAAACAGGACCCAACACAACAGGAGACATGGGATCCCACCCAACAGGAGAGACCGGGCCCGACCCAACAGGAGACATGGGACCCCACCCAACAGGAGAGACAGGACCCCACCCAACAGGAGAGACGGGACGCCAACCAACAGGAGAGACAGGACTAAAGCAAACAGGAGAGACCGGACACCACCCAACAGGAGAGATGGGATCACACCCAACAGGAGAGACCGGGCCCCACCCAACAGGAGACATGGGAACCCACCCAACAGGAGAGATGGGACAAAACCCAACAGGAGAGACAGGACCCCACACAACAGGAGACATGGGACCCCACCCAACAGGAGAGACTGGACCCCACCCAACAGGACAGACCGGACCCCAACCAACAGGAGAAACAGGACCCAACACAACAGGAGACATGGGATCCCACCCAACAGGAGAGACCGGGCCCCACACAACAGGAGACATGGGACCCCACCCAACAGGAGAGACAGGACCCCACCCAACAGGAGAGACAGGACCCCAACCAACAGGAGAGACCGGACTCCAACCAACAGGAGAGACCGGACCCCACCCAACATGAGAAACAGGACCCAACCCAACAGGAAAGACCGGGCCCCAACCAACAAGAGACAAGGGATCCCCCCCAACAGGAGAGACAGGACCCCACCCAACAGGAGAGACCAGACCCCAACCAACAGGAG
Source organism: Hemitrygon akajei (assembly GCF_048418815.1). Lineage (NCBI taxonomy): Eukaryota > Metazoa > Chordata > Chondrichthyes > Myliobatiformes > Dasyatidae > Hemitrygon > Hemitrygon akajei. The sequence continues at coordinate 70,217,885 of NC_133134.1, forward strand.
AGACAGGACCCCACCCAACAGGAGAGACAGGACCCCACCCAACAGGAGAGACCAGACCCCAACCAACAGGAGAGACAGGACCCAACCCAACAGGAGACATGGGATCCCACCCAACAGGAGAGACTGGGCCCCACACAACAGGAGAGACCGGGCCCCACACAACAGGAAAGACCGGGCCCCACCCAACAGGAGAGACAGGACCCCACCCAACAGGAGAGACAGGACCCCACCCAACAGGAGAGACCGGACCCCAACCAACAGGAGAAACAGGACCCAACACAACAGGAGACATGGGATCCCACCCAACAGGAGAGACCGGGCCCCACCCAACAGGAGACATGGGACCCCACCCAACAGGAGAGACAGGACCCCACCCAACAGGAGAGACGGGACACCAACCAACAGGAGAGACAGGACCCCAACCAACAGGAGAGACCGGACCCCACCCAACACGAGAAACAGGACCCAACCCAACAGGAAAGACCGGGCCCCAACCAACAGGAGACAAGGGACCCCACCCAACAGGAGAGACAGGACCCCACCCAACAGGAGAGACCAGACCCCAACCAACAGGAGAGACAGGACCCCACCCAACAGGAGAGACCAGATCCCAACCAACAGGAGAGACAGGACCCAACCCAACAGGAGACATGGGATCCCACCCAACAGGAGAGACTGGGCCCCACACAACAGGAGAGACAGGACCCCACCCAACAGGAGAGACCAGACCCCACCCAACAGGAGAGACCGGACCTCACCCAACAGGAGACATGGGAACCCACCCAACAGGAGAGATGGGAACCCACCCAACAGGAGAGATGGGACCAAACCCAACAGGAGAGACAGGACCCCACCCAACAGGAGAGACCGGACCCCACCCAACAGGAGAGACAGGACCCCAACCAACAGGAGAAACAGGACCCAACACAACAGGAGACATGGGATCCCACCCAACAGGAGAGACCGGGCCCGACCCAACAGGAGACATGGGACCCCACCCAACAGGAGAGACAGGACCCCACCCAACAGGAGAGACGGGACGCCAACCAACAGGAGAGACAGGACTAAACCCAACAGGAGAGACCGGACACCACCCAACAGGAGAGATGGGATCACACCCAACAGGAGAGACCGGGCCCCACCCAACAGGAGACATGGGAACCCACCCAACAGGAGAGATGGGACAAAACCCAACAGGAGAGACAGGACCCCACCCAACAGGAGAGACCGGACCCCACCCAACAGGAGAGACAGGACCCCACCCAACAGGAGAGACCGGACCCCAACCAACAGGAGAAACAGGACCCAACACAACAGGAGACATGGGATCCCACCCAACAGGAGAGACCGGGCCCCACACAACAGGAGACATGGGACCCCACCCAATAGGAGAGAATGGACCCCACCCAACAGGAGAAACAGGACCCAACCCAACAGGAAAGACCGGGCCCCAACCAACAGGAGACAAGGGATCCCACCCAACAGGAGAGACAGGACCCCACCCAACAGGAGAGACCAGACCCCAACCAACAGGAGAGACAGGACCCCACCCAACAGGAGAGACCAGACCCCAACCAACAGGAGAGACAGGACCCAACCCAACAGGAGACATGGGATCCCACCCAACAGGAGAGACTGGGCCCCACACAACAGGAGAGACCGGGCCCCACACAACAGGAAAGACCGGGCCCCACCCAACAGGAGTCAAGGGACCCCACCCAACAGGAGAGACCGGGCCTCACCCAACAGGAAACATGGGACCCCACCCAACAGGAGGGACGGGACCCCACCCAACAGGAGAGACGGGATCCCACCCAACAGGAGAGACCGGACCCCACCCAACAGGAGAGACAGGACCCCAACCAACAGGAGAAACAGGACCCAACCCAACAGAAGACATGGGAACCCACCCAACAGGAGAGACAGGACCCCATCCAACAGGAGAGACAGGACCCCACTCAACAGAAGAGACCAGACCCCAAACAACAGGAGAGACAGGACGCCAACCAACAGGAGAGACCGGACCCCACCCAACAGGAGAGACTGGACCCCACCCAACAGGAGAGATGGGACTCAATCCAACAGGAGAGACCAGACCCCACCCAACAGGAGAGATGGGAGCCAGCCCAACAGGAGAGACCAGACCCCACCCAACAGGAGAGATGGGACCCCAACCAACAGGAGAGACCGGACCCCACCCAACAGGAGACATGGGACCCCACCCAACAGGAGAGACAGGACCCAACCCAACAGGAGACATGGGATCCCACCCAACAGGAGAGACCAGACCCCAAGCAACAGGAGAGACAGGACCCCACCCAACAGGAGAGACCAGACCCCACCCAACAGGAGAGACAGGACCCAACCCAACAGGAGAGACCGGGCCTCACCCAACAGGAGAGACCGGGCCTCACCCAACAGGAAACATGGGACCCCACCCAACAGGAGGGACGGGACCCCACCCAACAGGAGAGACGGGATCCCACCCAACAGGAGAGACCGGACCCCACCCAACAGGAGAGACAGGACCCCAACCAACAGGAGAAACAGGACCCAACACAACAGGAGACATGGGATCCCACCCAACAGGAGAGACCGGGCCCGACCCAACAGGAGACATGGGACCCCACCCAACAGGAGAGACAGGACCCCACCCATCAGGAGAGACGGGACGCCAACCAACAGGAGATACAGGAATAAACCCAACAGGAGAGACCGGACACCACCCAACAGGAGAGATGGGATCACACCCAACAGGAGAGACCGGGCCCCAACCAACAGGAGACATGGGAACCCACCCAACAGGAGAGATGGGACAAAACCCAACAGGAGAGACAGGACCCCACCCAACAGGAGAGACCGGACCCCACCCAACAGGAGAGACAGGACCCCACCCAACAGGAGAGACCGGACCCCAACCAACAGGAGAAACAGGACCCAACACAACAGGAGACATGGGATCCCACCCAGCAGGAGAGACCGGGCCCCACCCAACAGGAGACATGGGACCCCACCCAACAGGAGAGACAGGACCCCACACAACAGGAGAGACGGGACGCCAACCAACAGGAGAGACAGGACCCCAACCAACAGGAGAGACCGGACCCCACCCAACACGAGAAACAGGACCCAACCCAACAGGAAAGACCGGGCCCCAACCAACAGGAGACAAGGGACCCCACCCAACAGGAGAGACAGGACCCCACCCAACAGGAGAGACCAGACCCAAACCAACAGGAGAGACAGGACCCCACCCAACAGGAGAGACCAGACCCCAACCAACAGGAGAGACAGGACCCAACCCAACAGGAGACATGGGATCCCACCCAACAGGAGAGACTGGGCCCCACACAACAGGAGAGACCGGGCCCCACACAACAGGAAAGACCGGGCCCCACCCAACAGGAGTCAAGGGACCCCACCCAACAGGAGAGACAGGACCCCACCCAACAGGAGAGACCAGACCCCAACCAACAAGAGAGACCAGACCCCAACCAACAGGAGAGACAGGACCCCACCCAACAGGAGAGACCAGACCCCAACCAACAGGAGAGACAGGACCCAACCCAACAGGAGACATGGGATCCCACCCAACAGGAGAGACAGGACCCCACCCAACAGGAGAGACCAGACCCCAACCAACAGGAGAGACAGGACCCCACCCAACAGGAGAGACCAGACCCCAACCAACAGGAGAGACAGGACCCAACCCAACAGGAGACATGGGATCCCACCCAACAGGAGAGACTGGGCCCCACACAACAGGAGAGACAGGACCCCACCCAACAGGAGAGACCAGACCCCACCCAACAGGAGAGACAGGACCCAACCCAACAGGAGAGACCGGGCCTCACCCAACAGGAGAGACCGGGCCTCACCCAACAGGAAACATGGGACCCCACCCAACAGGAAAGACAGGACCCCACCCAACAGGAGAGACCGGGCCTCACCCAACAGGAAACATGGGACCCCACCCAACAGGAGAGACAGGACCCCACCTAACAGGAGAGATGGGACCCCACCCAACAGGTGAGACAGGATCCAACCCAACAGAAGACATGGGATCCCACCCAACAGGAGAGACAGGACCCCACCCAACAGGAGAGGCAGGACCCCACCCAACAGGAGAGACCAGACCCCAAACAACAGGAGAGACAGGACCCCAACCAACAGGAGAGACCGGACCCCACCCAACAGGAGAGACTGTACCCCACCCAACAGGAGAGATGGGACCCAACCCAACAGGAGAGATGGGACCCAACCCAACAGGAGAGACCAGACCCCACCCAACAGGAGAGATGGGAGCCAACACAACAGGAGAGACCAGACCCCACCCAACAGGAGAGATGGGACCCCACCCAACAGGAGAGACAGGATCCAACCCAACAAAAGACATGGGATCCCACCCAACAGGAGAGACAGGACCCCACCCAACAGGAGAGGCAGGACCCCACCCAACAGGAGAGACCAGACCCCAAACAACAGGAGAGACAGGACCCCAACCAACAGGAGAGACCGGACCCCACCCAACAGGAGAGACTGGACCCCACCCAACAGGAGAGATGGGACCCAACCCAACAGGAGAGATGGGACCCAACCCAACAGGAGAGACCAGACCTCACCCAACAGGAGAGAACAGACCCCACCCAACAGGAGAGATGGGACCCCACCCAACAGGAGAGACAGGACCCAACCCAACAGAAGACATGGGATCTCACCCAACAGGAGAGACAGGACACCACCCAACAGGAGAGACAGGACCCCACCCAACAGGAGAGACCAGACCCCAAACAACAGGAGAGACAGGACCCCAACCAACAGGAGAGACCGGACCCCACCCAACAGGAGAGACTGGACCCCACCCAACAGGAGAGATGGGACTCAACCCAACAGGAGAGATGGGACCCAACCCAACAGGAGAGACCAGACCCCACCCAACAGGAGAGATGGGAGCCAGCCCAACAGGAGAGACAGGACCCCAACCAACAGGAGAGACAGGACCCCAACCAACAGGAGAGACCGTGGCCCCACCCAACAGGAGAGATGTGACCCCAGCCAACAGGAGAGACGGGACCCCACCCAACAGGAAACATGGGACCCCACCCAACAGGAGGGACGGGACCCCACCCAACAGGAAACATGGGACCCCACCCAACAGGAGAGACTGGACCCCACACAACAGGAGAGACGGGTCCCCACCCAACTGGAAACATGGGACCCCTCCGAGCAGGAGAGTCCAGACCCAACACAACAGGAGAGATGAGACCCCACCCAACAGGAGAGACCGGACCCGACACAACAAGAGAGACAGGACCCCACCCAACAGGAAACATGGGACCCCACCCAACAGGAGAGACAGGATCCCACCCAACAGGAGACATGGGACCCCACCCAACAGGAGAGATGGGACCCCACCCAACAGGAGAGATGGGACCCCAGCCAACAGGAGAGACGGGACCCCAACCAACAGGAGACATGGGGCCCCACCCAACAGGAAACATGGGACCCCACCCAACAGGAGGGACGGGACCCCACACAACAGGAAACATGGGACCCCACCCAACAGGAGAGACCGAACCCCACCCAACAGGAGACATGGGATCCCACCCAACAGGAGAGATGGGACCCCAACCAACAGGAGAGATAAGACCCCAACCAACAGGAGGGACGGGACCCCACCCAGCAGGAAACATGGGACCCCACCCAACAGGAGAGATGGGACCCCACCCAACAGGATAGATGGGACCCAACCCAACAGGAGAGACCAGACCCCACCCAACAGGAGAGATGGGATCCCACCCAACAGGAGAGACAGGACCCCAACCAACAGGAGAGACCGGACACCACCCAACAGGAGAGATGGGACACCACCCAACAAGAGAGATGGGACCCCACCCAACAGGAGGGATGTGACCCCACCCAACAGGAGGGATGGGACCCAACCCAACAGGAGACATGGGATCCCACCCAACAGGACAGACCGGGCCCCACCCAACAAGAGAGATGGGACCCCAACCAACAGGAGAGACCGGACCCCACCCGACAGGAGAGACAGGACCCAACCCAACAGGAGACATGGGATCCCAACCAATAGGAGAGACAGGACCCAAACGAACAGGAGAGACAGGACCCCAACCAACAGGAGAGACCGGACCCCACCCAACAGGAGAGACGGGACCCCAACCAACAGGAGAGACAGGACCCCACCCAACAGGAGAGACAGGACTAAACCCAACAGGAGAGACCGGACCCCACCCAACAGGAGAGATGGGATCACACCCAACAGGAGAGACCGGGCCCCACCCAACAGGAGACATGGGACTGCACACAACAGGAGGGACCGGACCTCACCCAACAGGAGACATGGGAACCCACCCAACAGGAGAGATGGGAACCCACCCAACAGGAGAGATGGGACCAAACCCAACAGGAGAGACAGGACCCCACCCAACAGGAGAGACCGGACCCCACCCAACAGGAGAGACAGGACCCCACCCAACAGGAGAGACTGGACCCCAAACAACAGGAGAAACAGCACCCAGCACAACAGGAGACATGGGATCCCACCCAACAGGAGAGACCGGGCCCCACCCAACAGGAGACATGGGACCCCACCCAACAGGAGAGACAGGACCCCACCCAACAGGAGAGACGGGACGCCAACCAACAGGAGAGACAGGACCCCACCCAACAGGAGAGACAGGACTAAACCCAATAGGAGAGACCGCACCCCACCCAACAGGAGAGATGGGATCACACCCAACAGGAGAGACCGGGCCCCACCCAACAGGAGACATGGGACCGCACACAACAGGTGAGACCAGACCTCACCCAACAGGAGACATGGGAACCCACCCAACAGGAGAGATGGGATCCCACCCAACAGGAGAGATGGGACCAAACCCAACAGGAGAGACAGGACCCCACCCAACAGGAGAGACCGGACCCCACCCAACAGGAGAGACAGGACCCCACCCAACAGGAGAGACCGGACACCAACCAACAGGAGAAACAGGACCCAACACAACAGGAGACATGGGATCCCACCCAACAGGAGAGACAGGACCCCACCCAACAGGAGAGACGGGACGCCAACCAACAGGAGAGACAGGACCCCAACCAACAGGAGAGTCCGGACCCCACCCAACACGAGAGACAGGACCCAACCCAACAGGAGAGACATGGGATCCAACCCAACAGGAGAGACAGGACCCCACCCAACACGAGAGACAGGACCCCACCCAACAGGAGAGACCACACCCCAACCAACAGGAGAGACAGGACCCCACCCAACAGGAGAGACCAGACACCAACCAACAGGAGAGACAGGACCCAACCCAACAGGAGACATGGGATCCCACCCAACAGGAGAGACTGGGCCCCACACAACAGGAGAGACCGGGACCCACCCAACAGGAAAGACCGGGCCCCACCCAACAGGAGACATGGGACCCCACCCAACAGGAGAGACAGGACCCCACCCAACAGGAGAGATGGGACCCCACCCAACAGGAGAGACAGGACCCAACCCTACAGAAGACATGGGATACCACCCAACAGGAGAGACAGGACCCCACCCAACAGGAGAGACAGGAACCCACCCAACAGGAGAGACTGGACCCCACCCAACAGGAGAGATGGGACTCAACCCAACATGAGAGATGGGACCCAACCCAACAGGAGAGACCAGACCACACCCAACAGGAGAGATGGGAGCCAGCCCAACAGGAGAGACCAGACCCCACCCAACAGGAGAGATGGGACCCCAACCAACAGGAGAGACCGGACCCCACCCAACAGGAGACATGGGACCCCACCCAACAAGAGAGAGTGGACCCCACCCAACAGGCGAGACAGGACCCAACCAAACAGAAGACATGGGATCCCACCCAACAGGACAGACCAGACCCCAACCAACTGGAGAGACAGGACCCCACCCAACAGGAGAGACCAGACCCCACCCAACAGGAGAGACTGGACCCAACCCAACAGGAGACATGGGATCCCACCCAACAGGAGAGACCGGGCCACACACAACACGAGAGACCGGGCCTCACCCAACAGGAAACATGGGACCCCACGCAACAGGGGAGACAGGATCCCACCTAACAGGAGAGATGGGACCCCACCCAAAAGGAGATACAGGATCCAACCAAACAGAAGACATGGGATCCCACCCAACAGGAGAGACAGGACCCCACCCAACAGGAGAGGCAGGACCCCACCCAACAGGAGAGACCAGACCCCAAACAACAGGAGAGACAGGACCCCAACCAACAGGAGAGACCGGACCCCACCCAACAGGAGAGACTGGACCCCACCCAACAGGAGAGATGGGACCCAACCCAACAGGAGAGATGGGACCCAACCCAACAGGAGAGACCAGACCTCACCCAACAGGAGAGACCAGACCCCACCTAACAGGAGAGATGGGACCCCACCCAACAGGAGAGACAGGACACAACCCAACAGAAGACATGGGATCCCACCCAACAGGAGAGACAGGACACCACCCAACAGGAGAGACAGGACCCCAATCAACAGGAGAGACCAGACCCCAAACAACAGGAGAGACAGGACCCCAACCAACAGGAGAGACCGGACCCCACCCAACAGGAGAGACTGGACCCCACCCAACAGGAGAGATGGGACTCAACCCAACAGGAGAGATGGGACCCAACCCAACAGGAGAGACCAGACCCCACCCAACAGGAGAGATGGGAGCCAGCCCAACAGGAGAGACAGGACCCCAACCAACAGGAGAGACAGGACCCCAACCAACAGGAGAGACCGTGGCCCCACCCAACAGGAGAGATGTGACCCCAGCCAACAGGAGAGACGGGACCACACCCAACAGGAAACATGGGACCCCACCCAACAGGAGGGACGGGACCCCACCCAACAGGAAACATGGGACCCCACCCAACAGGAGAGACCGGACCCCACACAACAGGAGAGACGGGTCCCCACCCAACTGGAAACATGGGACCCCTCCCAGCAGGAGAATCCAGACCCAACCCAACAGGAGAGATGAGACCCCACCCAACAGGAGAGACCGGACCCGACACAACAAGAGAGACAGGACCCCACCCAACAGGAAACATGGGACCCCACCCAACAGGAGAGACGGGATCCCACCCAACAGGAGACATGGGACCCCACCCAACAGGAGAGATGGGACCCCACCCAACAGGAGAGATGGGACCCCAGCCAACAGGAGAGATGGGACCCCACCCAACAGGAGAGACCGGACCCCACCCAACAGGAGACATGGGGCCCCACCCAACAGGAGAGATGGGAGCCAGCCCAACAGGAGAGACAGGACCCCAACCAACAGGAGAGACAGGACCCCAACCAACAGGAGAGACCGTGGCCCCACCCAACAGGAGAGATGTGACCCCAGCCAACAGGAGAGACGGGACCCCACCCAACAGGAAACATGGGACCCCACCCAACAGGAGGGACGGGACCCCACCCAACAGGAAACATGGGACCCCACCCAACAGGAGAGACTGGACCCCACACAACAGGAGAGACGGGTCCCCACCCAACTGGAAACATGGGACCCCTCCGAGCAGGAGAGTCCAGACCCAACACAACAGGAGAGATGAGACCCCACCCAACAGGAGAGACCGGACCCGACACAACAAGAGAGACAGGACCCCACCCAACAGGAAACATGGGACCCCACCCAACAGGAGAGACAGGATCCCACCCAACAGGAGACATGGGACCCCACCCAACAGGAGAGATGGGACCCCACCCAACAGGAGAGATGGGACCCCAGCCAACAGGAGAGACGGGACCCCAACCAACAGGAGACATGGGGCCCCACCCAACAGGAAACATGGGACCCCACCCAACAGGAGGGACGGGACCCCACACAACAGGAAACATGGGACCCCACCCAACAGGAGAGACCGAACCCCACCCAACAGGAGACATGGGATCCCACCCAACAGGAGAGATGGGACCCCAACCAACAGGAGAGATAAGACCCCAACCAACAGGAGGGACGGGACCCCACCCAGCAGGAAACATGGGACCCCACCCAACAGGAGAGATGGGACCCCACCCAACAGGATAGATGGGACCCAACCCAACAGGAGAGACCAGACCCCACCCAACAGGAGAGATGGGATCCCACCCAACAGGAGAGACAGGACCCCAACCAACAGGAGAGACCGGACACCACCCAACAGGAGAGATGGGACACCACCCAACAAGAGAGATGGGACCCCACCCAACAGGAGGGATGTGACCCCACCCAACAGGAGGGATGGGACCCAACCCAACAGGAGACATGGGATCCCACCCAACAGGACAGACCGGGCCCCACCCAACAAGAGAGATGGGACCCCAACCAACAGGAGAGACCGGACCCCACCCGACAGGAGAGACAGGACCCAACCCAACAGGAGACATGGGATCCCAACCAATAGGAGAGACAGGACCCAAACGAACAGGAGAGACAGGACCCCAACCAACAGGAGAGACCGGACCCCACCCAACAGGAGAGACGGGACCCCAACCAACAGGAGAGACAGGACCCCACCCAACAGGAGAGACAGGACTAAACCCAACAGGAGAGACCGGACCCCACCCAACAGGAGAGATGGGATCACACCCAACAGGAGAGACCGGGCCCCACCCAACAGGAGACATGGGACTGCACACAACAGGAGGGACCGGACCTCACCCAACAGGAGACATGGGAACCCACCCAACAGGAGAGATGGGAACCCACCCAACAGGAGAGATGGGACCAAACCCAACAGGAGAGACAGGACCCCACCCAACAGGAGAGACCGGACCCCACCCAACAGGAGAGACAGGACCCCACCCAACAGGAGAGACTGGACCCCAAACAACAGGAGAAACAGCACCCAGCACAACAGGAGACATGGGATCCCACCCAACAGGAGAGACCGGGCCCCACCCAACAGGAGACATGGGACCCCACCCAACAGGAGAGACAGGACCCCACCCAACAGGAGAGACGGGACGCCAACCAACAGGAGAGACAGGACCCCACCCAACAGGAGAGACAGGACTAAACCCAATAGGAGAGACCGCACCCCACCCAACAGGAGAGATGGGATCACACCCAACAGGAGAGACCGGGCCCCACCCAACAGGAGACATGGGACCGCACACAACAGGTGAGACCAGACCTCACCCAACAGGAGACATGGGAACCCACCCAACAGGAGAGATGGGATCCCACCCAACAGGAGAGATGGGACCAAACCCAACAGGAGAGACAGGACCCCACCCAACAGGAGAGACCGGACCCCACCCAACAGGAGAGACAGGACCCCACCCAACAGGAGAGACCGGACACCAACCAACAGGAGAAACAGGACCCAACACAACAGGAGACATGGGATCCCACCCAACAGGAGAGACAGGACCCCACCCAACAGGAGAGACGGGACGCCAACCAACAGGAGAGACAGGACCCCAACCAACAGGAGAGTCCGGACCCCACCCAACACGAGAGACAGGACCCAACCCAACAGGAGAGACATGGGATCCAACCCAACAGGAGAGACAGGACCCCACCCAACACGAGAGACAGGACCCCACCCAACAGGAGAGACCACACCCCAACCAACAGGAGAGACAGGACCCCACCCAACAGGAGAGACCAGACACCAACCAACAGGAGAGACAGGACCCAACCCAACAGGAGACATGGGATCCCACCCAACAGGAGAGTCTGGGCCCCACACAACAGGAGAGACCGGGACCCACCCAACAGGAAAGACCGGGCCCCACCCAACAGGAGACATGGGACCCCACCCAACAGGAGAGACAGGACCCCACCCAACAGGAGAGATGGGACCCCACCCAACAGGAGAGACAGGACCCAACCCTACAGAAGACATGGGATACCACCCAACAGGAGAGACAGGACCCCACCCAACAGGAGAGACAGGAACCCACCCAACAGGAGAGACTGGACCCCACCCAACAGGAGAGATGGGACTCAACCCAACATGAGAGATGGGACCCAACCCAACAGGAGAGACCAGACCACACCCAACAGGAGAGATGGGAGCCAGCCCAACAGGAGAGACCAGACCCCACCCAACAGGAGAGATGGGACCCCAACCAACAGGAGAGACCGGACCCCACCCAACAGGAGACATGGGACCCCACCCAACAAGAGAGAGTGGACCCCACCCAACAGGCGAGACAGGACCCAACCAAACAGAAGACATGGGATCCCACCCAACAGGACAGACCAGACCCCAACCAACTGGAGAGACAGGACCCCACCCAACAGGAGAGACCAGACCCCACCCAACAGGAGAGACTGGACCCAACCCAACAGGAGACATGGGATCCCACCCAACAGGAGAGACCGGGCCACACACAACACGAGAGACCGGGCCTCACCCAACAGGAAACATGGGACCCCACGCAACAGGGGAGACAGGATCCCACCTAACAGGAGAGATGGGACCCCACCCAAAAGGAGATACAGGATCCAACCAAACAGAAGACATGGGATCCCACCCAACAGGAGAGACAGGACCCCACCCAACAGGAGAGGCAGGACCCCACCCAACAGGAGAGACCAGACCCCAAACAACAGGAGAGACAGGACCCCAACCAACAGGAGAGACCGGACCCCACCCAACAGGAGAGACTGGACCCCACCCAACAGGAGAGATGGGACCCAACCCAACAGGAGAGATGGGACCCAACCCAACAGGAGAGACCAGACCTCACCCAACAGGAGAGACCAGACCCCACCTAACAGGAGAGATGGGACCCCACCCAACAGGAGAGACAGGACACAACCCAACAGAAGACATGGGATCCCACCCAACAGGAGAGACAGGACACCACCCAACAGGAGAGACAGGACCCCAATCAACAGGAGAGACCAGACCCCAAACAACAGGAGAGACAGGACCCCAACCAACAGGAGAGACCGGACCCCACCCAACAGGAGAGACTGGACCCCACCCAACAGGAGAGATGGGACTCAACCCAACAGGAGAGATGGGACCCAACCCAACAGGAGAGACCAGACCCCACCCAACAGGAGAGATGGGAGCCAGCCCAACAGGAGAGACAGGACCCCAACCAACAGGAGAGACAGGACCCCAACCAACAGGAGAGACCGTGGCCCCACCCAACAGGAGAGATGTGACCCCAGCCAACAGGAGAGACGGGACCACACCCAACAGGAAACATGGGACCCCACCCAACAGGAGGGACGGGACCCCACCCAACAGGAAACATGGGACCCCACCCAACAGGAGAGACCGGACCCCACACAACAGGAGAGACGGGTCCCCACCCAACTGGAAACATGGGACCCCTCCCAGCAGGAGAATCCAGACCCAACCCAACAGGAGAGATGAGACCCCACCCAACAGGAGAGACCGGACCCGACACAACAAGAGAGACAGGACCCCACCCAACAGGAAACATGGGACCCCACCCAACAGGAGAGACGGGATCCCACCCAACAGGAGACATGGGACCCCACCCAACAGGAGAGATGGGACCCCACCCAACAGGAGAGATGGGACCCCAGCCAACAGGAGAGATGGGACCCCACCCAACAGGAGAGACCGGACCCCACCCAACAGGAGACATGGGGCCCCACCCAACAGGAGAGATGAGACCCCAGCCAACAGGAGAGACGGGACCCCACCCAACAGGAAACATGGGACCCCACCCAACAGGAGGGACCGGACCCCACCCAACAGGAGAGACCGAACCCCACCCAACAGGAGACATGGGATCCCACCCAACAGGAGAGATGGGACCCCAAACAACAGGAGAGATAAGACCCCAACCAACAGGAGAGACGGGATCCCACCCAACAGGAAACATGGGACCCCTCCCAACAGGAGAGATGGGAACCCACCCAACAGGAGAGATGGGACCCCAGCCAACAGGACAGACCGGACCCCACCCAACAGGAGACATGGGGCCCCACCCAACAAGTGAGATGTGAACCCAGCCAGCAGGAGAGACGGGACCCCACCCAACAGGAAACATGGGACCCCACCCAACAGGAGGGACGGGACCCCACCCAACAGGAGAGACCGGACCCCACGCAACAGGAGAGACGGGACCCCACCCAACTGGAAACATGGGACCCCTCCCAGCAGGAGAGACCAGACCCAACCCAACAGGAGAGATGAGACCCCACCCAACAGGAGAGACCGGACCCCACACAACAGGAGAGACAGGACCCCACCCAACAGGAGAGACCACACCCCAACCAACAGGAGAGACAGGACACCACCAAACAGGAGAGACCAGACCCCAACCAACAGGAGAGACAGGACCCAACCCAACAGGAGACATGGGATCCCACCCAACAGGAGAGACTGGGCCCCACACAACAGGAGAGACCGGGACCCACCCAACAGGAAAGACCGGGCCCCACCCAACAGGAGACATGGGACCCCACCCAACAGGAGAGACAGGACCCCACCCAACAGGAGTGATGGGACCCCACCCAACAGGAGAGACAGGACCCAACCCTACAGAAGACATGGGATCCCACCCAACAGGAGAGACAGGACCCCACCCAACAGGAGAGACAGGACCCCACCCAACAGGAGAGTCCGGACCCCAACCAACAGGAGAAACATTACCCAACACAACAGGAGACATAGGATCCCACCCAACAGGAGAGACCGGGCCCCACCCAACAGGAGACATGGGACCCCACCCAACAGGAGAGACAGGACCCCACCCAACAGGAGAGGCAGGACCCCACCCAACAGGAGAGACCAGACCCCAAACAACAGGAGAGACAGGACCCCAACCAACAGGAGAGACAGGACCCCAACCAACAGGAGAGACCGGACCCCACCCAACAGGAGAGACTGTACCCCACCCAACAGGAGAGATGGGACCCAACCCAACAGGAGGGATGGGACCCAACCCAACAGGAGAGACCAGACCCCACCCAACAGGAGAGATGGGAGCCAACACAACAGGAGAGACCAGACCCCACCCAACAGGAGAGATGGGATCCCACCCAACAGGAGAGACAGGATCCAACCCAACAAAAGACATGGGATCCCACCCAACAGGAGAGACAGGACCCCACCCAACAGGAGAGGCAGGACCCCACCCAACAGGAGAGACCAGACCCCAAACAACAGGAGAGACAGGACCCCAACCAACAGGAGAGACCGGACCCCACCCAACAGGAGAGACTGGACCCCACCCAACAGGAGAGATGGGACCCAACCCAACAGGAGAGATGGGACCCAACCCAACAGGGGAGACCAGACCTCACCCAACAGGAGAGACCAGACCCCACCCAACAGGAGAGATGGGACCCCACCCAACAGGAGAGACAGGACCCAACCCAACAGAAGACATGGGATCCCACCCAACAGGAGAGACAGGACACCACCCAACAGGAGAGACAGGACCCCACCCAACAGGAGAGACCAGACCCCAAACAACAGGAGAGACAGGACCCCAACCAACAGGAGAGACCGGACCCCACCCAACAGGAGAGACTGGACCCCACCCAACAGGAGAGATGGGACTCAACCCAACAGGAGAGATGGGACCCAACCCAACAGGAGAGACCAGACCCCACCCAACAGGAGAGATGGGAGCCAGCCCAACAGGAGAGACAGGACCCCAACCAACAGGAGAGACAGGACCCCAACCAACAGGAGAGACCGTGGCCCCACCCAACAGGAGAGATGTGACCCCAGCCAACAGGAGAGACGGGACCCCACCCAACAGGAAACATGGGACCCCACCCAACAGGAGGGACGGGACCCCACCCAACAGGAAACATGGGTCCCCACCCAACAGGAGAGACTGGACCCCACACAACAGGAGAGACGGGTCCCCACCCAACTGGAAACATGGGACCCCTCCGAGCAGGAGAGTCCAGACCCAACCCAACAGGAGAGATGAGACCCCACCCAACAGGAGAGACCGGACCCGACACAACAAGTGAGACAGGACCCCACCCAACAGGAAACATGGGACCCCACCCAACAGGAGAGACGGGATCCCACCCAACAGGAGACATGGGACCCCACCCAACAGGAGAGATGGGACCCCACCCAACAGGAGAGATGGGACCCCAGCCAACAGGAGAGACGGGACCCCACCCAACAGGAGACATGGGGCCCCACCCAACAGGAGAGATGAGACCCCAGCCAACAGGAGAGACGGGACCCCACCCAACAGGAAACATGGGACCCCCACCCAACAGGAGGGACGGGACCCCACACAACAGGAAACATGGGACCCCACCCAACAGGAGAGACCGGACCCCACCCAACAGGAGAGACCGAACCCCACCCAACAGGAGACATGGGATCCCACCCAACAGGAGAGATGGGACCCCAACCAACAGGAGAGATAAGACCCCAACCAACAGGAGGGACGGGACCCCACCCAGCAGGAAACATGGGACCCCACCCAACAGGAGAGATGGGACCCCACCCAACAGGATAGATGGGACCCAACCCAACAGGAGAGACCAGACCCCACCCAACAGGAGAGATGGGATCCCACCCAACAGGAGAGACAGGACCCCAACCAACAGGAGAGACCGGACACCACCCAACAGGAGAGATGGGACACCACCCAACAGGAGAGATGGGACCCCACCCAACAGGAGGGATGTGACCCCACCCAACAGGAGAGACAGGACCCCACCCAACAGGAGAGACCGGACCCCACACAACAGGAGAGACAGGACCCCACCCAACAGGAGAGACCACACCCCAACCAACAGGAGAGACAGGACCCCACCAAACAGGAGAGACCAGACCCCAACCAACAGGAGAGACAGGACCCAACCCAACAGGAGACATGGGATCCCACCCAACAGGAGAGACTGGGCCCCACACAACAGGAGAGACCGGGACCCACCCAACAGGAAAGACCGGGCCCCACCCAACAGGAGACATGGGACCCCACCCAACAGGAGAGACAGGACCCCACCCAACAGGAGTGATGGGACACCACCCAACAGGAGAGACAGGACCCAACCCTACAGAAGACATGGGATCCCACCCAACAGGAGAGACAGGACCCCACCCAACAGGAGAGACAGGACCCCACCCAACAGGAGAGTCCGGACCCCAACCAACAGGAGAAACAGGACCCAACACAACAGGAGACATAGGATCCCACCCAACAGGAGAGACCGGGCCCCACCCAACAGGAGACATGGGACCCCACCCAACAGGAGAGACAGGACCCCACCCAACAGGAGAGGCAGGACCCCACCCAACAGGAGAGACCAGACCCCAAACAACAGGAGAGACAGGACCCCAACCAACAGGAGAGACCGGACCCCACCCAACAGGAGAGACTGTACCCCACCCAACAGGAGAGATGGGACCCAACCCAACAGGAGGGATGGGACCCAACCCAACAGGAGAGACCAGACCCAACCCAACAGGAGAGATGGGAGCCAACACAACAGGAGAGACCAGACCCCACCCAACAGGAGAGATGGGATCCCACCCAACAGGAGAGACAGGATCCAACCCAACAAAAGACATGGGATCCCACCCAACAGGAGAGACAGGACCCCACCCAACAGGAGAGGCAGGACCCCACCCAACAGGAGAGACCAGACCCCAAACAACAGGAGAGACAGGACCCCAACCAACAGGAGAGACCGGACCCCACCCAACAGGAGAGACTGGACCCCACCCAACAGGAGAGATGGGACCCAACCCAACAGGAGAGATGGGACCCAACCCAACAGGAGAGACCAGACCTCACCCAACAGGAGAGACCAGACCCCACCCAACAGGAGAGATGGGACCCCACCCAACAGGAGAGACAGGACCCAACCCAACAGAAGACATGGGATCCCACCCAACAGGAGAGACAGGACACCACCCAACAGGAGAGACAGGACCCCACCCAACAGGAGAGACCAGACCCCAAACAACAGGAGAGACAGGACCCCAACCAACAGGAGAGACCGGACCCCACCCAACAGGAGAGACTGGACCCCACCCAACAGGAGAGATGGGACTCAACCCAACAGGAGAGATGGGACCCAACCCAACAGGAGAGACCAGACCCCACCCAACAGGAGAGATGGGAGCCAGCCCAACAGGAGAGACAGGACCCCAACCAACAGGAGAGACAGGACCCCAACCAACAGGAGAGACCGTGGCCCCACCCAACAGGAGAGATGTGACCCCAGCCAACAGGAGAGACGGGACCCCACCCAACAGGAAACATGGGACCCCACCCAACAGGAGGGACGGGACCCCACCCAACAGGAAACATGGGACCCCACCCAACAGGAGAGACTGGACCCCACACAACAGGAGAGACGGGTCCCCACCCAACTGGAAACATGGGACCCCTCCGAGCAGGAGAGTCCAGACCCAACCCAACAGGAGAGATGAGACCCCACCCAACAGGAGAGACCGGACCCGACACAACAAGTGAGACAGGACCCCACCCAACAGGAAACATGGGACCCCACCCAACAGGAGAGACGGGATCCCACCCAACAGGAGAAATGGGACCCCACCCAACAGGAGAGATGGGACCCCACCCAACAGGAGAGATGGGATCACACCCAACAGGAGAGACCGGGCCCCACCCAACAGGAGACATGGGACCGCACACAACAGGTGAGACCGGACCTCACCCAACAGGAGACATGGGAACCCACCCAACAGGAGAGATGGGAACCCACCCAACAGGAGAGATGGGACCAAACCCAACAGGAGAGACAGGACCCCACCCAACAGGAGAGACCGGACCCCACCCAACAGGAGAGACAGGACCCCACCCAACAGGAGAGACCGGACACCAACCAACAGGAGAAACAGGACCCAACACAACAGGAGACATGGGATCCCACCCAACAGGAGAGACAGGACCCCACCCAACAGGAGAGACGGGACGCCAACCAACAGGAGAGACAGGACCCCAACCAACAGGAGAGTCCGGACCCCACCCAACACGAGAGACAGGACCCAACCCAACAGGAGAGACATGGGATCCAACCCAACAGGAGAGACAGGACCCCACCCAACACGAGAGACAGGACCCCTCCCAACAGGAGAGACCACACCCCAACCAACAGGAGAGACAGGACCCCACCCAACAGGAGAGACCAGACACCAACCAACAGGAGAGACAGGACCCAACCCAACAGGAGACATGGGATCCCACCCAACAGGAGAGACTGGGCCCCACACAACAGGAGAGACCGGGACCCACCCAACAGGAAAGACCGGGCCCCACCCAACAGGAGACATGGGACCCCACCCAACAGGAGAGAAAGGACCCCACCCAACAGGAGAGATGGGACCCCACCCAACAGGAGAGACAGGACCCAACCCTACAGAAGACATGGGATCCCACCCAACAGGAGAGACAGGACCCCACCCAACAGGAGAGACTGGACCCCACCCAACAGGAGAGATGGGACTCAACCCAACATGAGAGATGGGACCCAACCCAACAGGAGAGACCAGACCACACCCAACAGGAGAGATGGGAGCCAGCCCAACAGGAGAGACCAGACCCCACCCAACAGGAGAGATGGGACCCCAACCAACAGGAGAGACCGGACCCCACCCAACAGGAGACATGGGACCCCACCCAACAAGAGAGAGTGGACCCCACCCAACAGGAGAGACAGGACCCAACCAAACAGAAGACATGGGATCCCACCCAACAGGACAGACCAGACCCCAACCAACTGGAGAGACAGGACCCCACCCAACAGGAGAGACCAGACCCCACCCAACAGGAGAGACAGGACCCAACCCAACAGGAGACATGGGATCCCACCCAACAGGAGAGACCGGGCCACACACAACAGGAGAGACCGGGCCTCACCCAACAGGAAACATGGGACCCCACGCAACAGGAGAGACAGGATCCCACCTAACAGGAGAGATGGGACCCCACCCAAAAGGAGATACAGGATCCAACCAAACAGAAGACATGGGATCCCACCCAACAGGAGAGACAGGACCCCACCCAACAGGAGAGGCAGGACCCCACCCAACAGGAGAGACCAGACCCCAAACAACAGGAGAGACAGGACCCCAACCAACAGGAGAGACCGGACCCCACCCAACAGGAGAGACTGGACCCCACCCAACAGGAGAGATGGGACTCAACCCAACAGGAGAGATGGGACCCAACCCAACAGGAGAGACCAGACCCCACCCAACAGGAGAGATGGGAGCCAGCCCAACAGGAGAGACAGGACCCCAACCAACAGGAGAGACAGGACCCCAACCAACAGGAGAGACCGTGGCCCCACCCAACAGGAGAGATGTGACCCCAGCCAACAGGAGAGACGGGACCACACCCAACAGGAAACATGGGACCCCACCCAACAGGAGGGACGGGACCCCACCCAACAGGAAACATGGGACCCCACCCAACAGGAGAGACCGGACCCCACACAACAGGAGAGACGGGTCCCCACCCAACTGGAAACATGGGACCCCTCCCAGCAGGAGAATCCAGACCCAACCCAACAGGAGAGATGAGACCCCACCCAACAGGAGAGACCGGACCCGACACAACAAGAGAGACAGGACCCCACCCAACAGGAAACATGGGACCCCACCCAACAGGAGAGACGGGATACCACCCAACAGGAGACATGGGACCCCACCCAACAGGAGAGATGGGACCCCACCCAACAGGAGAGATGGGACCCCAGCCAACAGGAGAGATGGGACCCCACCCAACAGGAGAGACCGGACCCCACCCAACAGGAGACATGGGGCCCCACCCAACAGGAGAGATGAGACCCCAGCCAACAGGAGAGACGGGACCCCACCCAACAGGAAACATGGGACCCCACCCAACAGGAGGGACGGGACCCCACACAACAGGAAACATGGGACCCCACCCAACAGGAGAGACCGGACCCACCCAACAGGAGAGACCGAACCCCACCCAACAGGAGACATGGGATCCCACCCAACAGGAGAGATGGGACACCAAACAACAGGAGAGATAAGACCCCAACCAACAGGAGAGACGGGACCCCACCCAACAGGAAACATGGGACCCCTCCCAACAGGAGAGATGGGAACCCACCCAACAGGAGAGATGGGACCCCAGCCAACAGGACAGACCGGACCCCACCCAACAGGAGACATGGGGCCCCACCCAACAAGTGAGATGTGAACCCAGCCAGCAGGAGAGACGGGACCCCACCCAACAGGAAACATGGGACCCCACCCAACAGGAGGGACGGGACCCCACCCAACAGGAGAGACCGGACCCCACGCAACAGGAGAGACGGGACCCCACCCAACTGGAAACATGGGACCCCTCCCAGCAGGAGAGACCAGACCCAACCCAACAGGAGAGATGAGACCCCACCCAACAGGAGAGACCGGACCCCACACAACAGGAGAGACAGGACCCCACCCAACAGGAGAGACCACACCCCAACCAACAGGAGAGACAGGACCCCACCAAACAGGAGAGACCAGACCCCAACCAACAGGAGAGACAGGACCCAACCCAACAGGAGACATGGGATCCCACCCAACAGGAGAGACTGGGCCCCACACAACAGGAGAGACCGGGACCCACCCAACAGGAAAGACCGGGCCCCACCCAACAGGAGACATGGGACCCCACCCAACAGGAGAGACAGGACCCCACCCAACAGGAGTGATGGGACCCCACCCAACAGGAGAGACAGGACCCAACCCTACAGAAGACATGGGATCCCACCCAACAGGAGAGACAGGACCCCACCCAACAGGAGAGACAGGACCCCACCCAACAGGAGAGTCCGGACCCCAACCAACAGGAGAAACAGGACCCAACACAACAGGAGACATAGGATCCCACCCAACAGGAGAGACCGGGCCCCACCCAACAGGAGACATGGGACCCCACCCAACAGGAGAGACAGGACCCCACCCAACAGGAGAGGCAGGACCCCACCCAACAGGAGAGACCAGACCCCAAACAACAGGAGAGACAGGACCCCAACCAACAGGAGAGACCGGACCCCACCCAACAGGAGAGACTGTACCCCACCCAACAGGAGAGATGGGACCCAACCCAACAGGAGGGATGGGACCCAACCCAACAGGAGAGACCAGACCCCACCCAACAGGAGAGATGGGAGCCAACACAACAGGAGAGACCAGACCCCACCCAACAGGAGAGATGGGATCCCACCCAACAGGAGAGACAGGATCCAACCCAACAAAAGACATGGGATCCCACCCAACAGGAGAGACAGGACCCCACCCAACAGGAGAGGCAGGACCCCACCCAACAGGAGAGACCAGACCCCAAACAACAGGAGAGACAGGACCCCAACCAACAGGAGAGACCGGACCCCACCCAACAGGAGAGACTGGACCCCACCCAACAGGAGAGATGAGACCCAACCCAACAGGAGAGATGGGACCCAACCCAACAGGAGAGACCAGACCTCACCCAACAGGAGAGACCAGACCCCACCCAACAGGAGAGATGGGACCACACCCAACAGGAGAGACAGGACCCAACCCAACAGAAGACATGGGATCCCACCCAACAGGAGAGACAGGACACCACCCAACAGGAGAGACAGGACCCCACCCAACAGGAGAGACCAGACCCCAAACAACAGGAGAGACAGGACCCCAACCAACAGGAGAGACCGGACCCCACCCAACAGGAGAGACTGGACCCCACCCAACAGGAGAGATGGGACTCAACCCAACAGGAGAGATGGGACCCAACCCAACAGGAGAGACCAGACCCCACCCAACAGGAGAGATGGGAGCCAGCCCAACAGGAGAGACAGGACCCCAACCAACAGGAGAGACAGGACCCCAACCAACAGGAGAGACCGTGGCCCCACCCAACAGGAGAGATGTGACCCCAGCCAACAGGAGAGACGGGACCCCACCCAACAGGAAACATGGGACCCCACCCAACAGGAGGGACGGGACCCCACCCAACAGGAAACATGGGTCCCCACCCAACAGGAGAGACTGGACCCCACACAACAGGAGAGACGGGTCCCCACCCAACTGGAAACATGGGACCCCTCCGAGCAGGAGAGTCCAGACCCAACCCAACAGGAGAGATGAGACCCCACCCAACAGGAGAGACCGGACCCGACACAACAAGTGAGACAGGACCCCACCCAACAGGAAACATGGGACCCCACCCAACAGGAGAGACGGGATCCCACCCAACAGGAGACATGGGACCCCACCCAACAGGAGAGATGGGACCCCACGCAACAGGAGAGATGGGACCCCAGCCAACAGGAGAGACGGGACCCCACCCAACAGGAGACATGGGGCCCCACCCAACAGGAGAGATGAGACCCCAGCCAACAGGAGAGACGGGACCCCACCCAACAGGAAACATGGGACCCCACCCAACAGGAGGGACGGGATCCCACCCAACAGGAGAGACAGGACCCCAACCAACAGGAGAGACCGGACACCACCCAACAGGAAACATGGGACCCCACCCAACAGGAGAGACGGGATCCCACCCAACAGGAGACATGGGACCCCACCCAACAGGAGAGACCGGACCCCACCCAACAGGAGAGACCGAACCCCACCCAACAGGAGACATGGGATCCCACCCAACAGGAGAGACAGGACCCCACCCAACAGGAGAGACAGGAACCCACCCAACAGGATAGACTGGACCCCACCCAACAGGAGAGATGGGACTCAACCCAACATGAGAGATGGGACCCAACCCAACAGGAGAGACCAGACCACACCCAACAGGAGAGATGGGAGCCAGCCCAACAGGAGAGACCAGACCCCACCCAACAGGAGAGATGGGACCCCAACCAACAGGAGAGACCGGACCCCACCCAACAGGAGACATGGGACCCCACCCAACAAGAGAGAGTGGACCCCACCCAACAGGAGAGACAGGACCCAACCAAACAGAAGACATGGGATCCCACCCAACAGGACAGACCAGACCCCAACCAACTGGAGAGACAGGACCCCACCCAACAGGAGAGACCAGACCCCACCCAACAGGAGAGACAGGACCCAACCCAACAGGAGACATGGGATCCCACCCAACAGGAGAGACCGGGCCACACACAACAGGAGAGACCGGGCCTCACCCAACAGGAAACATGGGACCCCACGCAACAGGAGAGACAGGATCCCACCTAACAGGAGAGATGGGACCCCACCCAAAAGGAGATACAGGATCCAACCAAACAGAAGACATGGGATCCCACCCAACAGGAGAGACAGGACCCCACCCAACAGGAGAGGCAGGACCCCACCCAACAGGAGAGACCAGACCCCAAACAACAGGAGAGACAGGACCCCAACCAACAGGAGAGACCGGACCCCACCCAACAGGAGAGACTGGACCCCACCCAACAGGAGAGATGGGACTCAACCCAACAGGAGAGATGGGACCCAACCCAACAGGAGAGACCAGACCCCACCCAACAGGAGAGATGGG
Organism: Hemitrygon akajei; assembly: GCF_048418815.1. Lineage (NCBI taxonomy): Eukaryota > Metazoa > Chordata > Chondrichthyes > Myliobatiformes > Dasyatidae > Hemitrygon > Hemitrygon akajei. The sequence goes on from NC_133134.1 coordinate 70,242,338, forward strand.
AGCCAGCCCAACAGGAGAGACAGGACCCCAACCAACAGGAGAGACAGGACCCCAACCAACAGGAGAGACCGTGGCCCCACCCAACAGGAGAGATGTGACCCCAGCCAACAGGAGAGACGGGACCACACCCAACAGGAAACATGGGACCCCACCCAACAGGAGGGACGGGACCCCACCCAACAGGAAACATGGGACCCCACCCAACAGGAGAGACCGGACCCCACACAACAGGAGAGACGGGTCCCCACCCAACTGGAAACATGGGACCCCTCCCAGCAGGAGAATCCAGACCCAACCCAACAGGAGAGATGAGACCCCACCCAACAGGAGAGACCGGACCCGACACAACAAGAGAGACAGGACCCCACCCAACAGGAAACATGGGACCCCACCCAACAGGAGAGACGGGATACCACCCAACAGGAGACATGGGACCCCACCCAACAGGAGAGATGGGACCCCACCCAACAGGAGAGATGGGACCCCAGCCAACAGGAGAGATGGGACCCCACCCAACAGGAGAGACCGGACCCCACCCAACAGGAGACATGGGGCCCCACCCAACAGGAGAGATGAGACCCCAGCCAACAGGAGAGACGGGACCCCACCCAACAGGAAACATGGGACCCCACCCAACAGGAGGGACGGGACCCCACACAACAGGAAACATGGGACCCCACCCAACAGGAGAGACCGGACCCACCCAACAGGAGAGACCGAACCCCACCCAACAGGAGACATGGGATCCCACCCAACAGGAGAGATGGGACACCAAACAACAGGAGAGATAAGACCCCAACCAACAGGAGAGACGGGACCCCACCCAACAGGAAACATGGGACCCCTCCCAAAAGGAGAGATGGGAACCCACCCAACAGGAGAGATGGGACCCCAGCCAACAGGACAGACCGGACCCCACCCAACAGGAGACATGGGGCCCCACCCAACAAGTGAGATGTGAACCCAGCCAGCAGGAGAGACGGGACCCCACCCAACAGGAAACATGGGACCCCACCCAACAGGAGGGACGGGACCCCACCCAACAGGAGAGACCGGACCCCACGCAACAGGAGAGACGGGACCCCACCCAACTGGAAACATGGGACCCCTCCCAGCAGGAGAGACCAGACCCAACCCAACAGGAGAGATGAGACCCCACCCAACAGGAGAGACCGGACCCCACACAACAGGAGAGACAGGACCCCACCCAACAGGAGAGACCACACCCCAACCAACAGGAGAGACAGGACCCCACCAAACAGGAGAGACCAGACCCCAACCAACAGGAGAGACAGGACCCAACCCAACAGGAGACATGGGATCCCACCCAACAGGAGAGACTGGGCCCCACACAACAGGAGAGACCGGGACCCACCCAACAGGAAAGACCGGGCCCCACCCAACAGGAGACATGGGACCCCACCCAACAGGAGAGACAGGACCCCACCCAACAGGAGTGATGGGACCCCACCCAACAGGAGAGACAGGACCCAACCCTACAGAAGACATGGGATCCCACCCAACAGGAGAGACAGGACCCCACCCAACAGGAGAGACAGGACCCCACCCAACAGGAGAGACCAGACCCCACCCAACAGGAGAGACAGGACCCAACCCAACAGGAGACATGGGATCCCACCCAACAGGAGAGACCGGGCCACACACAACAGGAGAGACCGGGCCTCACCCAACAGGAAACATGGGACCCCACGCAACAGGAGAGACAGGATCCCACCTAACAGGAGAGATGGGACCCCACCCAAAAGGAGATACAGGATCCAACCAAACAGAAGACATGGGATCCCACCCAACAGGAGAGACAGGACCCCACCCAACAGGAGAGGCAGGACCCCACCCAACAGGAGAGACCAGACCCCAAACAACAGGAGAGACAGGACCCCAACCAACAGGAGAGACCGGACCCCACCCAACAGGAGAGACTGGACCCCACCCAACAGGAGAGATGGGACTCAACCCAACAGGAGAGATGGGACCCAACCCAACAGGAGAGACCAGACCCCACCCAACAGGAGAGATGGGAGCCAGCCCAACAGGAGAGACAGGACCCCAACCAACAGGAGAGACAGGACCCCAACCAACAGGAGAGACCGTGGCCCCACCCAACAGGAGAGATGTGACCCCAGCCAACAGGAGAGACGGGACCACACCCAACAGGAAACATGGGACCCCACCCAACAGGAGGGACGGGACCCCACCCAACAGGAAACATGGGACCCCACCCAACAGGAGAGACCGGACCCCACACAACAGGAGAGACGGGTCCCCACCCAACTGGAAACATGGGACCCCTCCCAGCAGGAGAATCCAGACCCAACCCAACAGGAGAGATGAGACCCCACCCAACAGGAGAGACCGGACCCGACACAACAAGAGAGACAGGACCCCACCCAACAGGAAACATGGGACCCCACCCAACAGGAGAGACGGGATACCACCCAACAGGAGACATGGGACCCCACCCAACAGGAGAGATGGGACCCCACCCAACAGGAGAGATGGGACCCCAGCCAACAGGAGAGATGGGACCCCACCCAACAGGAGAGACCGGACCCCACCCAACAGGAGACATGGGGCCCCACCCAACAGGAGAGATGAGACCCCAGCCAACAGGAGAGACGGGACCCCACCCAACAGGAAACATGGGACCCCACCCAACAGGAGGGACGGGACCCCACACAACAGGAAACATGGGACCCCACCCAACAGGAGAGACCGGACCCACCCAACAGGAGAGACCGAACCCCACCCAACAGGAGACATGGGATCCCACCCAACAGGAGAGATGGGACACCAAACAACAGGAGAGATAAGACCCCAACCAACAGGAGAGACGGGACCCCACCCAACAGGAAACATGGGACCCCTCCCAACAGGAGAGATGGGAACCCACCCAACAGGAGAGATGGGACCCCAGCCAACAGGACAGACCGGACCCCACCCAACAGGAGACATGGGGCCCCACCCAACAAGTGAGATGTGAACCCAGCCAGCAGGAGAGACGGGACCCCACCCAACAGGAAACATGGGACCCCACCCAACAGGAGGGACGGGACCCCACCCAACAGGAGAGACCGGACCCCACGCAACAGGAGAGACGGGACCCCACCCAACTGGAAACATGGGACCCCTCCCAGCAGGAGAGACCAGACCCAACCCAACAGGAGAGATGAGACCCCACCCAACAGGAGAGACCGGACCCCACACAACAGGAGAGACAGGACCCCACCCAACAGGAGAGACCACACCCCAACCAACAGGAGAGACAGGACCCCACCAAACAGGAGAGACCAGACCCCAACCAACAGGAGAGACAGGACCCAACCCAACAGGAGACATGGGATCCCACCCAACAGGAGAGACTGGGCCCCACACAACAGGAGAGACCGGGACCCACCCAACAGGAAAGACCGGGCCCCACCCAACAGGAGACATGGGACCCCACCCAACAGGAGAGACAGGACCCCACCCAACAGGAGTGATGGGACCCCACCCAACAGGAGAGACAGGACCCAACCCTACAGAAGACATGGGATCCCACCCAACAGGAGAGACAGGACCCCACCCAACAGGAGAGACAGGACCCCACCCAACAGGAGAGTCCGGACCCCAACCAACAGGAGAAACAGGACCCAACACAACAGGAGACATAGGATCCCACCCAACAGGAGAGACCGGGCCCCACCCAACAGGAGACATGGGACCCCACCCAACAGGAGAGACAGGACCCCACCCAACAGGAGAGGCAGGACCCCACCCAACAGGAGAGACCAGACCCCAAACAACAGGAGAGACAGGACCCCAACCAACAGGAGAGACCGGACCCCACCCAACAGGAGAGACTGTACCCCACCCAACAGGAGAGATGGGACCCAACCCAACAGGAGGGATGGGACCCAACCCAACAGGAGAGACCAGACCCCACCCAACAGGAGAGATGGGAGCCAACACAACAGGAGAGACCAGACCCCACCCAACAGGAGAGATGGGATCCCACCCAACAGGAGAGACAGGATCCAACCCAACAAAAGACATGGGATCCCACCCAACAGGAGAGACAGGACCCCACCCAACAGGAGAGGCAGGACCCCACCCAACAGGAGAGACCAGACCCCAAACAACAGGAGAGACAGGACCCCAACCAACAGGAGAGACCGGACCCCACCCAACAGGAGAGACTGGACCCCACCCAACAGGATAGATGAGACCCAACCCAACAGGAGAGACCAGACCCCACCCAACAGGAGAGATGGGAGCCAACACAACAGGAGAGACCAGACCCCACCCAACAGGAGAGATGTGACCCCAGCCAACAGGAGAGACGGGACCACACCCAACAGGAAACATGGGACCCCACCCAACAGGAGGGACGGGACCCCACCCAACAGGAAACATGGGACCCCACCCAACAGGAGAGACCGGACCCCACACAACAGGAGAGACGGGTCCCCACCCAACTGGAAACATGGGACCCCTCCCAGCAGGAGAATCCAGACCCAACCCAACAGGAGAGATGAGACCCCACCCAACAGGAGAGACCGGACCCGACACAACAAGAGAGACAGGACCCCACCCAACAGGAAACATGGGACCCCACCCAACAGGAGAGACGGGATACCACCCAACAGGAGACATGGGACCCCACCCAACAGGAGAGATGGGACCCCACCCAACAGGAGAGATGGGACCCCAGCCAACAGGAGAGATGGGACCCCACCCAACAGGAGAGACCGGACCCCACCCAACAGGAGACATGGGGCCCCACCCAACAGGAGAGATGAGACCCCAGCCAACAGGAGAGACGGGACCCCACCCAACAGGAAACATGGGACCCCACCCAACAGGAGGGACGGGACCCCACACAACAGGAAACATGGGACCCCACCCAACAGGAGAGACCGGACCCACCCAACAGGAGAGACCGAACCCCACCCAACAGGAGACATGGGATCCCACCCAACAGGAGAGATGGGACACCAAACAACAGGAGAGATAAGACCCCAACCAACAGGAGAGACGGGACCCCACCCAACAGGAAACATGGGACCCCTCCCAACAGGAGAGATGGGAACCCACCCAACAGGAGAGATGGGACCCCAGCCAACAGGACAGACCGGACCCCACCCAACAGGATACATGGGGCCCCACCCAACAAGTGAGATGTGAACCCAGCCAGCAGGAGAGACGGGACCCCACCCAACAGGAAACATGGGACCCCACCCAACAGGAGGGACGGGACCCCACCCAACAGGAGAGACCGGACCCCACGCAACAGGAGAGACGGGACCCCACCCAACTGGAAACATGGGACCCCTCCCAGCAGGAGAGACCAGACCCAACCCAACAGGAGAGATGAGACCCCACCCAACAGGAGAGACCGGACCCCACACAACAGGAGAGACAGGACCCCACCCAACAGGAGAGACCACACCCCAACCAACAGGAGAGACAGGACCCCACCAAACAGGAGAGACCAGACCCCAACCAACAGGAGAGACAGGACCCAACCCAACAGGAGACATGGGATCCCACCCAACAGGAGAGACTGGGCCCCACACAACAGGAGAGACCGGGACCCACCCAACAGGAAAGACCGGGCCCCACCCAACAGGAGACATGGGACCCCACCCAACAGGAGAGACAGGACCCCACCCAACAGGAGTGATGGGACCCCACCCAACAGGAGAGACAGGACCCAACCCTACAGAAGACATGGGATCCCACCCAACAGGAGAGACAGGACCCCACCCAACAGGAGAGACAGGACCCCACCCAACAGGAGAGTCCGGACCCCAACCAACAGGAGAAACAGGACCCAACACAACAGGAGACATAGGATCCCACCCAACAGGAGAGACCGGGCCCCACCCAACAGGAGACATGGGACCCCACCCAACAGGAGAGACAGGACCCCACCCAACAGGAGAGGCAGGACCCCACCCAACAGGAGAGACCAGACCCCAAACAACAGGAGAGACAGGACCCCAACCAACAGGAGAGACCGGACCCCACCCAACAGGAGAGACTGTACCCCACCCAACAGGAGAGATGGGACCCAACCCAACAGGAGGGATGGGACCCAACCCAACAGGAGAGACCAGACCCCACCAAACAGGAGAGATGGGAGCCAACACAACAGGAGAGACCAGACCCCACCCAACAGGAGAGATGGGATCCCACCCAACAGGAGAGACAGGATCCAACCCAACAAAAGACATGGGATCCCACCCAACAGGAGAGACAGGACCCCACCCAACAGGAGAGGCAGGACCCCACCCAACAGGAGAGACCAGACCCCAAACAACAGGAGAGACAGGACCCCAACCAACAGGAGAGACCGGACCCCACCCAACAGGAGAGACTGGACCCCACCCAACAGGAGAGATGAGACCCAACCCAACAGGAGAGATGGGACCCAACCCAACAGGAGAGACCAGACCTCACCCAACAGGAGAGACCAGACCCCACCCAACAGGAGAGATGGGACCACACCCAACAGGAGAGACAGGACCCAACCCAACAGAAGACATGGGATCCCACCCAACAGGAGAGACAGGACACCACCCAACAGGAGAGACAGGACCCCACCCAACAGGAGAGACCAGACCCCAAACAACAGGAGAGACAGGAACCCAACCAACAGGAGAGACCGGACCCCACCCAACAGGAGAGACTGGACCCCACCCAACAGGAGAGATGGGACTCAACCCAACAGGAGAGATGGGACCCAACCCAACAGGAGAGACCAGACCCCACCCAACAGGAGAGATGGGAGCCAGCCCAACAGGAGAGACAGGACCCCAACCAACAGGAGAGACAGGACCCCAACCAACAGGAGAGACCGTGGCCCCACCCAACAGGAGAGATGTGACCCCAGCCAACAGGAGAGACGGGACCCCACCCAACAGGAAACATGGGACCCCACCCAACAGGAGGGACGGGACCCCACCCAACAGGAAACATGGGTCCCCACCCAACAGGAGAGACTGGACCCCACACAACAGGAGAGACGGGTCCCCACCCAACTGGAAACATGGGACCCCTCCGAGCAGGAGAGTCCAGACCCAACCCAACAGGAGAGATGAGACCCCACCCAACAGGAGAGACCGGACCCGACACAACAAGTGAGACAGGACCCCACCCAACAGGAAACATGGGACCCCACCCAACAGGAGAGACGGGATCCCACCCAACAGGAGACATGGGACCCCCACCCAACAGGAGAGATGGGACCCCACGCAACAGGAGAGATGGGACCCCAGCCAACAGGAGAGACGGGACCCCACCCAACAGGAGACATGGGGCCCCACCCAACAGGAGAGATGAGACCCCAGCCAACAGGAGAGACGGGACCCCACCCAACAGGAAACATGGGACCCCACCCAACAGGAGGGACGGGATCCCACCCAACAGGAGAGACAGGACCCCAACCAACAGGAGAGACCGGACACCACCCAACAGGAAACATGGGACCCCACCCAACAGGAGAGACGGGATCCCACCCAACAGGAGACATGGGACCCCACCCAACAGGAGAGACCGGACCCCACCCAACAGGAGAGACCGAACCCCACCCAACAGGAGACATGGGATCCCACCCAACAGGAGAGACAGGACCCCACCCAACAGGAGAGACAGGAACCCACCCAACAGGATAGACTTGACCCCACCCAACAGGAGAGATGGGACTCAACCCAACATGAGAGATGGGACCCAACCCAACAGGAGAGACCAGACCACACCCAACAGGAGAGATGGGAGCCAGCCCAACAGGAGAGACCAGACCCCACCCAACAGGAGAGATGGGACCCCAACCAACAGGAGAGACCGGACCCCACCCAACAGGAGACATGGGACCCCACCCAACAAGAGAGAGTGGACCCCACCCAACAGGAGAGACAGGACCCAACCAAACAGAAGACATGGGATCCCACCCAACAGGACAGACCAGACCCCAACCAACTGGAGAGACAGGACCCCACCCAACAGGAGAGACCAGACCCCACCCAACAGGAGAGACAGGACCCAACCCAACAGGAGACATGGGATCCCACCCAACAGGAGAGACCGGGCCACACACAACAGGAGAGACCGGGCCTCACCCAACAGGAAACATGGGACCCCACGCAACAGGAGAGACAGGATCCCACCTAACAGGAGAGATGGGACCCCACACAAAAGGAGATACAGGATCCAACCAAACAGAAGACATGGGATCCCACCCAACAGGAGAGACAGGACCCCACCCAACAGGAGAGGCAGGACCCCACCCAACAGGAGAGACCAGACCCCAAACAACAGGAGAGACAGGACCCCAACCAACAGGAGAGACCGGACCCCACCCAACAGGAGAGACTGGACCCCACCCAACAGGAGAGATGGGACTCAACCCAACAGGAGAGATGGGACCCAACCCAACAGGAGAGACCAGACCCCACCCAACAGGAGAGATGGGAGCCAGCCCAACAGGAGAGACAGGACCCCAACCAACAGGAGAGACAGGACCCCAACCAACAGGAGAGACCGTGGCCCCACCCAACAGGAGAGATGTGACCCCAGCCAACAGGAGAGACGGGACCACACCCAACAGGAAACATGGGACCCCACCCAACAGGAGGGACGGGACCCCACCCAACAGGAAACATGGGACCCCACCCAACAGGAGAGACCGGACCCCACACAACAGGAGAGACGGGTCCCCACCCAACTGGAAACATGGGACCCCTCCCAGCAGGAGAATCCAGACCCAACCCAACAGGAGAGATGAGACCCCACCCAACAGGAGAGACCGGACCCGACACAACAAGAGAGACAGGACCCCACCCAACAGGAAACATGGGACCCCACCCAACAGGAGAGACGGGATACCACCCAACAGGAGACATGGGACCCCACCCAACAGGAGAGATGGGACCCCACCCAACAGGAGAGATGGGACCCCAGCCAACAGGAGAGATGGGACCCCACCCAACAGGAGAGACCGGACCCCACCCAACAGGAGACATGGGGCCCCACCCAACAGGAGAGATGAGACCCCAGCCAACAGGAGAGACGGGACCCCACCCAACAGGAAACATGGGACCCCACCCAACAGGAGGGACGGGACCCCACACAACAGGAAACATGGGACCCCACCCAACAGGAGAGACCGGACCCACCCAACAGGAGAGACCGAACCCCACCCAACAGGAGACATGGGATCCCACCCAACAGGAGAGATGGGACACCAAACAACAGGAGAGATAAGACCCCAACCAACAGGAGAGACGGGACCCCACCCAACAGGAAACATGGGACCCCTCCCAACAGGAGAGATGGGAACCCACCCAACAGGAGAGATGGGACCCCAGCCAACAGGACAGACCGGACCCCACCCAACAGGAGACATGGGGCCCCACCCAACAAGTGAGATGTGAACCCAGCCAGCAGGAGAGACGGGACCCCACCCAACAGGAAACATGGGACCCCACCCAACAGGAGGGACGGGACCCCACCCAACAGGAGAGACCGGACCCCACGCAACAGGAGAGACGGGACCCACCCAACTGGAAACATGGGACCCCTCCCAGCAGGAGAGACCAGACCCAACCCAACAGGAGAGATGAGACCCCACCCAACAGGAGAGACCGGACCCCACACAACAGGAGAGACAGGACCCCACCCAACAGGAGAGACCACACCCCAACCAACAGGAGAGACAGGACCCCACCAAACAGGAGAGACCAGACCCCAACCAACAGGAGAGACAGTACCCAACCCAACAGGAGACATGGGATCCCACCCAACAGGAGAGACTGGGCCCCACACAACAGGAGAGACCGGGACCCACCCAACAGGAAAGACCGGGCCCCACCCAACAGGAGACATGGGACCCCACCCAACAGGAGAGACAGGACCCCACCCAACAGGAGTGATGGGACCCCACCCAACAGGAGAGACAGGACCCAACCCTACAGAAGACATGGGATCCCACCCAACAGGAGAGACAGGACCCCACCCAACAGGAGAGACAGGACCCCACCCAACAGGAGAGTCCGGACCCCAACCAACAGGAGAAACAGGACCCAACACAACAGGAGACATAGGATCCCACCCAACAGGAGAGACCGGGCCCCACACAACAGGAGACATGGGACCCCACCCAACAGGAGAGACAGGACCCCACCCAACAGGAGAGGCAGGACCCCACCCAACAGGAGAGACCAGACCCCAAACAACAGGAGAGACAGGACCCCAACCAACAGGAGAGACCGGACCCCACCCAACAGGAGAGACTGTACCCCACCCAACAGGAGAGATGGGACCCAACCCAACAGGAGGGATGGGACCCAACCCAACAGGAGAGACCAGACCCCACCCAACAGGAGAGATGGGAGCCAACACAACAGGAGAGACCAGACCCCACCCAACAGGAGAGATGGGATCCCACCCAACAGGAGAGACAGGATCCAACCCAACAAAAGACATGGGATCCCACCCAACAGGAGAGACAGGACCCCACCCAACAGGAGAGGCAGGACCCCACCCAACAGGAGAGACCAGACCCCAAACAACAGGAGAGACAGGACCCCAACCAACAGGAGAGACCGGACCCCACCCAACAGGAGAGACTGGACCCCACCCAACAGGATAGATGAGACCCAACCCAACAGGAGAGATGGGACCCAACCCAACAGGAGAGACCAGACCTCACCCAACAGGAGAGACCAGACCCCACCCAACAGGAGAGATGGGACCACACCCAACAGGAGAGACAGGACCCAACCCAACAGAAGACATGGGATCCCACCCAACAGGAGAGACAGGACACCACCCAACAGGAGAGACAGGACCCCACCCAACAGGAGAGACCAGACCCCAAACAACAGGAGAGACAGGACCCCAACCAACAGGAGAGACCGGACCCCACCCAACAGGAGAGACTGGACCCCACCCAACAGGAGAGATGGGACTCAACCCAACAGGAGAGATGGGACCCAACCCAACAGGAGAGACCAGACCCCACCCAACAGGAGAGATGGGAGCCAGCCCAACAGGAGAGACAGGACCCCAACCAACAGGAGAGACAGGACCCCAACCAACAGGAGAGACCGTGGCCCCACCCAACAGGAGAGATGTGACCCCAGCCAACAGGAGAGACGGGACCCCACCCAACAGGAAACATGGGACCCCACCCAACAGGAGGGACGGGACCCCACCCAACAGGAAACATGGGTCCCCACCCAACAGGAGAGACTGGACCCCACACAACAGGAGAGACGGGTCCCCACCCAACTGGAAACATGGGACCCCTCCGAGCAGGAGAGTCCAGACCCAACCCAACAGGAGAGATGAGACCCCACCCAACAGGAGAGACCGGACCCGACACAACAAGTGAGACAGGACCCCACCCAACAGGAAACATGGGACCCCACCCAACAGGAGAGACGGGATCCCACCCAACAGGAGACATGGGACCCCACCCAACAGGAGAGATGGGACCCCACGCAACAGGAGAGATGGGACCCCAGCCAACAGGAGAGACGGGACCCCACCCAACAGGAGACATGGGGCCCCACCCAACAGGAGAGATGAGACCCCAGCCAACAGGAGAGACGGGACCCCACCCAACAGGAAACATGGGACCCCCCCCAACAGGAGGGACGGGATCCCACCCAACAGGAGAGACAGGACCCCAACCAACAGGAGAGACCGGACACCACCCAACAGGAAACATGGGACCCCACCCAACAGGAGAGACGGGATCCCACCCAACAGGAGACATGGGACCCCACCCAACAGGAGAGACCGGACCCCACCCAACAGGAGAGACCGAACCCCACCCAACAGGAGACATGGGATCCCACCCAACAGGAGAGATGGGACCCCAACCAACAGGAGAGATAAGACCCCAACCAACAGGAGGGACGGGACCCCACCCAGCAGGAAACATGGGACCCCACCCAACAGGAGAGATGGGACCCCACCCAACAGGATAGATGGGACCCAACCCAACAGGAGAGACCAGACCCCACCCAACAGGAGAGATGGGATCCCACCCAACAGGAGAGACAGGACCCCAACCAACAGGAGAGACCGGACACCACCCAACAGGAGAGATGGGACACCACCCAACAGGAGAGATGGGACCCCACCCAACAGGAGGGATGTGACCCCACCCAACAGGAGAGACAGGACCCCACCCAACAGGAGAGACCGGACCCCACACAACAGGAGAGACAGGACCCCACCCAACAGGAGAGACCACAACCCAACCAACAGGAGAGACAGGACCCCACCAAACAGGAGAGACCAGACCCCAACCAACAGGAGAGACAGGACCCAACCCAACAGGAGACATGGGATCCCACCCAACAGGAGAGACTGGGCCCCACACAACAGGAGAGACCGGGACCCACCCAACAGGAAAGACCGGGCCCCACCCAACAGGAGACATGGGACCCCACCCAACAGGAGAGACAGGACCCCACCCAACAGGAGTGATGGGACCCCACCCAACAGGAGAGACAGGACCCAACCCTACAGAAGACATGGGATCCCACCCAACAGGAGAGACAGGACCCCACCCAACAGGAGAGACAGGACCCCACCCAACAGGAGAGTCCGGACCCCAACCAACAGGAGAAACAGGACCCAACACAACAGGAGACATAGGATCCCACCCAACAGGAGAGACCGGGCCCCACCCAACAGGAGACATGGGACCCCACCCAACAGGAGAGACAGGACCCCACCCAACAGGAGAGGCAGGACCCCACCCAACAGGAGAGACCAGACCCCAAACAACAGGAGAGACAGGACCCCAACCAACAGGAGAGACCGGACCCCACCCAACAGGAGAGACTGTACCCCACCCAACAGGAGAGATGGGACCCAACCCAACAGGAGGGATGGGACCCAACCCAACAGGAGAGACCAGACCCCACCCAACAGGAGAGATGGGAGCCAACACAACAGGAGAGACCAGACCCCACCCAACAGGAGAGATGGGATCCCACCCAACAGGAGAGACAGGATCCAACCCAACAAAAGACATGGGATCCCACCCAACAGGAGAGACAGGACCCCACCCAACAGGAGAGGCAGGACCCCACCCAACAGGAGAGACCAGACCCCAAACAACAGGAGAGACAGGACCCCAACCAACAGGAGAGACCGGACCCCACCCAACAGGAGAGACTGGACCCCACCCAACAGGAGAGATGAGACCCAACCCAACAGGAGAGATGGGACCCAACCCAACAGGAGAGACCAGACCTCACCCAACAGGAGAGACCAGACCCCACCCAACAGGAGAGATGGGACCCCACCCAACAGGAGAGACAGGACCCAACCCAACAGAAGACATGGGATCCCACCCAACAGGAGAGACAGGACCCCACCCAACAGGAGAGACCAGACCCCAAACAACAGGAGAGACAGGACCCCAACCAACAGGAGAGACCGGACCCCACCCAACAGGAGAGACTGGACCCCACCCAACAGGAGAGATGGGACTCAACCCAACAGGAGAGATGGGACCCAACCCAACAGGAGAGACCAGACCCCACCCAACAGGAGAGATGGGAGCCAGCCCAACAGGAGAGACAAGACCCCAACCAACAGGAGAGACAGGACCCCAACCAACAGGAGAGACCGTGGCCCCACCCAACAGGAAAGATGTGACCCCAGCCAACAGGAGAGACGGGACCCCACCCAACAGGAAACATGGGACCCCACCCAACAGGAGGGACGGGACCCCACCCAACAGGAAACATGGGACCCCACCCAACAGGAGAGACTGGACCCCACACAACAGGAGAGACGGGTCCCCACCCAACTGGAAACATGGGACCCCTCCGAGCAGGAGAGTCCAGACCCAACCCAACAGGAGAGATGAGACCCCACCCAACAGGAGAGACCGGACCCGACACAACAAGTGAGACAGGACCCCACCCAACAGGAAACATGGGACCCCACCCAACAGGAGAGACGGGATCCCACCCAACAGGAGACATGGGACCCCACCCAACAGGAGAGATGGGACCCCACCCAACAGGAGAGATGGGACCCCAGCCAACAGGAGAGACGGGACCCCACCCAACAGGAGACATGGGGCCCCACCCAACAGGAGAGATGAGACCCCAGCCAACAGGAGAGACGGGACCCCACCCAACAGGAAACATGGGACCCCACCCAACAGGAGGGACGGGACCCCACACAACAGGAAACATGGGACCCCACCCAACAGGAGAGACAGGACCCCACCCAACAGGAGAGACCGAACCCCACCCAACAGGAGACATGGGATCCCACCCAACAGGAGAGATGGGACCCCAACCAACAGGAGAGATAAGACCCCAACCAACAGGAGGGACGGGACCCCACCCAGCAGGAAACATGGGACCCCACCCAACAGGAGAGATGGGACCCCACCCAACAGGATAGATGGGACCCAACCCAACAGGAGAGACCAGACCCCACCCAACAGGAGAGATGGGATCCCACCCAACAGGAGAGACAGGACCCCAACCAACAGGAGAGACCGGACACCACCCAACAGGAGAGATGGGACACCACCCAACAGGAGAGATGGGACCCCACCCAACAGGAGGGATGTGACCCCACCCAACAGGAGGGATGGGACCCAACACAACAGAAGACATGCGATCCCACCCAACAGGAGAGACCGGGACCCACCCAACAAGAGAGATGGGACCCCAACCAACAGGAGAGACCGGACCCCACCCAACAGGAGAGACAGGACCCAATCCAACAGGAGAGATGGCACCCCACCCAACTGGAGACATGGGACCCCACCCAACAGGAGGGATGGGACCCAACCCAACAGGAGACATGGGATCCCACCCAACAGGACAGACCGGGCCCCACCCAACAAGAGAGATGGGACCCCAACCAACAGGAGAGACCGGACACCACCCGACAGGAGAGACAGGACCCAACCCAACAGGAGACATGGGATCCCAACCAATAGGAGAGACAGGACCCAAACGAACAGGAGAGACAGGACCCCAACCAACAGGAGAGACCGGACCCCACCCAACAGGAGAGACGGGACCCCAAACAACAGGAGAGACAGGACCCCACCCAACAGGAGAGACAGGACTAAACCCAACAGGAGAGACCGGACCCCACCCAACAGGAGAGATGGGATCACACCCAACAGGAGAGACCGGGCCCCACCCAACAGGAGACATGGGACTGCACACAACAGGAGGGACCGGACCTCACCCAACAGGAGACATGGGAACCCACCCAACAGGAGAGATGGGAACCCACCCAACAGGAGAGATGGGACCAAACCCAACAGGAGAGACAGGACCCCACCCAACAGGAGAGACCGGACCCCACCCAACAGGAGAGACAGGACCCCACCCAACAGGAGAGACTGGACCCCAAACAACAGGAGAAACAGGACCCAGCACAACAGGAGACATGGGATCCCACCCAACAGGAGAGACCGGGCCCCACCCAACAGGAGACATGGGACCCCACCCAACAGGAGAGACAGGACCCCACCCAACAGGAGAGACGGGACGCCAACCAACAGGAGAGACAGGACCCCACCCAACAGGAGAGACAGGACAAAACCCAATAGGAGAGACCGCACCCCACCCAACAGGAGAGATGGGATCACACCCAACAGGAGAGACCGGGCCCCACCCAACAGGAGACATGGGACCGCACACAACAGGTGAGACCGGACCTCACCCAACAGGAGACATGGGAACCCACCCAACAGGAGAGATGGGAACCCACCCAACAGGAGAGATGGGACCAAACCCAACAGGAGAGACAGGACCCCACCCAACAGGAGAGACCGGACCCCACCCAACAGGAGAGACAGGACCCCACCCAACAGGAGAGACCGGACACCAACCAACAGGAGAAACAGGACCCAACACAACAGGAGACATGGGATCCCACCCAACAGGAGAAACAGGACCCCACCCAACAGGAGAGACGGGACGCCAACCAACAGGAGAGACAGGACCCCAACCAACAGGAGAGTCCGGACCCCACCCAACACGAGAGACAGGACCCAACCCAACAGGAGAGACATGGGATCCAACCCAACAGGAGAGACAGGACCCCACCCAACACGAGAGACAGGACCCCACCCAACAGGAGAGACCACACCCCAACCAACAGGAGAGACAGGACCCCACCCAACAGGAGAGACCAGACACCAACCAACAGGAGAGACAGGACCCAACCCAACAGGAGACATGGGATCCCACCCAACAGGAGAGACTGGGCCCCACACAACAGGAGAGACCGGGACCCACCCAACAGGAAAGACCGGGCCCCACCCAACAGGAGACATGGGACCCCACCCAACAGGAGAGACAGGACCCCACCCAACAGGAGAGATGGGACCCCACCCAACAGGAGAGACAGGACCCAACCCTACAGAAGACATGGGATCCCACCCAACAGGAGAGACAGGACCCCACCCAACAGGAGAGACAGGACCCCACCCAACAGGAGAGACTGGACCCCACCCAACAGGAGAGATGGGACTCAACCCAACATGAGAGATGGGACCTAACCCAACAGGAGAGACCAGACCACACCCAACAGGAGAGATGGGAGCCAGCCCAACAGGAGAGACCAGACGCCACCCAACAGGAGAGATGGGACCCCAGCCAACAGGAGAGACGGGACCCCACCCAACAGGAGACATGGGGCCCCACCCAACAGGAGAGATGAGACCCCAGCCAACAGGAGAGACGGGACCCCACCCAACAGGAAACATGGGACCCCACCCAACAGGAGGGACGGGACCCCACACAACAGGAAACATGGGACCCCACCCAACAGGAGAGACCGGACCCCACCCAACAGGAGAGACCGAACCCCACCCAACAGGAGACATGGGATCCCACCCAACAGGAGAGATGGGACCCCAACCAACAGGAGAGATAAGACCCCAACCAACAGGAGGGACGGGACCCCACCCAGCAGGAAACATGGGACCCCACCCAACAGGAGAGATGGGACCCCACCCAACAGGATAGATGGGACCCAACCCAACAGGAGAGACCAGACCCCACCCAACAGGAGAGATGGGATCCCACCCAACAGGAGAGACAGGACCCCAACCAACAGGAGAGACCGGACACCACCCAACAGGAGAGATGGGACACCACCCAACAGGAGAGATGGGACCCCACCCAACAGGAGGGATGTGACCCCACCCAACAGGAGGGATGGGACCCAACCCAACAGAAGACATGCGATCCCACCCAACAGGAGAGACCGGGACCCACCCAACAAGAGAGATGGGACCCCAACCAACAGGAGAGACCGGACCCCACCCAACAGTAGAGACAGGACCCAATCCAACAGGAGAGATGGGACCCCACCCAACTGCAGACATGGGACCCCACCCAACAGGAGGGATGGGACCCAACCCAACAGGAGACATGGGATCCCACCCAACAGGACAGACCGGGCCCCACCCAACAAGAGAGTTGGGACCCCAACCAACAGGAGAGACCGGACCCCACCCGACAGGAGAGACAGGACCCAACCCAACAGGAGACATGGGATCCCAACCAATAGGAGAGACAGGACCCAAACGAACAGGAGAGACAGGACCCCAACCAACAGGAGAGACCGGACCCCACCCAACAGGAGAGACGGGACCCCCAACCAACAGGAGAGACAGGACCCCACCCAACAGGAGAGACAGGACTAAACCCAACAGGAGAGACCGGACCCCACCCAACAGGAGAGATGGGATCACACCCAACAGGAGAGACCGGGCCCCACCCAACAGGAGACATGGGACTGCACACAACAGGAGGGACCGGACCTCACCCAACAGGAGACATGGGAACCCACCCAACAGGAGAGATGGGAACCCACCCAACAGGAGAGATGGGACCAAACCCAACAGGAGAGACAGGACCCCACCCAACAGGAGAGACCGGACCCCACCCAACAGGAGAGACAGGACCCCACCCAACAGGAGAGACTGGACCCCAAACAACAGGAGAAACAGGACCCAGCACAACAGGAGACATGGGATCCCACCCAACAGGAGAGACCGGGCCCCACCCAACAGGAGACATGGGACCCCACCCAACAGGAGAGACAGGACCCCACCCAACAGGAGAGACGGGACGCCAACCAACAGGAGAGACAGGACCCCACCCAACAGGAGAGACAGGACTAAACCCAATAGGAGAGACCGCACCCCACCCAACAGGAGAGATGGGATCACACCCAACAGGAGAGACCGGGCCCCACCCAACAGGAGACATGGGACCGCACACAACAGGTGAGACCGGACCTCACCCAACAGGAGACATGGGAACCCACCCAACAGGAGAGATGGGAACCCACCCAACAGGAGAGATGGGACCAAACCCAACAGGAGAGACAGGACCCCACCCAACAGGAGAGACCGGACCCCACCCAACAGGAGAGACAGGACCCCACCCAACCGGAGAGACCGGACACCAACCAACAGGAGAAACAGGACCCAACACAACAGGAGACATGGGATCCCACCCAACAGGAGAGACAGGACCCCACCCAACAGGAGAGACGGGACGCCAACCAACAGGAGAGACAGGACCCCAACCAACAGGAGAGTCCGGACCCCACCCAACACGAGAGACAGGACCCAACCCAACAGGAGAGACATGGGTTCCAACCCAACAGGAGAGACAGGACGCCACCCAACACGAGAGACAGGACCCCACCCAACAGGAGAGACAGGACCCCACCCAACAGGAGAGACCAGACACCAACCAACAGGAGAGACAGGACCCAACCCAACAGGAGACATGGGATCCCACCCAACAGGAGAGACTGGGCCCCACACAACAGGAGAGACCGGGACCCACCCAACAGGAAAGACCGGGCCCCACCCAACAGGAGACATGGGACCCCACCCAACAGGAGAGACAGGACCCCACCCAACAGGAGAGACAGGACCCAACCCAACAGGAGACATGGGATCCCACCCAACAGGAGAGACTGGGCCCCACACAACAGGAGAGACCGGGACCCACCCAACAGGAAAGACCGGGCCCCACCCAACAGGAGAGACCGGACACCAACCAACAGGAGAAACAGGACCCAACACAACAGGAGACATGGGATCCCACCCAACAGGAGAGACAGGACCCCACCCAACAGGAGAGACGGGACGCCAACCAACAGGAGAGACAGGACCCCAACCAACAGGAGAGTCCGGACCCCACCCAACACGAGAGACAGGACCCAACCCAACAGGAGAGACATGGGTTCCAACCCAACAGGAGAGACAGGACGCCACCCAACACGAGAGACAGGACCCCACCCAACAGGAGAGACAGGACCCCACCCAACAGGAGAGACCAGACACCAACCAACAGGAGAGACAGGACCCAACCCAACAGGAGACATGGGATCCCACCCAACAGGAGAGACTGGGCCCCACACAACAGGAGAGACCGGGACCCACCCAACAGGAAAGACCGGGCCCCACCCAACAGGAGACATGGGACCCCACCCAACAGGAGAGACAGGACCCCACCCAACAGGAGAGATGGGACCCCACCCAACAGGAGAGACAGGACCCAACCCTACAGAAGACATGGGATCCCACCCAACAGGAGAGACAGGACCCCACCCAACAGGAGAGACAGCACCCCACCCAACAGGAGAGACTGGACCCCACCCAACAGGAGAGATGGGACTCAATCCAACATGAGAGATGGGACCCAACCCAACAGGAGAGACCAGACCACACCCAACAGGAGAGATGGGAGCCAGCCCAACAGGAGAGACCAGACCCCACCCAACAGGAGAGATGGGACCCCAACCAACAGGAGAGACCGGACCCCACCCAACAGGAGACATGGGACCCCACCCAACAAGAGAGAGTGGACCCCACCCAACAGGAGAGACAGGACCAAACCAAACAGGAGACATGGTATCCCACCCAACAGGACAGACCAGACCCCAACCAACTGGAGAGACAGGACCCCACCCAACAGGAGAGACCAGACCCCACCCAACAGGAGAGACAGGACCCAACCCAACAGGAGACATGGGATCCCACCCAACAGGAGAGACCGGGCCACACACAACAGGAGAGACCGGGCCTCACCCAACAGGAAACATGGGTCCCCACGCAACAGGAGAGACAGGATCCCACCTAACAGGAGAGATGGGACCCCACCCAACAGGAGAGACAGGATCCAACCAAACAGAAGACATGGGATCCCACCCAACAGGAGAGACAGGACCCCACCCAACAGGAGAGGCAGCACCCCACCCAACAGGAGAGACCAGACCCCAAACAACAGGAGAGACAGGACCCCAACCAACAGGAGAGACCGGACCCCACCCAACAGGAGAGACTGGACCCCACCCAACAGGAGAGATGGGACCCAACCCAACAGGAGAGATGGGACCCAACCCAACAGGAGAGACCAGACCTCACCCAACAGGAGAGACCAGACCCCACCTAACAGGAGAGATGGGACCCCACCCAACAGGAGAGACAGGACACAACCCAACAGAAGACATGGGATCCCACCCAACAGGAGAGACAGGACACCACCCAACAGGAGAGACAGGACCCCACTCAACAGGAGAGACCAGACCCCAAACAACAGGAGAGACAGGACCCCAACCAACAGGAGAGACCGGACCCCACCCAACAGGAGAGACTGGACCCCACCCAACAGGAGAGATGGGACTCAACCCAACAGGAGAGATGGGACCCAACCCAACAAGAGAGACCAGACCCCACCCAACAGGAGAGATGGGAGCCAGCCCAACAGGAGAGACAGGACCCCAACCAACAGGAGAGACAGGACCCCAACCAACAGGAGAGACCGTGGCCCCACCCAGCAGGAGAGATGTGACCCCAGCCAACAGGAGAGACGGGACCACACCCAACAGGAAACATGGGACCCCACCCAACAGGAGGGACGGGACCCCACCCAACAGGAAACATGGGACCCCACCCAACAGGAGAGACCGGACCCCACACAACAGGAGAGACGGGTCCCCACCCAACTGGAAACATGGGACCCCTCCCAGCAGGAGAATCCAGACCCAACCCAACAGGAGAGATGAGACCCCACCCAACAGGAGAGACCGGACCCGACACAACAAGAGAGACAGGACCCCACCCAACAGGAAACATGGGACCCCACCCAACAGGAGAGACGGGATCCCACCCAACAGGAGACATGGGACCCCACCCAACAGGAGAGATGGGACCCCACCCAACAGGAGAGATGGGACCCCAGCCAACAGGAGAGATGGGACCCCACCCAACAGGAGAGACCGGACCCCACCCAACAGGAGACATGGGGCCCCACCCAACAGGAGAGATGAGACCCCAGCCAACAGGAGAGACGGGACCCCACCCAACAGGAAACAATGGACCCCACCCAACAGGAGGGACGGGACCCCACACAACAGGAAACATGGGACCCCACCCAACAGGAGAGACCGGACCCCTCCCAACAGGAGAGACCGAACCCCACCCAACAGGAGACATGGGATCCCACCCAACAGGAGAGATGGGACCCCAAACAACAGGAGAGATAAGACCCCAACCAACAGGAGAGACGGGACCCCACCCAACAGGAAACATGGGACCCCTCCCAACAGGAGAGATGGGAACCCACCCAACAGGAGAGATGGGACCCCAGCCAACAGGACAGACCGGACCCCACCCAACAGGAGACATGGGGCCCCACCCAACAAGTGAGATGTGAACCCAGCCAGCAGGAGAGACGGGACCCCACCCAACAGGAAACATGGGACCCCACCCAACAGGAGGGACGGGACCCCACCCAACAGGAGAGACCGGACCCCACGCAACAGGAGAGACGGGACCCCACCCAACTGGAAACATGGGACCCCTCCCAGCAGGAGAGACCAGACCCAACCCAACAGGAGAGACGAGACCCCACCCAACAGGAGAGACCGGACCCCACACAACAGGAGAGACAGGACCCCACCCAACAGGAGAGACCACACCCCAACCAACAGCAGAGACAGGACCCCACCAAACAGGAGAGACCAGACCCCAACCAACAGGAGAGACAGGACCCAACCCAACAGGAGACATGGGATCCCACCCAACAGGAGAGACTGGGCCCCACACAACAGGAGAGACCGGGACCCACCCAACAGGAAAGACCGGGCCCCACCCAACAGGAGACATGGGACCCCACCCAACAGGAGAGACAGGACCCCACCCAACAGGAGAGATGGGACCCCACCCAACAGGAGAGACAGGACCCAACCCTACAGAAGACATGGGATCCCACCCAACAGGAGAGACAGGACCCCACCCAACAGGAGAGACAGGACCCCACCCAACAGGAGAGTCCGGACCCCAACCAACAGGAGAAACAGGACCCAACACAACAGGAGACATAGGATCCCACCCAACAGGAGAGACCGGGCCCCACCCAACAGGAGACATGGGACCCCACCCAACAGGAGAGACAGGACCCCACCCAACAGGAGAGACGGGACGCCAACCAACAGGAGAGACAGGACTAAACCCAATAGGGGAGACCGGACCCCACGCAACAGGAGAGATGGGATCGCACCCAACAGGAGAGACCGGGCCCCACCCAACAGGAGACATGGGACCGCACACAACAGGAGAGACCGGACCTCACCCAACAGGAGACATGGGAACCCACCCAACAGGAGAGATGGGAACCCACCCAACAGGAGAGACGGGACCCCACCCAACAGGAAACAATGGACCCCACCCAACAGGAGGGACGGGACCCCACACAACAGGAAACATGGGACCCCACCCAACAGGAGAGACCGGACCCCTCCCAACAGGAGAGACCGAACCCCACCCAACAGGAGACATGGGATCCCACCCAACAGGAGAGATGGGACCCCAAACAACAGGAGAGATAAGACCCCAACCAACAGGAGAGACGGGACCCCACCCAACAGGAAACATGGGACCCCTCCCAACAGGAGAGATGGGAACCCACCCAACAGGAGAGATGGGACCCCAGCCAACAGGACAGACCGGACCCCACCCAACAGGAGACATGGGGCCCCACCCAACAAGTGAGATGTGAACCCAGCCAGCAGGAGAGACGGGACACCACCCAACAGGAAACATGGGACCCCACCCAACAGGAGGGACGGGACCCCACCCAACAGGAGAGACCGGACCCCACGCAACAGGAGAGACTGGACCCCACCCAACTGGAAACATGGGACCCCTCCCAGCAGGAGAGACCAGACCCAACCCAACAGGAGAGACGAGACCCCACCCAACAGGAGAGACCGGACCCCACACAACAGGAGAGACAGGACCCCACCCAACAGGAGAGACCACACCCCAACCAACAGCAGAGACAGGACCCCACCAAACAGGAGAGACCAGACCCCAACCAACAGGAGAGACAGGACCCAACCCAACAGGAGACATGGGATCCCACCCAACAGGAGAGACTGGGCCCCACACAACAGGAGAGACCGGGACCCACCCAACAGGAAAGACCGGGCCCCACCCAACAGGAGACATGGGACCCCACCCAACAGGAGAGACAGGACCCCACCCAACAGGAGAGATGGGACCCCACCCAACAGGAGAGACAGGACCCAACCCTACAGAAGACATGGGATCCCACCCAACAGGAGAGACAGGACCCCACCCAACAGGAGAGTCCGGACCCCAACCAACAGGAGAAACAGGACCCAACACAACAGGAGACATAGGATCCCACCCAACAGGAGAGACCGGGCCCCACCCAACAGGAGACATGGGACCCCACCCAACAGGAGAGACAGGACCCCACCCAACAGGAGAGACGGGACGCCAACCAACAGGAGAGACAGGACTAAACCCAACAGGGGAGACCGGACCCCACGCAACAGGAGAGATGGGATCGCACCCAACAGGAGAGACCGGGCCCCACCCAACAGGAGACATGGGACCGCACACAACAGGAGAGACCGGACCTCACCCAACAGGAGACATGGGAACCCACCCAACAGGAGAGATGGGAACCCACCCAACAGGAGAGATGGGACCAAACCCAACAGGAGAGACAGGACCCCACCCAACAGGAGAGACCGGACCCCACCCAACAGGAGAGACAGGACCCCACCCAACAGGAGAGACCGGACTTTAACCAACAGGAGAAACAGGACCCAACACAACAGGAGAGACCGGGCCCCACCCAACAGGAGACATGGGACCCCACCCAACAGGAGAGACAGGACCCCACCCAACAGGAGAGACCGGGCCCCACCCAACAGGAGACATGGGACCCCACCCAACAGGAGAGACAGGACCCCACCCAACAGGAGAGACGGGACGCCAACCAACAGGAGAGACAGGACCCCAACCAACAGGAGAGACCGGACCCCACCCAACACGAGAGACAGGACCCAACCCAACAGGAGAGACATGGGATTACACCCAACAGGAGAGACAGGACCCCACCCAACAGGAGAGACAGGACCCCACCCAACAGGAGAGACCAGACCCCAAGCAACAGGAGAGACAGGACCCCACCCAACAGGAGAGACCAGACCCCAACCAACAGGAGAGACAGGACCCAACCCAACAGGAGACATGGGATCCCACCCAACAGGAGAGACTGGGCCCCACGCAACAGGAGAGACCGGGCCCCACCCAACAGGAAAGACCGGGCCCCACCCAACAGGAGACATGGGACCCCACCCAACAGGAGAGACAGGACCCCACCCAACAGGAGAGATGGGACCCCACCCAACAGGAGAGACAGGACCGAACCCAACAGAAGACATGGGATCCCACCCAACAGGAGAGACAGGACCCCACCCAACAGGAGAGACAGGACCCCACCCAACAGGAGAGACCAGACCCCAAACAACAGGAGAGACAGGACCCCAACCAACAGGACAGACCGGACCCCACCCAACAGGAGAGACTGGACCCCACCCAACAGGAGAGATGGGACTCAATCCAACAGGAGAGATGGGACACAACACAACAGGAGAGACCAGACCCCACCCAACAGGAGAGATGGGAGCCAGCCCAAGAGGAGAGACCAGACCCCACCCAACAGGAGAGTTGGGACCCCAACCAACAGGAGAGACCGGACCCCACCCAACAGGAGACATGGGACCCCACCCAACAGGAGAGAGTGGACCCCACCCAACAGGAGAGACAGGACCCAACCCAACAGGAGACATGGGATCCCACCCAACAGGAGAGACCGGAGTCCAACCAACAAGAGATACAGGACCCCACCCAACAGGAGAGAACAGACCCCACCCAACAGGAGAGACAGGACCCAACCCAACAGGAGACATGGGATCCCACCCAACAGGAGAGACCGGGCCCCACCCAACAGGAGAGACCGGGCCTCACCCAACAGGAAACATGGGACCCCACCCAACAGGAGAGACAGGACCCCACCTAACAGGAGAGATGGGACCCCACCCAACAGGAGAGACAGGATCCAACCCAACAGAAGACATGGGATCCCACCCAACAGGAGAGACAGGACCCCACCCAACAGGAGAGACCGGACCTCACCCAACAGGAGAGACTAGACCCCACCCAACAGGAGAGATGGGACCCAACCCAACAGGAGAGATGGGACCCAACCCAACAGGAGAGACCAGACCCCACCCAACAGGAGAGATGGGAGCCAACACAACAGGAGAGACCAGACCCCACCCAACAGGAGAGATGGGACCCCACCCAACAGGAGAGACAGGATCCCATCCAACAGGAGAGACTGGACCCCACCCAACAGGAGAGACTGGACACAACCCAACAGAAGACATGGGATCCCACCCAACAGGAGAGACCGGACCCCACCCAACAGGAGACATGGGACCCCACCCAACAGGAGGGACGGGACCCCACCCAGCAGGAGACATGGGACCCCACCCAACAGGAGAGACGGGACCCCAGCCAACAGGACAGACAGGACCCCACCTAACAGGAGAGACAGGACCCCAACCAACAGGAGAGACCGGGGCCCCACCCAACAGGAGAGATGTGACCCCAGCCAACAGGAGAGACGGGACCCCACCCAACAGGAAACATGGGAACCCACCCAACAGGAGGGACGGGACCCCACCCAACAGGAAACATGGGACCCCACCCAACAGGAGAGACCGGACCCCACACAACAGGAGAGACGGGTCCCCACCCAACTGGAAACATGGGACCCCTCCCAGCAGGAGAGACCAGACCCAACCCAACAGGAGAGATGAGACCCCACCCAACAGGAGAGACCGGACCCGACACAACAAGAGAGACAGGACGCCACCCAACAGGAAACATCGGACCCCACCCAACAGGAGAGACGGGATCCCACCCAACAGGAGACATGGGACCCCACCCAACAGGAGAGATGGGACCCCACCCAACAGGAGAGATGGGACCCCAGCCAATAGAAGAGACGGGACCCCACCGAACAGGAGAGACCGGACCCCACCCAACAGGAGACATGGGGCCACACCCACCAGGAGAGATGAGACCCCAGCCAACAGGAGAGACGGGACCCCACCCAACAGGAAACATGGGACCCCACACAACAGGAGGGATGGGACCCCACCCAACAGGAAACATGGGACCCCACCCAACAGGAGAGACCGGACCCCACCCAACAGGAGAGACCGAACCCCACCCAACAGGAGACATGGGATCCCACCCAACAGGAGAGATGGGACCCCAACCAACAGGAGAGATAAGACCCCAACCAACAGGAGGGACGGGACCCCACCCAACAGGAAACATGAGACCCCACCCAACAGGAGAGATGGGACACCACCCAACAGGAGAGATGGGACCCCAGCCAACAGGACAGACCAGACCCCACCCAACAGGAGACATGGGATCCCACCCAACAGGAGAGACAGGACCCCACCCAACAGGAGAGACAGGACCCCACCCAACAGGAGAGACCAGACCCCAAACAACAGGAGAGACAGGACCCCAACCAACAGGAGAGACCGGACCCCACCCAACAGGAGAGACTGGACCCCACCCAACAGGAGAGATGGGACTCAATCCAACAGGAGAGATGGGACCCAACCCAACAGGAGAGACCAGACCCCACCCAACAGGAGAGATGGGAGCCAGCCCAACAGGAGAGACCAGACCCCACCCAACAGGAGAGATGGGACCCCAACCAACAGGAGAGACCGGACCCCACCCAACAGGAGACATGGGACCCCACCCAACAGGAGAGAGTGGACCCCACCCAACAGGAGAGACAGGACCCAACCCAACAGGAGACATGGGATCCCACCCAACAGGAGAGACCAGTCCCCAACCAACAGGAGAGACAGGACCCCACCCAACAGGAGAGAACAGACCCCACCCAACAGGAGAGACAGGACCCAACCCAACAGGAGACATGGGATCCCACCCAACAGGAGAGACCGGGCCCCACCCAACAGGAGAGACCGGGCCTCACCCAACAGGAAACATGGGACCCCGCCCAACAGGAGAGACAGGACCCCACCTAACAGGAGAGATGGGACCCCGCCCAACAGGAGAGACAGGACCCCACCTAACAGGAGAGACAGGACCCCACCTAACAGGAGAGATGGGACCCCACCTAACAGGAGAGACGGGACCCCACCCAACAGGAGAGTGAGGACCCCACCCAACAGGAGAGACCAGACCCCAAACAACAGGAGAGACAGGACCCCAACCAACAGGAGAGACCGGACCCAACCCAACAGGAGAGACTGGACCCCACCCAACAGGGGAGATGGGACCCAACCCAACAGGAGAGATGGGACCCAACCCAACAGGAGAGACCAGACCCCACCCAACAGGAGAGATGGGAGCCAACACAACAGGAGAGACCAGACCCCACCCAACAGGAGAGATGGGACCGCAACCAACAGGTGAGACAGGACCCCACCCAACAGGAGAGACTGGACCACACCCAACAGGAGAGACTGGACCCAACCCAACAGAACACATGGGACCCCACCCAACAGGAGACATGGGACCCCACCCAACAGGAGAGACGGGACCCCACCCAACAGGAGAGATGGGACCCCAGCCAACAGGACAGACAGGACCCCACCCAACAGGAGAGACAGGACCCCAACCAACAGTAGAGACCGGGGCCCCACCCAACAGGAGAGACCAGACCCCACCCAACAGGAGAGATGGGACCCAACCCAACAGGAGAGACTGGACCCCACCCAACAGGAGAGATGGGACCCAACCCAACAGGAGAGACCAGACCTCACCCAACAGGAGAGACCAGAACCCACCCAACAGGAGAGATGGGAACCCACCCAACAGGAGAGACAGGACCCAACCCAACAGAAGACATGGGATCCCACCCAACAGGAGAGACAGGACACCACCCAACAGGAGAGGCAGGACCCCACCCAACAGGAGAGACCAGACCCCAAACAACAGGAGAGACAGGACCCCAACCAACAGGAGAGACCGGACCCCACCCAACAGGAGAGACTGGACCCCACCCAACAGGAGAGATGGGACTCAACCCAACAGGAGAGATGGGACCCCACCCAACAGGAGAGACAGGACCCAACCCTACAGAAGACATGGGATCCCACCCAACAGGAGAGACAGGACCCCACCCAACAGGAGAGACAGGACCCCACCCAACAGGAGAGTCCGGACCCCAACCAACAGGAGAAACAGGACCCAACACAACAGGAGACATAGGATCCCACCCAACAGGAGAGACCGGGCCTCACCCAACAGGAGAGATGGGACCCCACCCAACAGGAGAGACAGGACCCAACCCTACAGAAGACATGGGATCCCACCCAACAGGAGAGACAGGACCCCACCCAACAGGAGAGACAGGACCCCACCCAACAGGAGAGTCCGGACCCCAACCAACAGGACAGACAGGACCCCACCTAACAGGAGAGACAGGACCCCAACCAACAGGAGAGACCTGGGCCCCACCCAACAGGAGAGATGGGGCCCCACCCAACAGGAGAGACCGGACCCCACCGAACAGGAGACATGGGGCCCCACCCAACAGGAGAGATGAGACCCCAGCCAACAGGAGAGACGGGACCCCACCCAACAGGAAACATGGGACCCCACCCAACAGGAGGGACGGGACCCCACACAACAGGAAACATGGGACCCCACCCAACAGGAGAGACCGGACCCCACCCAACAGGAGAGACCGAACCCCACCCAACAGGAGACATGGGATCCCACCCAACAGGAGAGATGGGACCCCAAACAACAGGAGAGACGGGTCCCCACCCAACAGGAAACATGGGACCCCACCCAACAGGAGAGACCGGACCCCACCCAACAGGAGACATGGGGCCCCACCCAACAGGAGAGACAGGACCCCACCCAACAGGAGAGACAGGACCCCACTCAACAGAAGAGACCAGACCCCAAACAACAGGAGAGACAGGACCCCACCCAACAGGAGAGGCAGGACCCCACCCAACAGGAGAGACCAGACCCCAAACAACAGGAGAGACAGGACCCCAACCAACAGGAGAGACCGGACCCCACCCAACAGGAGAGACTGGACCCCACCCAACAGGAGAGATGGGACCCAACCCAACAGGAGAGATGGGACCCAACCCAACAGGAGAGACCAGACCCCACCCAACAGGAGAGATGGGAGCCAACACAACAGGAGAGAACAGACCCCACCCAACAGGAGCGATGGGACCCCAACCAACAGGAGAGACAGGACCCCACCCAACAGGAGAGACTAGACCCCACCCAACAGGAGAGACTGGACCCAACCCAACAGAAGACATGGGATCCCACCCAACAGGAGAGACCGGACCCCACCCAACAGGAGACATGGGACCCCACCCAGCAGGAGACATGGGACCCCACCCAACAGGAGAGACGGGACCCCACCCAACAGGAGAGACGGGACCCCAGCCAACAGGACAGACAGGACACCACCCAACAGGAGAGACAGGACCCCAACCAACATGAGAGACCGGGGCCCCACCCAACAGGAGAGACCAGACCCCACCCAACAGGAGAGATGGGACCCAACCCAACAGGAGAGACCGGACCCCACCCAACAGGAGAGATGGGACCCTACCCAACAGGAGAGACCAGACCCCACCCAACAGGAGAGTTGGGATCCCACCCAACAGGAGAGACAGGACTCCACCCCACAGGAGAGACCAGACCCCACCCAACAGGAGAGCTCTTAGGCAGTGCCTCCTGAGGGCTCGAAGATCACGTGCATTCAACAGTGGTTTCCAACCTTGCCCTTTACGCACTGAGATGTCCCTGAATTCTCTGAATCTTTTCACAATATTATGTACTGTAGATGTTGAAAGACCTAAATTCTCTGCAATCTTGCGTTGGGAAATGTTCCTTTTCAGCTAACAATTCTCTCATGAATTTTGACACAAAGGGGTGAGCCACGACCCATCCTTGCTTGCAAAGACTAAGCCTTTGATGGACGCTACTTTTATACCCAGTCATGATACCTCACCTGCTACCAATTAGCCTGCTTAATGTGGAGTCTTCCAAACCGGTGTTACTTGAATATTCTGTGCACTTTTCAATCTTATTTTAACTCTGTTCCAACTTTTGTTGAGTGTGTTGCAGCCATCAAATTCTAACTTTGTGTATATTTACAAAATACAATTAAGTTGGTCAGTAAAACTATTGAAAATCATTTCTTTGTACTTTTGTCAGTTAAATAAGGGTTCACGATAATTAACATATCACAGATTTTTGTTTTTATTACATTTTGGAAAATATCCCAACTTTTCTGGAAATGGGGTTTGTATATACAAAGACAATCAAATGATTACAATATTACAGCAAGACACAATATAGAGGACTTCATAAAACACACTATTTAGTTTCAAATTAAAACATGGTTATCACTGTCAACAATACACACGAGCCACTGAGGTGCTACTGTTCCTGTTGTAATCATAGACATCATATGCTCCTTCTCCAGGGATAACTCCAAAAGAGGGGCAGCTAGTTAGCTTGGCAGAACTCGTGACAGCATGCTGCCTGTACCTGTGAAAGGCCAGCAGTGGTAAGCAAACGTCAGGAGCTGAAGGCTAAAGTGCAGCCAGATCCTTAGCAGCAGCCCCTTCAGATATTGAAATCAAGGGTGTAACCGCTCACACTCCATATACACTGACCCCTCAGGCCACGGAAATGACAGGTTGCCGCAGAGTCCATGAGCCGATTGAATAATTTATTGCACAGTATTAAAGAGATCACAGTTGCAGGGAGCATCAGAGAGATTGATGACAGTTACAGAGGGAACAGGAACAACAGGAGAGAGTCACAGACTGAAGGAGGAAGCAGCAGGAAGAGACAGGAGACACCTACGGCCGACACGGAGAGACAGAAGGGACTTGGATCTGCACCATTTGGCATGTGACCCTACTTCACAGACATGGACTGACAGGAGAGATGGGATGCCACCCAACAGGAGACATGGGACCCCACCCAACAGGAGAGATGGGACCCCACCCAACAGGAGAGATGGGACCCAACCCAACAGGAGGGATGGGACCCCACCCAACAGGAGAGATGGGACCCAACCCAACAGGAGAGACCAGACCCCACCCAACAGGAGAGATGGGACCCCACCCAACAGGAGGGATGTGACCCCACCCAACAGGAGGGATGGGACCCAACCCAACAGAAGACATGGGATCCCACCCAACAGGAGAGACCGGGACCAACCCAACAAGAGAGATGGGAGCCCAACCAACAGGAGAGACCGGACCCCACCCAACAGGAGAGACAGGACCCAACCCAACAGGAGAGATGGGACCCCACCCAACTGGAGACATGGGACCCCACCCAACAGGAGGGATGGGACCCAACCCAACAGGAGACATGGGATCCCACCCAACAGGACAGACCGGGCCCCACCCAACAAGAGATATGGGACCGCAACCAACAGGAGGGACCGGACCCCACCCGACAGGAGAGACAGGACCCAACGCAACAGGAGACATGGGACCCACCCAACAGGAGAGACCGGACCCCACCCAACAGGAGAGACAGGACCCAACCCAACAGGAGACATGGGATCCCACCCAAAAGGAGAGACAGGACCCCAACGAACAGGAGAGACAGGACCCCAACCAACAGGAGAGACCGGACCCCACCCAACAGGAGAGACGGGACCCCAACCAACAGGAGAGACAGGACCCCACCCAACAGGAGAGACAGGACTAAACCCAACAGGAGAGACCGGACCCCACCCAACAGGAGAGATGGGATCACACCCAACAGGAGAGACCGGGCCCCACCCAACAGGAGACATGGGAACCCACCCAACAGGAGAGATGGGAACCCACCCAACAAGAGCGATGGGACCAAACCCAACAGGAGAGACAGGACCCCACGCAACAGGAGAGACCGGACCCCACCCAACAGGAGAGACAGGAACCCACCCAACAGGAGAGACCGGACCCCAACCAACAGGAGAAACAGGACCCAACACAACAGGAGACATGGGATCCAACCCAACAGGAGAGACCGGGCCCCACCCAACAGGAGACATGGGACCCCACCCAACAGGAGAGACAGGACCCCACCCAACAGGAGAGACGGGACGCCAACCAACAGGAGAGACAGGACTAAACCCAACAGGAGAGACCGGACCCCACCCAACAGGAGAGATGGGATCACACCCAAGAGGAGAGACCGGGCCCCACCCAACAGGAGACATGGGACCGCACACAACAGGAGAGACCGGACCTCACCCAACAGGAGACATGGGAACCCACCCAACAGGAGAGATGGGAACCCACCCAACAAGAGAGATGGGACCAAACCCAACAGGAGAGACAGGACCCCACCCAACAGGAGAGACCGGACCCCACCCAACAGGAGAGACAGGACCCGAACCAACAGGAGAAACAGGACCCAACACAACAGGAGACATGGGATCCCACCCAACAGGAGAGAGCGGGCCCGACCCAACAGGAGACATGGGACCCCACCCAACAGGAGAGACAGGACCCCACCCAACAGGAGAGACGGGACGCCAACCAACAGGAGAGACAGGACTAAACCCAACAGGAGAGACCGGACACCACCCAACAGGAGAGATGGGATCACACCCAACAGGAGAGACCGGGCCCCACCCAACAGGAGACATGGGAACCCACCCAACAGGAGAGATGGGACAAAACCCAACAGGAGAGACAGGACCCCACCCAACAGGAGAGACCGGACCCCACCCAACAGGAGAGACAGGACCCCACCCAACAGGAGAGACCGGACCCCAACCAACAGGAGAAACAGGACCCAACACAACAGGAGACATGGGATCCCACCCAACAGGAGAGACCGGGCCCCACACAACAGGAGACATGGGACCCCACCCAACAGGAGAGACAGGACCCCACCCAACAGGAGAGACGGGACGCCAACCAACAGGAGAGACAGGACCCCAACCAACAGGAGAGACCGGACCCCACCCAACACGAGAAACAGGACCCAACCCAACAGGAAAGACCGGGCCCCAACCAACAGGAGACAAGGGATCCCACCCAACAGGAGAGACAGGACCCCACCCAACAGGAGAGACCAGACCCCAACCAACAGGAGAGACAGGACCCCACCCAACAGGAGAGACCAGACCCCAACCAACAGGAGAGACAGGACCCAACCCAACAGGAGACATGGGATCCCACCCAACAGGAGAGACTGGGCCCCACACAACAGGAGGGACCGGGCCCCACACAACAGGAAAGACCGGGCCCCACCCAACAGGAGTCAAGGGACCCCACCCAACAGGAGAGACCGGGCCTCACCCAACAGGAAACATGGGACCCCACCCAACAGGAGGGACGGGACCCCACCCAACAGGAGAGACGGGATCCCACCCAACAGGAGAGACCGGACCCCACCCAACAGGAGAGACAGGACCCCAACCAACAGGAGAAACAGGACCCAACCCAACAGAAGACATGGGATCCCACCCAACAGGAGAGACAGGACCCCACCCAACAGGAGAGACAGGACCCCACTCAACAGAAGAGACCAGACCCCAAACAACAGGAGAGACAGGACGCCAACCAACAGGAGAGACCGGACCCCACCCAACAGGAGAGACTGGACCCCACCCAACAGGAGAGATGGGACTCAATCCAACAGGAGAGACCAGACCCCACCCAACAGGAGAGATGGGAGCCAGCCCAACAGGAGAGACCAGACCCCACCCAACAGGAGAGATGGGACCCCAACCAACAGGAGAGACCGGACCCCACCCAACAGGAGACATGGGACCCCAACCAACAGGAGAGACAGGACCCAACCCAACAGGAGACATGGGATCCCACCCAACAGGAGAGACCAGACCCCAACCAACAGGAGAGACAGGACCCCACCCAACAGGAGAGACCAGACCCCACCCAACAGGAGAGACAGGACCAAAACCAACAGGAGAGACCGGGCCTCACCCAACAGGAGAGACCGGGCCTCACCCAACAGGAAACATGGGACCCCACCCAAAAGGAGGGACGGGACCCCACCCAACAGGAGAGACGGGATCCCACCCAACAGGAGAGACCGGACCCCACCCAACAGGAGAGACAGGACCCCAACCAACAGGAGAAACAGGACCCAACACAACAGGAGACATGGGATCCCACCCAACAGGAGAGACCGGGCCCGACCCAACAGGAGACATGGGACCCCACCCAACAGGAGAGAAAGGACCCCACCCAAACAGGAGAGACGGGACGCCAACCAACAGGAGATACAGGACTAAACCCAACAGGAGAGAGCGGACACCACCCAACAGTAGAGATGGGATCACACCCAACAGGAGAGACGGGGCCCCACCCAACAGGAGACATGGGAACCCACCCAACAGGAGAGATGGGACAAAACCCAACAGGAGAGACAGGACCCCACCCAACAGGAGAGACCGGACCCCACCCAACAGGAGAGACAGGACCCAACCCAACAGGAGAGACCGGACCCCAACCAACAGGAGAAACAGGACCCAACACAACAGGAGACATGGGATCCCACCCAACAGGAGAGACCGGGCCCCACCCAACAGGAGACATGGGACCCCACCCAACAGGAGAGACAGGACCCCACCCAACAGGAGAGACGGGACGCCAACCAACAGGAGAGACAGGACCCCAACCAACAGGAGAGACCGGACCCCACCCAACACGAGAACAGGACCCAACCCAACAGGAAAGACCGGGCCCCAACCAACAGGAGACAAGGGACCCCACCCAACAGGAGAGACAGGACCCCACCCAACAGGAGAGACCAGACCCCAACCAACAGGAGAGACAGGACCCCACCCAACAGGAGAGACCAGACCCCAACCAACAGGAGAGACAGGACCCAACCCAACAGGAGACATGGGATCCCACCCAACAGGAGAGACTGGGCCCCACACAACAGGAGAGACCGGGCCCCACACAACAGGAAAGACCGGGCCCCACCCAACAGGAGTCAAGGGACCCCACCCAACAGGAGAGACAGGACCCCACCCAACAGGAGAGACCGGACCCCAACCAACAGGAGAAACAGGACCCAACACAACAGGAGACATGGGATCCCACCCAACAGGAGAGACCGGGCCCCACCCAACAGGAGACATGGGACCCCACCCAACAGGAGAGACAGGACCCCACCCAACAGGAGAGACGGGACGCCAACCAACAGGAGAGACAGGACCCCAACCAACAGGAGAGACCGGACCCCACCCAACACGAGAAACAGGACCCAACCCAACAGGAAAGACCGGGCCCCAACCAACAGGAGACAAGGGACCCCACCCAACAGGAGAGACAGGACCCCACCCAACAGGAGAGACCAGACCCCAACCAACAGGAGAGACAGGACCCCACCCAACAGGAGAGACCAGACCCCAACCAACAGGAGAGACAGGACCCAACCCAACAGGAGACATGGGATCCCACCCAACAGGAGAGACTGGGCCCCACACAACAGGAGAGACAGGACCCCACCCAACAGGAGAGACCAGACCCCACCCAACAGGAGAGACAGGACTCAACCCAACAGGAGAGACCGGGCCTCACCCAACAGGAGAGACCGGGCCTCACCCAACAGGAAACATGGGACCACACCCAACAGGAAAGACAGGACCCCACCCAACAGGAGAGACCGGGCCTCACCCAACAGGAAACATGGGACCCCACCCAACAGGAGAGACAGGACCCCACCTAACAGGAGAGATGGGACCCCACCCAACAGGTGAGACAGGATCCAACCCAACAGAAGACATGGGATCCCACCCAACAGGAGAGACAGGACCCCACCCAACAGGAGAGGCAGGACCCCACCCAACAGGAGAGACCAGACCCCAAACAACAGCAGAGACAGGACCCCAACCAACAGGAGAGATGGGACCCAACCCAACAGGAGAGATGGGACCCAACCCAACAGGAGAGACCAGACCCCACCCAACAGGAGAGATGGGAGCCAACACAACAGGAGAGACCAGACCCCACCCAACAGGAGAGATGGGACCCCACCCAACAAGAGAGACAG
The DNA here is from genome assembly GCF_048418815.1 of Hemitrygon akajei. Taxonomy (NCBI): domain Eukaryota; kingdom Metazoa; phylum Chordata; class Chondrichthyes; order Myliobatiformes; family Dasyatidae; genus Hemitrygon; species Hemitrygon akajei. Next base: position 70,278,849 of record NC_133134.1, read on the forward strand.
GATCCAGCCCAACAAAAGACATGGGATCCCACCCAACAGGAGAGACAGGACCCCACCCAACAGGAGAGGCAGGACCCCACCCAACAGGAGAGACCAGACCCCAAACAACAGGAGAGACAGGACCCCAACCAACAGGAGAGACCGGACCCCACCCAACAGGAGAGACTGTACCCCACCCAACAGGAGAGATGGGACCCAACCCAACAGGAGAGATGGGACCCAACCCAACAGGAGAGACCAGACCTCACCCAACAGGAGAGACCAGACCCCACCCAACAGGAGAGATGGGACCCCACCCAACAGGAGAGACAGGACCCAACCCAACAGAAGACATGGGATCCCACCCAACAGGAGAGACAGGACACCACCCAACAGGAGAGACAGGACCCCACCCAACAGGAGAGACCAGACCCCAAACAACAGGAGAGACAGGACCCCAACCAACAGGAGAGACCGGACCCCACCCAACAGGAGAGACTGGACCCCACCCAACAGGAGAGATGGGACTCAACCCAACAGGAGAGATGGGACCCAACCCAACAGGAGAGACCAGACCCCACCCAACAGGAGAGATGGGAGCCAGCCCAACAGGAGAGACAGGACCCCAACCAACAGGAGAGACAGGACCCCAACCAACAGGAGAGACCGTGGCCCCACCCAACAGGAGAGATGTGACCCCAGCCAACAGGAGAGACGGGACCCCACCCAACAGGAAACATGGGACCCCACCCAACAGGAGGGACGGGACCCCACCCAACAGGAAACATGGGACCCCACCCAACAGGAGAGACTGGACCCCACACAACAGGAGAGACGGGTCCCCACCCAACTGGAAACATGGGACCCCTCCGAGCAGGAGAGTCCAGACCCAACCCAACAGGAGAGATGAGACCCCACCCAACAGGAGAGACCGGACCCGACACAACAAGAGAGACAGGACCCCACCCAACAGGAAACATGGGACCCCACCCAACAGGAGAGATGGGATCCCACCCAACAGGAGACATGGGACCCCACCCAACAGGAGAGATGGGACCCCACCCAACAGGAGAGATGGGACCCCAGCCAACAGGAGAGACGGGACCCCACCCAACAGGAGACATGGGGCCCCACCCAACAGGAGAGATGAGACCCCACCCAACAGGAGAGATGGGACCCAACCCAACAGGAGGGATGGGACCCCACCCAACAGGAGAGATGGGACCCAACCCAACAGGATAGACCAGACCCCACCCAACAGGAGAGATGGGACCCCACCCAACAGGAGAGACAGGACCCCAACCAACAGGAGAGACCGGACACCACCCAACAGGAGAGATGGGACCCCACCCAACAGGAGGGATGTGACCCCACCCAACAGGAGGGACGGGACAACACCCAGCAGGAAACATGGGACCCCACCCAACAGGAGAGATGGGACCCCACCCAACAGGATAGATGGGACCCAACCCAACAGGAGAGACCAGACCCCACCCAACAGGAGAGATGGGATCCCACCCAACAGGAGAGACAGGACCCCAACCAACAGGAGAGACCGGACACCACCCAACAGGAGAGATGGGACACCACCCAACAGGAGAGATGGGACCCCACCCAACAGGAGGGATGTGACCCCACCCAACAGGAGGGATGGGACCCAACCCAACAGAAGACATGCGATCCCACCCAACAGGAGAGACCGGGACCCACCCAACAAGACAGATGGGACCCCAACCAACAGGAGAGACCGGACCCCACCCAACAGGAGAGACAGGACCCAATCCAACAGGAGAGATGGGACCCCACCCAACTGGAGACATGGGACCCCACCCAACAGGAGGGATGGGACCCAACCCAACAGGAGACATGGGATCCCACCCAACAGGACAGACCGGGCCCCACCCAACAAGAGAGATGGGACCCCAACCAACAGGAGAGACCGGACCCCACCCGACAGGAGAGACAGGACCCAACCCAACAGGAGACATGGGATCCCAACCAATAGGAGAGACAGGACCCAAACGAACAGGAGAGACAGGACCCCAACCAACAGGAGAGACCGGACCCCACCCAACAAGAGAGACGGGACCCCAACCAACAGGAGAGACAGGACCCCACCCAACAGGAGAGACAGGACTAAACCCAACAGGAGAGACCGGACCCCACCCAACAGGAGAGATGGGATCACACCCACCAGGAGAGACCGGGCCCCACCCAACAGGAGACATGGGACTGCACACAACAGGAGGGACCGGACCTCACCCAACAGGAGACATGGGAACCCACCCAACAGGAGAGATGGGAACCCACCCAACAGGAGAGATGGGACCAAACCCAACAGGAGAGACAGGACCCCACCCAACAGGAGAGACCGGACCCCACCCAACAGGAGAGACAGGACCCCACCCAACAGGAGAGACTGGACCCCAAACAACAGGAGAAACAGGACCCAGCACAACAGGAGACATGGGATCCCACCCAACAGGAGAGACCGGGCCCCACCCAACAGGAGACATGGGACCCCACCCAACAGGAGAGACAGGACCCCACCCAACAGGAGAGACGGGACGCCAACCAACAGGAGAGACAGGACCCCACCCAACAGGAGAGACAGGACTAAACCCAATAGGAGAGACCGCACCCCACCCAACAGGAGAGATGGGATCACACCCAACAGGAGAGACCGGGCCCCACCCAACAGGAGACATGGGACCGCACACAACAGGTGAGACCGGACCTCACCCAACAGGAGACATGGGAACCCACCCAACAGGAGAGATGGGAACCCACCCAACAGGAGAGATGGGACCAAACCCAACAGGAGAGACAGGACCCCACCCAACAGGAGAGACCGGACCCCACCCAACAGGAGAGACAGGACCCCACCCAACAGGAGAGATGGGACCCCAACCAACAGGAGAGACCGGACCCCACCCAACTGGAGACATGGGACCCCACCCAACAAGAGAGAGTGGACCCCACCCAACAGGAGAGACAGGACCCAACCAAACAGGAGACATGGGATCCCACCCAACAGGACAGACCAGACCCCAACCAACTGGAGAGACAGGACCCCACCCAACAGGAGAGACAGGACCCCACCCAACAGGAGAGACTGGACCCCAAACAACAGGAGAAACAGGACCCAGCACAACAGGAGACATGGGATCCCACCCAACAGGAGAGATGGGACCAAACCCAACAGGAGAGACAGGACCCCACCCAACAGGAGAGACCGGACCCCACCCAACAGGAGAGACAGGACCCCACCCAACAGGAGAGACTGGACCCCAAACAACAGGAGAAACAGGACCCAGCACAACAGGAGACATGGGATCCCACCCAACAGGAGAGACCGGGCCCCACCCAACAGGAGACATGGGACCCCACCCAACAGGAGAGACAGGACCCCACCCAACAGGAGAGACGGGACGCCAACCAACAGGAGAGACAGGACCCCACCCAACAGGAGAGACCGGACCCCACCCAACAGGAGAGACAGGACCCCACCCAACAGGAGAGACTGGACCCCAAACAACAGGAGAAACAGGACCCAGCACAACAGGAGACATGGGATCCCACCCAACAGGAGAGACCGGGCCCCACCCAACAGGAGACATGGGACCCCACCCAACAGGAGAGACAGGACCCCACCCAACAGGAGAGACGGGACGCCAACCAACAGGACAGACCGGGCCCCACCCAACAAGAGAGATGGGACCCCAACCAACAGGAGAGACCGGACCCCACCCGACAGGAGAGACAGGACCCAACCCAACAGGAGACATGGGATCCCACCCAACAGGAGGGATGGGACCCAACCCAACAGGAGACATGGGATCCCACCCAACAGGACAGACCGGGCCCCACCCAACAAGAGAGATGGGACCCCAACCAACAGGAGAGACCGGACCCCACCCGACAGGAGAGACAGGACCCAACCCAACAGGAGACATGGGATCCCAACCAATAGGAGAGACAGGACCCAAACGAACAGGAGAGACAGGACCCCAACCAACAGGAGAGACCGGACCCCACCCAACAAGAGAGACGGGACCCCAACCAACAGGAGAGACAGGACCCCACCCAACAGGAGAGACAGGACTAAACCCAACAGGAGAGACCGGACCCCACCCAACAGGAGAGATGGGAACCCACCCAACAGGAGAGATGGGACCAAACCCAACAGGAGAGACAGGACCCCACCCAACAGGAGAGACCGGACCCCACCCAACAGGAGAGATGGGAACCCACCCAACAGGAGAGATGGGACTAAACCCAACAGGAGAGACCGGACCCCACCCAACAGGAGAGATGGGAACCCACCCAACAGGAGAGATGGGACCAAACCCAACAGGAGAGACAGGACCCCACCCAACAGGAGAGACCGGACCCCACCCAACAGGAGAGATGGGAACCCACCCAACAGGAGAGATGGGACCAAACCCAACAGGAGAGACAGGACCCCACCCAACAGGAGAGACCGGACCCCACCCAACAGGAGAGACAGGACCCCACCCAACAGGAGAGACTGGACCCCAAACAACAGGAGAAACAGGACCCAGCACAACAGGAGACATGGGATCCCACCCAACAGGAGAGACCGGGCCCCACCCAACAGGAGACATGGGACCCCACACAACAGGAGAGACAGGACCCCACCCAACAGGAGAGACGGGACGCCAACCAACAGGACAGACCGGGCCCCACCCAACAAGAGAGATGGGACCCCAACCAACAGGAGAGACCGGACCCCACCCGACAGGAGTGACAGGACCCAACCCAACAGGAGACATGGGATCCCACCCAACAGGAGGGATGGGACCCAACCCAACAGGAGACATGGGATCCCACCCAACAGGAGGGATGGGACCCAACCCAACAGGAGACATGGGATCCCACCCAACAGGACAGACCGGGCCCCACCCAACAAGAGAGATGGGACCCCAACCAACAGGAGAGACCGGACCCCACCCGACAGGAGAGACAGGACCCAACCCAACAGGAGACATGGGATCCCAACCAATAGGAGAGACAGGACCCAAACGAACAGGAGAGACAGGACCCCAACCAACAGGAGAGACCGGACCCCACCCAACAAGAGAGACGGGACCCCAACCAACAGGAGAGACAGGACCCCACCCAACAGGAGAGACAGGACTAAACCCAACAGGAGAGACCGGACCCCACCCAACAGGAGAGATGGGAACCCACCCAACAGGAGAGATGGGACCAAACCCAACAGGAGAGACAGGACCCCACCCAACAGGAGATACCGGACCCCACCCAACAGGAGAGATGGGAACCCACCCAACAGGAGAGATGGGACCAAACCCAACAGGAGAGACAGGACCCCACCCAACAGGAGAGACCGGACCCCACCCAACAGGAGAGACAGGACCCCACCCAACAGGAGAGACTGGACCCCAAACAACAGGAGAAACAGGACCCAGCACAACAGGAGACATGGGATCCCACCCAACAGGAGAGACCGGGCCCCACCCAACAGGAGACATGGGACCCCACCCAACAGGAGAGACAGGACCCCACCCAACAGGAGAGACGGGACGCCAACCAACAGGAGAGACAGGACCCCACCCAACAGGAGAGACAGGACTAAACCCAATAGGAGAGACCGCACCCCACCCAACAGGAGAGATGGGATCACACCCAACAGGAGAGACCGGGCCCCACCCAACAGGAGACATGGGACCGCACACAACAGGTGAGACCGGACCTCACCCAACAGGAGACATGGGAACCCACCCAACAGGAGAGATGGGAACCCACCCAACAGGAGAGATGGGACCAAACCCAACAGGAGAGACAGGACCCCACCCAACAGGAGAGACCGGACCCCACCCAACAGGAGAGACAGGACCCCAGCCAACAGGAGAGACCGGACACCAACCAACAGGAGAAACAGGACCCAACACAACAGGAGACATGGGATCCCACCCAACAGGAGAGACAGGACCCCACCCAACAGGAGAGACGGGACGCCAACCAATAGGAGAGACAGGACCCCAACCAACAGGAGAGTCCGGACCCCACCCAACACGAGAGACAGGACCCAACCCAACAGGAGAGACATGGGATCCAACCCAACAGGAGAGACAGGACCCCACCCAACACGAGAGACAGGACCCCACCCAACAGGAGAGACCACACCCCAACCAACAGGAGAGACAGGACCCCACCCAACAGGAGAGACCAGACACCAACCAACAGGAGAGACAGGACCCAACCCAACAGGAGACATGGGATCCCACCCAACAGGAGAGACTGGGCCCCACACAACAGGAGAGACCGGGACCCACCCAACAGGAAAGACCGGACCCCACCCAACAGGAGACATGGGACCCCACCCAACAGGAGAGACAGGACCCCACCCAACAGGAGAGATGGGACCCCACCCAACAGCAGAGGCAAGACCCAACCCTACAGAAGACATGGGATCCCACCCAACAGGAGATACAGGACCCCACCCAACAGGAGAGACAGGACCCCACCCAACAGGAGAGACTGGACCCAACCCAACAGGAGAGATGGGACTCAACCCAACATGAGAGATGGGACCCAACCCAACAGGAGAGACCAGACCACACCCAACAGGAGAGATGGGAGCCAGCCCAACAGGAGAGACCAGACCCCACCCAACAGGAGAGATGGGACCCCAACCAACAGGAGAGACCGGACCCCACCCAACTGGAGACATGGGACCCCACCCAACAAGAGAGAGTGGACCCCACCCAACAGGAGAGACAGGACCCAACCAAACAGGAGACATGGGATCCCACCCAACAGGACAGACCAGACCCCAACCAACTGGAGAGACAGGACCCCACCCAACAGGAGAGACCGGACCCCACCCAACAGGAGAGACTGGACCCCACCCAACAGGAGAGATGGGACCCAACCCAACAGGAGAGACTGGACCCCACCCAACAGGAGAGATGGGACCCAACCCAACAGGAGAGACCAGACCTCACCCAACAGGAGAGACCAGACCCCACCTAACAGGAGAGATGGGACCCCACCCAACAGGAGAGACAGGACACAACCCAACAGAAGACATGGGATCCCACCCAACAGGAGAGACAGGACACCACCCAACAGGAGAGACAGGACCCCACTCAACAGGAGAGACCAGACCCCAAACAACAGGAGAGACAGGACCCCAACCAACAGGAGAGACCGGACCCCACCCAACAGGAGAGACTGGACCCCACCCAACAGGAGAGATGGGACTCAACCCAACAGGAGAGATGGGACCCAACCCAACAGGAGAGACCAGACCCCACCCAACAGGAGAGATGGGAGCCAGCCCAACAGGAGAGACAGGACCCCAACCAACAGGAGAGACAGGACCCCAACCAACAGGAGAGACCGTGGCCCCACCCAACAGGAGAGATGTGACCCCAGCCAACAGGAGAGACGGGACCACACCCAACAGGAAACATGGGACCCCACCCAACAGGAAACATGGGACCCCACCCACCAGGAGAGACCGGACCCCACACAACAGGAGAGACGGGTCCCCACCCAACTGGAAACATGGGACCCCTCCCAGCAGGAGAATCCAGACCCAACCCAACAGGAGAGATGAGACCCCACCCAACAGGAGAGATCGGACCCGACACAACAAGAGAGACAGGACCCCACCCAACAGGAAAGATGGGACCCCACCCAACAGGAGAGACAGGATCCCACCCAACAGGAGACATGGGACCCCACCCAACAGGAGAGATGGGACCCCACCCAACAGGAGAGATGGGACCCCAGCCAACAGGAGAGATGGGACCCCACCCAACAGTAGAGACCGGACCCCACCCAACAGGAGACATGGGGCCCCAGCCAACAGGAGAGACGGGACCCCACCCAACAGGAAACATGGGACCCCCACCCAACAGGAGGGACGGGACCCCACACAACAGGAAACATGGGACCCCACCCAACAGGAGAGACCGGACCCCACCCAACAGGAGAGACCGAACCCCACCCAACAGGAGACATGGGATCCCACCCAACAGGAGAGATGGGACCCCAAACAACAGGAGAGATAAGACCCCAACCAACAGGAGAGACGGGACCCCACCCAACAGGAAACATGGGACCCCTCCCAACAGGAGAGATGGGAACCCACCCAACAGGAGAGATGGGACCCCAGCCAACAGGACAGACCGGACCCCACCCAACAGGAGAAATGGGAACCCAGCCAACAGGAGAGACGGGACCCCACCCAACAGGAGAGACGGGACCCCACCCAACAGGAAACATGGGACCCCACCCAACAGGAGGGACGGGACCCCACCCAACAGGAGAGACCGGACCCCACGCAACAGGAGAGACGGGACCCCACCCAACTGGAAACATGGGACCCCTCCCAGCAGGAGAGACCAGACCCAACCCAACAGGAGAGATGAGACCCCACCCAACAGGAGAGACCGGACCCCACACAACAGGAGAGACAGGACCCCACCCAACAGGAGAGACCACACCCCAACCAACAGGAGAGACAGGACCCAACCCAACAGGAGACATGGGATCCCACCCAACAGGAGAGACTGGGCCCCACACAACAGGAGAGACCGGGACCCACCCAACAGGAAAGACCGGGCCCCACCCAACAGGAGACATGGGACCCCACCCAACAGGAGAGAGACAGGACCCCACCCAACAGGAGAGATGGGACCCCACCCAACAGGAGAGACAGGACCCAACCCTACAGAAGACATGGGATCCCACCCAACAGGAGAGACAGGACCCCACCCAACAGGAGAGACAGGACCCCACCCAACAGGAGAGACTGGACCCCACCCAACAGGAGAGATGGGACTCAACCCATCATGAGAGATGGGACCCAACCCAACAGGATAGACCAGACCACACCCAACAGGAGAGATGGGAGCCAGCCCAACAGGAGAGACCAGACCCCACCCAACAGGAGAGATGGGACCCCAACCAACAGGAGAGACCGGACCCCACCCAACAGGAGACATGGGACCCCACCCAACAAGAGAGAGTGGACCCCACCCAACAGGAGAGACAGGACCCAACCCAACAGGAGACATGGGATCCCACCCAACAGGACAGACCAGACCCCAACCAACAGGAGAGACAGGACCCCACCCAACAGGAGAGACCAGACCCAACACAACAGGAGAGACAGGACCCAACCCAACAGGAGACATGGGATCCCACCCAACAGGAGAGACCGGGCCACACCCAACAGGAGAGACCGGGCCTCACCCAACAGGAGAGATGGGATCCAACCCAACAGGAGAGACCAGACCCCAAACAACAGGAGAGACAGGACCCCAACCAACAGGAGAGACCGGACCCCACCCAACAGGAGAGACTGGACCCCACCCAACAGGAGAGATGGGACCCAACCCAACAGGAGAGATGGGATCCAACCCAACAGGAGAGACCAGACCTCACCCAACAGGAGAGACCAGACCCGACACAACAAGAGAGACAGGACCCCACCCAACAGGAAACATGGGACCCCACCCAACAGGAGAGACGGGATCCCACCCAACAGGAGACATGGGACCCCACCCAGCAAGAGAGGCAGGACCCCACCCAACTGGAAACATGGGACCCCTCCCAGCAGGAGAGTCCAGACCCAACCCAACAGGAGAGATGAGACCCCACCCAACAGGAGAGACCGGACCCGACACAACAAGAGAGACAGGACCCCACCCAACAGGAAACATGGGACCCCACCCAACAGGAGAGACGGGATCCCACCCAACAAGAGACATGGGACCCCACCCAACAGGAGAGATGGGACCCCACCCAACAGGAGAGATGGGAACCCAGCCAACAGGAGAGACGGGACCCCACCCAACAGGAGAGACCGGACCCCACCCAACAGGAGACATGGGGCCCCACCCAACAGGAGAGATGAGACCCCAGCCAACAGGAGAGACGGGACCCCACCCAACAGGAAACATGGGACCCCACCCAACAGGAGGGACGGGACCCCACACAACAGGAAACATGGGACCCCACCCAACAGGAGAGACCGGACCCCACCCAACAGGAAAGACCGAACCCCACCCAACAGGAGACATGGTATCCCACCCAACAGGAGAGATGGGACCCCAACCAACAGGAGAGATAAGACCCCAACCAACAAGTGAGATGTGAACCCAGCCAGCAGGAGAGACGGGACCCCACCCAACAGGAAACATGGGACCCCACCCAACAGGAGGGACGGGACCCCACCCAACAGGAGAGACCGGACCCCACGCAACAGGAGAGACGGGACCCCACCCAACTGGAAACATGGGACCCCTCCCAGCAGGAGAGACCAGACCCAACCCAACAGGAGAGACGGGACCCCACCCAACAGGAAACATGGGACCCCACCCAACAGGAGGGACGGGACCCCACACAACAGGGAACATGGGACCCCACCCAACAGGAGAGACCGGACACCACCCAACAGGAGAGACCGAACCCCACCCAACAGGAGACATGGTATCCCACCCAACAGGAGAGATGAGACCCCAGCCAACAGGAGAGACGGGACCCCACCCAACAGGAAACATGGGACCCCACCCAACAGGAGGGACGGGACCCCACACAACAGGAAACATGGGACCCCACCCAACAGGAGAGACCGGACCCCACCCAACAGGAGAGACCGAACCCCACCCAACAGGAGACATGGTATCCCACCCAACAGGAGAGATGGGACCCCAACCAACAGGAGAGATAAGACCCCAACCAACAAGTGAGATGTGAACCCAGCCAGCAGGAAACATGGGACCCCACCCAACAGGAGAGATGGGACCCCACCCAACAGGAGGGACGGGACCCCACACAACAGGAAACATGGGACCCCACCAAACAGGAGAGACCGGACCCCACCCAACAGGAGAGACCGAACCCCACCCAACAGGAGACATGGTATCCCACCCAACAGGAGAGATGAGACCCCAGCCAACAGGAGAGACGGGACCCCACCCAACAGGAAACATGGGACCCCACCCAACAGGGGAGACCGGACCCCACCCAACAGGAGAGACCGAACCCCACCCAACAGGAGACATGGTATCCCACCCAACAGGAGAGATGGGACCCCAACCAACAGGAGAGATAAGACCCCAACCAACAAGTGAGATGTGAACCCAGCCAGCAGGAGAGACGGGACCCCACCCAACAGGAAACATGGGACCCCACCCAACAGGAGGGACGGGACCCCACCCAGCAGGAGAGACCGGACCCCACGCAACAGGAGAGACGGGACCCCACCCAACTGGAAACATGGGACCCCTCCCAGCAGGAGAGACCAGACCCAACCCAACAGGAGAGACGGGACCCCACACAACAGGAATCATGGGACCCCACCCAACAGGAGAGACCGGACCCCACCCAACAGGAGAGACCGGACCCCACCCAACAGGAGAGACAGGACCCCACCCAACAGGAGAGACTGGACCCCAAACAACAGGAGAAACAGGACCCAGCACAACAGGAGACATGGGATCCCACCCAACAGGAGAGACCGGGCCCCACCCAACAGGAGACATGGGACCCCACCCAACAGGAGAGACAGGACCCCACCCAACAGGAGAGACGGGACGCCAACCAACAGGAGAGACAGGACCCCACCCAACAGGAGAGACAGGACTAAACCCAATAGGAGAGACCGCACCCCACCCAACAGGAGAGATGGGATCACACCCAACAGGAGAGACCGGGCCCCACCCAACAGGAGACATGGGACCGCACACAACAGGTGAGACCGGACCTCACCCAACAGGAGACATGGGAACCCACCCAACAGGAGAGATGGGAACCCACCCAACAGGAGAGATGGGACCAAACCCAACAGGAGAGACAGGACCCCACCCAACAGGAGAGACCGGACCCCACCCAACAGGAGAGACAGGACCCCACCCAACAGGAGAGACCGGACACCAACCAACAGGAGAAACAGGACCCAACACAACAGGAGACATGGGATCCCACCCAACAGGAGAGACAGGACCCCACCCAACAGGAGAGACGGGACGCCAACCAACAGGAGAGACAGGACCCCAACCAACAGGAGAGTCCGGACCCCACCCAACACGAGAGACAGGACCCAACCCAACAGGAGAGACATGGGATCCAACCCAACAGGAGAGACAGGACCCCACCCAACACGAGAGACAGGACCCCACCCAACAGGAGAGACCACACCCCAACCAACAGGAGAGACAGGACCCCACCCAACAGGAGAGACCAGACACCAACCAACAGGAGAGACAGGACCCAACCCAACAGGAGACATGGGATCCCACCCAACAGGAGAGACTGGGCCCCACACAACAGGAGAGACCGGGACCCACCCAACAGGAAAGACCGGGCCCCACCCAACAGGAGACATGGGACCCCACCCAACAGGAGAGACAGGACCCCACCCAACAGGAGAGATGGGACCCCACCCAACAGGAGAGACAAGACCCAACCCTACAGAAGACATGGGATCCCACCCAACAGGAGATACAGGACCCCACCCAACAGGAGAGACAGGACCCCACCCAACAGGAGAGACTGGACCCAACCCAACAGGAGAGATGGGACTCAACCCAACATGAGAGATGGGACCCAACCCAACAGGAGAGTCCAGACCACACCCAACAGGAGAGATGGGAGCCAGCCCAACAGGAGAGACCAGACCCCACCCAACAGGAGAGATGGGACCCCAACCAACAGGAGAGACCGGACCCCACCCAACTGGAGACATGGGACCCCACCCAACAAGAGAGAGTGGACCCCACCCAACAGGAGAGACAGGACCCAACCAAACAGGAGACATGGGATCCCACCCAACAGGACAGACCAGACCCCAACCAACTGGAGAGACAGGACCCCACCCAACAGGAGAGACCGGACCCCACCCAACAGGAGAGACTGGACCCCACCCAACAGGAGAGATGGGACCCAACCCAACAGGAGAGACTGGACCCCACCCAACAGGAGAGATGGGACCCAACCCAACAGGAGAGACCAGACCTCACCCAACAGGAGAGACCAGACCCCACCTAACAGGAGAGATGGGACCCCACCCAACAGGAGAGACAGGACACAACCCAACAGAAGACATGGGATCCCACCCAACAGGAGAGACAGGACACCACCCAACAGGAGAGACAGGACCCCACTCAACAGGAGAGACCAGACCCCAAACAACAGGAGAGACAGGACCCCAACCAACAGGAGAGACCGGACCCCACCCAACAGGAGAGACTGGACCCCACCCAACAGGAGAGATGGGACTCAACCCAACAGGAGAGATGGGACCCAACCCAACAGGAGAGACCAGACCCCACCCAACAGGAGAGATGGGAGCCAGCCCAACAGGAGAGACAGGACCCCAACCAACAGGAGAGACAGGACCCCAACCAACAGGAGAGACCGTGGCCCCACCCAACAGGAGAGATGTGACCCCAGCCAACAGGAGAGACGGGACCACACCCAACAGGAAACATGGGACCCCACCCAACAGGAAACATGGGACCCCACCCACCAGGAGAGACCGGACCCCACACAACAGGAGAGACGGGTCCCCACCCAACTGGAAACATGGGACCCCTCCCAGCAGGAGAATCCAGACCCAACCCAACAGGAGAGATGAGACCCCACCCAACAGGAGAGATCGGACCCGACACAACAAGAGAGACAGGACCCCACCCAACAGGAAACATGGGACCCCACCCAACAGGAGAGACAGGATCCCACCCAACAGGAGACATGGGACCCCACCCAACAGGAGAGATGGGACCCCACCCAACAGGAGAGATGGGACCCCAGCCAACAGGAGAGATGGGACCCCACCCAACAGGAGAGACCGGACCCCACCCAACAGGAGACATGGGGCCCCAGCCAACAGGAGAGACGGGACCCCACCCAACAGGAAACATGGGACCCCACCCAACAGGAGGGACGGGACCCCACACAACAGGAAACATGGGACCCCACCCAACAGGAGAGACCGGACCCCACCCAACAGGAGAGACCGAACCCCACCCAACAGGAGACATGGGATCCCACCCAACAGGAGAGATGGGACCCCAAACAACAGGAGAGATAAGACCCCAACCAACAGGAGAGACGGGACCCCACCCAACAGGAAACATGGGACCCCTCCCAACAGGAGAGATGGGAACCCACCCAACAGGAGAGATGGGACCCCAGCCAACAGGACAGACCGGACCCCACCCAACAGGAGAGATGGGAACCCAGCCAACAGGAGAGACGGGACCCCACCCAACAGGAGAGACGGGACCCCACCCAACAGGAAACATGGGACCCCACCCAACAGGAGGGACGGGACCCCACCCAACAGGAGAGACCGGACCCCACGCAACAGGAGAGACGGGACCCCACCCAACTGGAAACATGGGACCCCTCCCAGCAGGAGAGACCAGACCCAACCCAACAGGAGAGATGAGACCCCACCCAACAGGAGAGACCGGACCCCACACAACAGGAGAGACAGGACCCCACCCAACAGGAGAGACCACACCCCAACCAACAGGAGAGACAGGACCCAACCCAACAGGAGACATGGGATCCCACCCAACAGGAGAGACTGGGCCCCACACAACAGGAGAGACCGGGACCCACCCAACAGGAAAGACCGGGCCCCACCCAACAGGAGACATGGGACCCCACCCAACAGGAGAGACAGGACCCCACCCAACAGGAGAGATGGGACCCCACCCAACAGGAGAGACAGGACCCAACCCTACAGAAGACATGGGATCCCACCCAACAGGAGAGACAGGACCCCACCCAACAGGAGAGACAGGACCCCACCCAACAGGAGAGACTGGACCCCACCCAACAGGAGAGATGGGACTCAACCCAACATGAGAGATGGGACCCAACCCAACAGGATAGACCAGACCACACCCAACAGGAGAGATGGGAGCCAGCCCAACAGGAGAGACCAGACCCCACCCAACAGGAGACATGGGACCCCAACCAACAGGAGAGACCGGACCCCACCCAACAGGAGACATGGGACCCCACCCAACAAGAGAGAGTGGACCCCACCCAACAGGAGAGACAGGACCCAACCCAACAGGAGACATGGGATCCCACCCAACAGGACAGACCAGACCCCAACCAACAGGAGAGACAGGACCCCACCCAACAGGAGAGACCAGACCCAACACAACAGGAGAGACAGGACCCAACCCAACAGGAGACATGGGATCCCACCCAACAGGAGAGACCGGGCCACACCCAACAGGAGAGACCGGGCCTCACCCAACAGGAAACATGGGACCCCACCCAACAGGAGAGACAGGATCCCACCTAACAGGAGAGATGGGACCCCACCCAACAGGAGAGACAGGATCCAACCCAACAGAAGACATGGGATCCCACCCAACAGGGGAGACAGAACCCCACCCAACAGGAGAGGCAGGACCCCACCCAACAGGAGAGACCAGACCCCAAACAACAGGAGAGACAGGACCCCAACCAACAGGAGAGACCGGACCCCACCCAACAGGAGAGACTGGACCCCACCCAACAGGAGAGATGGGACCCAACCCAACAGGAGAGATGGGATCCAACCCAACAGGAGAGACCAGACCTCACCCAACAGGAGAGACCAGACCCGACACAACAAGAGAGACAGGACCCCACCCAACAGGAAACATGGGACCCCACCCAACAGGAGAGACGGGATCCCACCCAACAGGAGACATGGGACCCCACCCAACAAGAGAGACAGGACCCCACCCAACTGGAAACATGGGACCCCTCCCAGCAGGAGAGTCCAGACCCAACCCAACAGGAGAGATGAGACCCCACCCAACAGGAGAGACCGGACCCGACACAACAAGAGAGACAGGACCCCACCCAACAGGAAACATGGGACCCCACCCAACAGGAGAGACGGGATCCCACCCAACAAGAGACATGGGACCCCACCCAACAGGAGAGATGGGACCCCACCCAACAGGAGAGATGGGAACCCAGCCAACAGGAGAGACGGGACCCCACCCAACAGGAGAGACCGGACCCCACCCAACAGGAGACATGGGGCCCCACCCAACAGGAGAGATGAGACCCCAGCCAACAGGAGAGACGGGACCCCACCCAACAGGAAACATGGGACCCCACCCAACAGGAGGGACGGGACCCCACACAACAGGAAACATGGGACCCCACCCAACAGGAGAGACCGGACCCCACCCAACAGGAAAGACCGAACCCCACCCAGCAGGAGACATGGTATCCCACCCAACAGGAGAGATGGGACCCCAACCAACAGGAGAGATAAGACCCCAACCAACAAGTGCGATGTGAACCCAGCCAGCAGGAGAGACGGGACCCCACCCAACAGGAAACATGGGACCCCACCCAACAGGAGGGACGGGACCCCACCCAACAGGAGAGACCGGACCCCACGCAACAGGAGAGACGGGACCCCACCCAACTGGAAACATGGGACCCCTCCCAGCAGGAGAGACCAGACCCAACCCAACAGGAGAGACGGGACCCCACCCAACAGGAAACATGGGACCCCACCCAACAGGAGGGACGGGACCCCACACAACAGGGAACATGGGACCCCACCCAACAGGAGAGACCGGACACCACCCAACAGGAGAGACCGAACCCCACCCAACAGGAGACATGGTATCCCACCCAACAGGAGAGATGAGACCCCAGCCAACAGGAGAGACGGGACCCCACCCAACAGGAAACATGGGACCCCACCCAACAGGAGGGACGGGACCCCACACAACAGGAAACATGGGACCCCACCCAACAGGAGAGACCGGACCCCACCCAACAGGAGAGACCGAACCCCACCCAACAGGAGACATGGTATCCCACCCAACAGGAGAGATGGGACCCCAACCAACAGGAGAGATAAGACCCCAACCAACAAGTGAGATGTGAACCCAGCCAGCAGGAAACATGGGACCCCACCCAACAGGAGAGATGGGACCCCACCCAACAGGAGGGACGGGACCCCACACAACAGGAAACATGGGACCCCACCAAACAGGAGAGACCGGACCCCACCCAACAGGAGAGACCGAACCCCACCCAACAGGAGACATGGTATCCCACCCAACAGGAGAGATGAGACCCCAGCCAACAGGAGAGACGGGACCCCACCCAACAGGAAACATGGGACCCCACCCAACAGGAGGGACGGGACCCCACACAACAGGAAACATGGGACCCCACCCAACAGGAGAGACCGGACCCCACCCAACAGGAGAGACCGAACCCCACCCAACAGGAGACATGGTATCCCACCCAACAGGAGAGATGGGACCCCAACCAACAGGAGAGATAAGACCCCAACCAACAAGTGAGATGTGAACCCAGCCAGCAGGAGAGACGGGACCCCACCCAACAGGAAACATGGGACCCCACCCAACAGGAGGGACGGGACCCCACCCAGCAGGAGAGACCGGACCCCACGCAACAGGAGAGACGGGACCCCACCCAACTGGATACATGGGACCCCTCCCAGCAGGAGAGACCAGACCCAACCCAACAGGAGAGACGGGACCCCACACAACAGGAATCATGGGACCCCACCCAACAGGAGAGACCGGACCCCACCCAACAGGAGAGACCGAACCCCACCCAACAGGAGACATGGTATCCCACCCAACAGGAGAGATGGGACCCCAACCAACAGGAGAGATAAGACCCCAACCAACAAGTGAGATGTGAACCCAGCCAGCAGGAGAGACGGGACCCCACCCAACAGGAAACATGGGACCCCACCCAACAGGAGGGACGGGACCCCACCCAACAGGAGAGACCGGACCCCACGCAACAGGAGAGACGGGACCCCACCCAACTGGAAACATGGGACCCCTCCCAGCAGGAGAGACCAGACCCAACCCAACAGGAGAGATGAGACCCCACCCAACAGGAGAGACCGGACCCCACACAACAGGAGAGACAGGACCCCACCCAACAGGAAACATGGGACCCCACCCAACAGGAGAGATGTGACCCCAGCCAACAGGAGAGACGGGACCCCACCCAACAGGAAACATGGGACCCCACCCAACAGGAGGGACGGGACCCCACCCAACAGGAAACATGGGACCCCACCCAACAGGAGAGACCGGACCCCACACAACAGGAGAGACGGGACCCCACGCAACTGGAAACATGGGACCCCACCCAGCAGGATAGACCAGACCCAACCCAACAGGAGAGATGAGACCCAACCCAACAGGAGAGACCGGACCCCACACAACAGGAGAGACAGGACCCTACCCAACAGGAAACATGGGACCCCTCCCAACAGGAGGGACGGGACCCCACCCGGGACCCCACACAACAGGAGAGACGGGATCCCACCCAACGGGAGACATGGGACCCCACCGAACAGGAGAGATGGGACCCCACCCAACAGGAGAGACAGGACCCCAGCCAAGAGGACAGACCGGACCCCACCCAACAGGAGACATTCGGCCCCACCCAACAGGAGAGATGTGACCCCAGCCAACAGGAGAGACTGGACACCACCCAACAGGAAACATCGGACCCCACCCAACAGGAGGGACGGGACCCCACCCAACAGGAGAGGCAGGACCCCACCCAACAGGAGAGACCAGACCACAAACAACAGGAGAGACAGGACCCCTACCAACAGGAGAGACCGGACCCCACCCAACAGGAGAGACTGGACCCCACCCAACAGGAGAGATGGGACCCAACCCAACAGGAGAGATGGGACCCATCCAAACAGGAGAGTACAGACCCCACCCAACAGGAGAGATGGGAGCCAACACAACAGGAGAGACCAGACCCCACCCAACAGGAGAGATGGGACCCCACCCAACAGGAGAGACAGGACCCCACCCAACAGGAGAGACTGGACCCCACCCAACAGGAGAGACTGGACCCAACCGAACAGAAGAGATGGGATCCCACCCAACAGGAGAGACCGGACCCCACCCAACAGGAGACATGGGACCCCACCCAACAGGAGGGACGGGACCCCACCCAGCAGGAGACATGGGACCCCACCCAACAATAGAGATGGGACCCCACCCAACAGGAGAGACGGGACCCCAGCCAACAGGACAGACAGGACTACACCCAACAGGAGAGAAAGGACTCCAACCAACAGGAGAGACCGGACCCCACCCAACAGGAGAGACTGGACCCCACCCAACAGGAGAGATGGGACCCAACCCAACAGGAGAGATGGGACCCATCCAAACAGGAGAGAACAGACCCCACCCAACAGGAGAGATGGGAGCCAACACAACAGGAGAGACCAGACCCCACCCAACAGGAGAGATGGGACCCCACCCAACAGGTGAGACAGGACCCCACCCAACAGGAGAGACTGGACCCCACCCAACATGAGAGACTGGACCCAACCGAACAGAAGAGATGGGATCCCACCCAACAGGAGAGACCGGACCCCACCCAACAGGAGACATGAGACCCCACCCAACAGGAGGGACGGGACCCCACCCAGCAGGAGACATGGGACCCCACCCAACAATAGAGATGGGACCCCACCCAACAGGAGAGACGGGACCCCAGCCAACAGGACAGACAGGACCACACCCAACAGGAGAGAAAGGACTCCAACCAACAGGAGAGACCGGGGCCCCACCCAACAGGAGAGATGTGACCCTAGCCAACAGGAGAGACGGGACCCCACCCAACAGGAGAGACTGGACACCACCCAACAGGAAACATCGGACCCCACCCAACAGGAGGGACGGGACCCCACCCAACAGGAGAGGCAGGACCCCACCCAACAGGAGAGACCCGACCCCAAACAACAGGAGAGACAGGACCCCAACCAACAGGAGAGACCGGACCCCACCCAACAGGAGAGACTGGACCCCACCCAACAGGAGAGATGGGACCCAACCCAACAGGAGAGATGGGACCCATCCAAACAGGAGAGAACAGACCCCACCCAACAGGAGAGATGGGAGCCAACACAACAGGAGAGACCAGACCCCACCCAACAGAAGAGATGGGATCCCACCCAACAGGAGAGACCGGACCCCACCCAGCAGGAGACATGGGACCCCACCCAACAATAGAGATGGGACCCCACCCAACAGGAGAGACGGGACCCCAGCCAACAGGACAGACAGGACTACACCCAACAGGAGAGAAAGGACTCCAACCAACAGGAGAGACCGGACCCCACCCAACAGGAGAGACTGGACCCCACCCAACAGGAGAGATGGGACCCAACCCAACAGGAGAGATGGGACCCATCCAAACAGGAGAGAACAGACCCCACCCAACAGGAGAGATGGGAGCCAACACAACAGGAGAGACCAGACCCCACCCAACAGGAGAGATGGGACCCCACCCAACAGGTGAGACAGGACCCCACCCAACAGGAGAGACTGGACCCCACCCAACATGAGAGACTGGACCCAACCGAACAGAAGAGATGGGATCCCACCCAACAGGAGAGACCGGACCCCACCCAACAGGAGACATGAGACCCCACCCAACAGGAGGGACGGGACCCCACCCAGCAGGAGACATGGGACCCCACCCAACAATAGAGATGGGACCCCACCCAACAGGAGAGACGGGACCCCAGCCAACAGGACAGACAGGACCACACCCAACAGGAGAGAAAGGACTCCAACCAACAGGAGAGACCGGGGCCCCACCCAACAGGAGAGATGTGACCCTAGCCAACAGGAGAGACGGGACCCCACCCAACAGTAGAGACTGGACACCACCCAACAGGAAACATCGGACCCCACCCAACAGGAGGGACGGGACCCCACCCAACAGGAGAGGCAGGACCCCACCCAACAGGAGAGACCCGACCCCAAACAACAGGAGAGACAGGACCCCAACCAACAGGAGAGACCGGACCCCACCCAACAGGAGAGACTGGACCCCACCCAACAGGAGAGATGGGACCCAACCCAACAGGAGAGATGGGACCCATCCAAACAGGAGAGAACAGACCCCACCCAACAGGAGAGATGGGAGCCAACACAACAGGAGAGACCAGACCCCACCCAACAGGAGAGATGGGACCCCACCCAACAGGAGAGACAGGACCCCACCCAACAGGAGAGACTGGACCCCATCCAACAGGAGAGACTGGACCCAACCGAACAGAAGAGATGGGATCCCACCCAACAGGAGAGACCGGACCCCACCCAACAGGAGACATGGGACCCCACCCAACAGGAGGGACGGGACCCCACCCAGCAGGAGACATGGGACCCCACCCAACAATAGAGATGGGACCCCACCCAACAGGAGAGACGGGACCCCAGCCAACAGGACAGACAGGACCCCACCCAACAGGAGAGACAGGACCCCAACCAACAGGAGAGACCGGGGCCCCACCCAACAGGAGAGATGTGACCCTAGCCAACAGGAGAGACGAGACCCCACCCAACAGGAGAGACGGGACCCCACCCAACAGGAAACATGGGACCCCACCCAACAGGAGGGACGGGACCCCACCCAACAGGAGAGACCGGACCCCACGCAACAGGAGAGACGGGACCCCACCCAACTGGAAACATGGGACCCCTCCCAGCAGGAGATACCAGACCCAACCCAACAGGAGAGATGAGACCCCACCCAACAGGAGAGACCGGACCCCACCCAACAGGAGAGACCGGACCCCACCCAACAGGAGGGACGGGACCCCACCCAACAGGAAACATGGGACCCCACCCAACAGGAGAGACCGGACCCCACACAACCGGAGAGACGGGACCCCACCCAACTGGAGACATGGGACCCCACCCAGCAGGATAGACCGGACCCCACCCAACAGGAGAGACCGAACCCCACCCAACAGGAGACATGGTATCCCACCCAACAGGAGAGATGGGACCCCAACCAACAGGAGAGATAAGACCCCAACCAACAAGTGAGATGTGAACCCAGCCAGCAGGAAACATGGGACCCCACCCAACAGGAGAGATGGGACCCCACCCAACAGGAGGGACGGGACCCCACACAACAGGAAACATGGGACCCCACCAAACAGGAGAGACCGGACCCCACCCAACAGGAGAGACCGAACCCCACCCAACAGGAGACATGGTATCCCACCCAACAGGAGAGATGAGACCCCAGCCAACAGGAGAGACGGGACCCCACCCAACAGGAAACATGGGACCCCACCCAACAGGAGGGACGGGACCCCACACAACAGGAAACATGGGACCCCACCCAACAGGAGAGACCGGACCCCACCCAACAGGAGAGACCGAACCCCACCCAACAGGAGACATGGTATCCCACCCAACAGGAGAGATGGGACCCCAACCAACAGGAGAGATAAGACCCCAACCAACAAGTGAGATGTGAACCTAGCCAGCAGGAGAGACGGGACCCCACCCAACAGGAGGGACGGGACCCCACCCAACAGGACAGATGGGACCAAACCCAACAGGAGTGACAGGACCCCACCCAACAGGAGAGACCGGACCCCACCCAACAGGAGAGACAGGACCCCACCCAACAGGAGAGACCGGACCCCAAACAACAGGAGAAACAGGACCCAACACAACAGGAGACATGGGATCCCACCCAACAGGAGAGACAGGACCCCACCCAACAGGAGAGACGGGACGCCAACCAACAGGAGAGACAGGACCCCAACCAACAGGAGAGACCGGACCCCACCCAACACGAGAGACAGGACCCAACCCAACATGAGAGACTGGACCCAACCGAACAGAAGAGATGGGATCCCACCCAACAGGAGAGACCGGACCCCACCCAACAGGAGACATGGGACCCCACCCAACAGGAGGGACGGGACCCCACCCAGCAGGAGACATGGGACCCCACCCAACAATAGAGATGGGACCCCACCCAACAGGAGAGACTGGACCCCACCCAACAGGAGAGATGGGACCCAACCCAACAGGAGAGATGGGACCCATCCAAACAGGAGAGAACAGACCCCACCCAACAGGATAGATGGGAGCCAACACAACAGGAGAGACCAGACCCCACCCAACAGGAGAGACCGGACCCCACCCAACAGGAGAGACTGGACCCCACCCAACAGGAGAGATGGGACCCAACCCAACAGGAGAGATGGGACCCATCCAAACAGGAGAGTACAGACCCCACCCAACAGGAGAGATGGGAGCCAACACAACAGGAGAGACCAGACCCCACCCAACAGGAGAGATGGGACCCCACCCAACAGGAGAGACAGGACCCACCCAACAGGAGAGACTGGACCCCACCCAACAGGAGAGACTGGACCCAACCGAACAGAAGAGATGGGATCCCACCCAACAGGAGAGACCGGACCCCACCCAACAGGAGACATGGGACCCCACCCAACAGGAGACATGGTATCCCACCCAACAGGAGAGATGAGACCCCAGCCAACAGGAGAGACGGGACCCCACCCAACAGGAAACATGGGACCCCACCCAACAGGAGGGACGGGACCCCACACAACAGGAAACATGGGACCCCACCCAACAGGAGAGACCGGACCCCACCCAACAGGAGAGACCGAACCCCACCCAACAGGAGACATGGTATCCCACCCAACAGGAGAGATGGGACCCCAACCAACAGGAGAGATAAGACCCCAACCAACAAGTGAGATGTGAACCCAGCCAGCAGGAGAGACGGGACCCCCACCCAACAGGAAACATGGGACCCCACCCAACAGGAGGGACGGGACCCCACCCAGCAGGAGAGACCGGACCCCACGCAACAGGAGAGACGGGACCCCACCCAACTGGAAACATGGGACCCCTCCCAGCAGGAGAGACCAGACCCAACCCAACAGGAGAGACGGGACCCCACACAACAGGAATCATGGGACCCCACCCAACAGGAGAGACCGGACCCCACCCAACAGGAGAGACCGAACCCCACCCAACAGGAGACATGGTATCCCACCCAACAGGAGAGATGGGACCCCAACCAACAGGAGAGATAAGACCCCAACCAACAAGTGAGATGTGAACCCAGCCAGCAGGAGAGACGGGACCCCACCCAACAGGAAACATGGGACCCCACCCAACAGGAGGGACGGGACCCCACCCAACAGGAGAGACCGGACCCCACGCAACAGGAGAGACGGGACCCCACCCAACTGGAAACATGGGACCCCTCCCAGCAGGAGAGACCAGACCCAACCCAACAGGAGAGATGAGACCCCACCCAACAGGAGAGACCGGACCCCACACAACAGGAGAGACAGGACCCCACCCAACAGGAAACATGGGACCCCACCCAACAGGAGAGATGTGACCCCAGCCAACAGGAGAGATGGGACCCCACCCAACAGGAAACATGGGACCCCACCCAACAGGAGGGACGGGACCCCACCCAACAGGAAACATGGGACCCCACCCAACAGGAGAGACCGGACCCCACACAACAGGAGAGACGGGACCCCACGCAACTGGAAACATGGGACCCCACCCAGCAGGATAGACCAGACCCAACCCAACAGGAGAGATGAGACCCAACCCAACAGGAGAGACCGGACCCCACACAACAGGAGAGACAGGACCCTACCCAACAGGAAACATGGGACCCCTCCCAACAGGAGGGACGGGACCCCACCCGGGACCCCACACAACAGGAGAGACGGGATCCCACCCAACGGGAGACATGGGACCCCACCGAACAGGAGAGATGGGACCCCACCCAACAGGAGAGACAGGACCCCAGCCAAGAGGACAGACCGGACCCCACCCAACAGGAGACATTCGGCCCCACCCAACAGGAGAGATGTGACCCCAGCCAACAGGAGAGACTGGACACCACCCAACAGGAAACATCGGACCCCACCCAACAGGAGGGACGGGACCCCACCCAACAGGAGAGGCAGGACCCCACCCAACAGGAGAGACCAGACCACAAACAACAGGAGAGACAGGACCCCTACCAACAGGAGAGACCGGACCCCACCCAACAGGAGAGACTGGACCCCACCCAACAGGAGAGATGGGACCCAACCCAACAGGAGAGATGGGACCCATCCAAACAGGAGAGTACAGACCCCACCCAACAGGAGAGATGGGAGCCAACACAACAGGAGAGACCAGACCCCACCCAACAGGAGAGATGGGACCCCACCCAACAGGAGAGACAGGACCCCACCCAACAGGAGAGACTGGACCCCACCCAACAGGAGAGACTGGACCCAACCGAACAGAAGAGATGGGATCCCACCCAACAGGAGAGACCGGACCCCACCCAACAGGAGACATGGGACCCCACCCAACAGGAGGGACGGGACCCCACCCAGCAGGAGACATGGGACCCCACCCAACAATAGAGATGGGACCCCACCCAACAGGAGAGACGGGACCCCAGCCAACAGGACAGACAGGACTACACCCAACAGGAGAGAAAGGACTCCAACCAACAGGAGAGACCGGACCCCACCCAACAGGAGAGACTGGACCCCACCCAACAGGAGAGATGGGACCCAACCCAACAGGAGAGATGGGACCCATCCAAACAGGAGAGAACAGACCCCACCCAACAGGAGAGATGGGAGCCAACACAACAGGAGAGACCAGACCCCACCCAACAGGAGAGATGGGACCCCACCCAACAGGTGAGACAGGACCCCACCCAACAGGAGAGACTGGACCCCACCCAACATGAGAGACTGGACCCAACCGAACAGAAGAGATGGGATCCCACCCAACAGGAGAGACCGGACCCCACCCAACAGGAGACATGAGACCCCACCCAACAGGAGGGACGGGACCCCACCCAGCAGGAGACATGGGACCCCACCCAACAATAGAGATGGGACCCCCACCCAACAGGAGAGACGGGACCCCAGCCAACAGGACAGACAGGACCACACCCAACAGGAGAGAAAGGACTCCAACCAACAGGAGAGACCGGGGCCCCACCCAACAGGAGAGATGTGACCCTAGCCAACAGGAGAGACGGGACCCCACCCAACAGGAGAGACTGGACACCACCCAACAGGAAACACCGGACCCCACCCAACAGGAGGGACGGGACCCCACCCAACAGGAGAGGCAGGACCCCACCCAACAGGAGAGACCCGACCCCAAACAACAGGAGAGACAGGACCCCAACCAACAGGAGAGACCGGACCCCACCCAACAGGAGAGACTGGACCCCACCCAACAGGAGAGATGGGACCCAACCCAACAGGAGAGATGGGACCCATCCAAACAGGAGAGAACAGACCCCACCCAACAGGAGAGATGGGAGCCAACACAACAGGAGAGACCAGACCCCACCCAACAGAAGAGATGGGATCCCACCCAACAGGAGAGACCGGACCCCACCCAGCAGGAGACATGGGACCCCACCCAACAATAGAGATGGGACCCCACCCAACAGGAGAGACGGGACCCCAGCCAACAGGACAGACAGGACTACACCCAACAGGAGAGAAAGGACTCCAACCAACAGGAGAGACCGGACCCCACCCAACAGGAGAGACTGGACCCCACCCAACAGGAGAGATGGGACCCAACCCAACAGGAGAGATGGGACCCATCCAAACAGGAGAGAACAGACCCCACCCAACAGGAGAGATGGGAGCCAACACAACAGGAGAGACCAGACCCCACCCAACAGGAGAGATGGGACCCCACCCAACAGGTGAGACAGGACCCCACCCAACAGGAGAGACTGGACCCCACCCAACATGAGAGACTGGACCCAACCGAACAGAAGAGATGGGATCCCACCCAACAGGAGAGACCGGACCCCACCCAACAGGAGACATGAGACCCCACCCAACAGGAGGGACGGGACCCCACCCAGCAGGAGACATGGGACCCCACCCAACAATAGAGATGGGACCCCCACCCAACAGGAGAGACGGGACCCCAGCCAACAGGACAGACAGGACCACACCCAACAGGAGAGAAAGGACTCCAACCAACAGGAGAGACCGGGGCCCCACCCAACAGGAGAGATGTGACCCTAGCCAACAGGAGAGACGGGACCCCACCCAACAGGAGAGACTGGACACCACCCAACAGGAAACATCGGACCCCAGCCAACAGGAGGGACGGGACCCCACCCAACAGGAGAGGCAGGACCCCACCCAACAGGAGAGACCCGACCCCAAACAACAGGAGAGACAGGACCCCAACCAACAGGAGAGACCGGACCCCACCCAACAGGAGAGACTGGACCCCACCCAACAGGAGAGATGGGACCCAACCCAACAGGAGAGATGGGACCCATCCAAACAGGAGAGAACAGACCCCACCCAACAGGAGAGATGGGAGCCAACACAACAGGAGAGACCAGACCCCACCCAACAGGAGAGATGGGACCCCACCCAACAGGAGAGACAGGACCCCACCCAACAGGAGAGACTGGACCCCATCCAACAGGAGAGACTGGACCCAACCGAACAGAAGAGATGGGATCCCACCCAACAGGAGAGACCGGACCCCACCCAACAGGAGACATGGGACCCCACCCAACAGGAGGGACGGGACCCCACCCAGCAGGAGACATGGGACCCCACCCAACAATAGAGATGGGACCCCACCCAACAGGAGAGACGGGACCCCAGCCAACAGGACAGACAGGACCCCACCCAACAGGAGAGACAGGACCCCAACCAACAGGAGAGACCGGGGCCCCACCCAACAGGAGAGATGTGACCCTAGCCAACAGGAGAGACGAGACCCCACCCAACAGGAGAGACGGGACCCCACCCAACAGGAAACATGGGACCCCACCCAACAGGAGGGACGGGACCCCACCCAACAGGAGAGACCGGACCCCACGCAACAGGAGAGACGGGACCCCACCCAACTGGAAACATGGGACCCCTCCCAGCAGGAGAGACCAGACCCAACCCAACAGGAGAGATGAGACCCCACCCAACAGGAGAGACCGGACCCCACCCAACAGGAGAGACCGGACCCCACCCAACAGGAGGGACGGGACCCCACCCAACAGGAAACATGGGACCCCACCCAACAGGAGAGACCGGACCCCACACAACCGGAGAGACGGGACCCCACCCAACTGGAGACATGGGACCCCACCCAGCAGGATAGACCGGACCCCACCCAACAGGAGAGACCGAACCCCACCCAACAGGAGACATGGTATCCCACCCAACAGGAGAGATGGGACCCCAACCAACAGGAGAGATAAGACCCCAACCAACAAGTGAGATGTGAACCCAGCCAGCAGGAAACATGGGACCCCACCCAACAGGAGAGATGGGACCCCACCCAACAGGAGGGACGGGACCCCACACAACAGGAAACATGGGACCCCACCAAACAGGAGAGACCGGACCCCACCCAACAGGAGAGACCGAACCCCAACCAACAGGAGACATGGTATCCCACCCAACAGGAGAGATGAGACCCCAGCCAACAGGAGAGACGGGACCCCACCCAACAGGAAACATGGGACCCCACCCAACAGGAGGGACGGGACCCCACACAACAGGAAACATGGGACCCCACCCAACAGGAGAGACCGGACCCCACCCAACAGGAGAGACCGAACCCCACCCAACAGGAGACATGGTATCCCACCCAACAGGAGAGATGGGACCCCAACCAACAGGAGAGATAAGACCCCAACCAACAAGTGAGATGTGAACCTAGCCAGCAGGAGAGACGGGACCCCACCCAACAGGAAACATGGGACCCCCACCCAACAGGAGGGACGGGACCCCACCCAACAGGAGAGACCGGACCCCACGCAACAGAAGAGACGGGACCCCACCCAACTGGACACATGGGACCCCTCCCAGCAGGAGAGACCAGACCCAACCCAACAGGAGAGACGGGACCCCACACAACAGGAATCATGGGACCCCACCCAACAGGAGAGACCGGACCCCACCCAACAGGAGAGACCGAACCCCACCCAACAGGAGACATGGTATCCCACCCAACAGGAGAGATGGGACCCCAACCAACAGGAGAGATAAGACCCCAACCAACAAGTGAGATGTGAACCCAGCCAGCAGGAGAGACGGGACCCCACCCAACAGGAAACATGGGACCCCACCCAACAGGAGGGACGGGACCCCACCCAACAGGAGAGACCGGACCCCACGCAACAGGAGAGACGGTACCCCACCCAACTGGAAACATGGGACCCCTCCCAGCAGGAGAGACCAGACCCAACCCAACAGGAGAGATGAGACCCCACCCAACAGGAGAGACCGGACCCCACACAACAGGAGAGACAGGACCCCACCCAACAGGAAACATGGGACCCCACCCAACAGGAGAGATGTGACCCCAGCCAACAGGAGAGACGGGACCCCACCCAACAGGAAACATGGGACCCCACCCAACAGGAGGGACGGGACCCCACCCAACAGGAAACATGGGACCCCACCCAACAGGAGAGACCGGACCCCACACAACAGGAGAGACGGGACCCCACCCAACTGGAAACATGGGACCCCACCCAGCAGGATAGACCAGACCCAACCCAACAGGAGAGATGAGACCCAACCCAACAGGAGAGACCGGACCCCACACAACAGGAGAGACAGGACCCCACCCAACAGGAAACATGGGACCCCTCCCAACAGGAGGGACGGGACACCACCCGGGACCCCACACAACAGGAGAGACGGGATCCCACCCAACGGGAGACATGGGACCCCACCGAACAGGAGAGATGGGACCCCACCCAACACGAGAGACAGGACCCCAGCCAAGAGGACAGACCGGACCCCACCCAACAGGAGACATTCGGCCCCACCCAACAGGAGAGATGTGACCCCAGCCAACAGGAGAGACTGGACACCACCCAACAGGAAACATCGGACCCCACCCAACAGGAGGGACGGGACCCCACCCAACAGGAGAGGCAGGACCCCACCCAACAGGAGAGACCAGACCCCAAACAACAGGAGAGACAGGACCCCAACCAACAGGAGAGACCGGACCCCACCCAACAGGAGAGACTGGACCCCACCCAACAGGAGAGATGGGACCCAACCCAACAGGAGAGATGGGACCCATCCAAACAGGAGAGTACAGACCCCACCCAACAGGAGAGATGGGAGCCAACACAACAGGAGAGACCAGACCCCACCCAACAGGAGAGATGGGACCCCACCCAACAGGAGAGACAGGACCCCACCCAACAGGAGAGACTGGACCCCACCCAACAGGAGAGACTGGACCCAACCGAACAGAAGAGATGGGATCCCACCCAACAGGAGAGACCGGACCCCACCCAACAGGAGACATGGGACCCCACCCAACAGGAGGGACGGGACCCCACCCAGCAGGAGACATGGGACCCCACCCAACAATAGAGATGGGACCCCACCCAACAGGAGAGACGGGACCCCAGCCAACAGGACAGACAGGACTACACCCAACAGGAGAGAAAGGACTCCAACCAACAGGAGAGACCGGACCCCACCCAACAGGAGAGACTGGACCCCACCCAACAGGAGAGATGGGACCCAACCCAACAGGAGAGATGGGACCCATCCAAACAGGAGAGAACAGACCCCACCCAACAGGAGAGATGGGAGCCAACACAACAGGAGAGACCAGACCCCACCCAACAGGAGAGATGGGACCCCACCCAACAGGTGAGACAGGACCCCACCCAACAGGAGAGACTGGACCCCACCCAACATGAGAGACTGGACCCAACCGAACAGAAGAGATGGGATCCCACCCAACAGGAGAGACCGGACCCCACCCAACAGGAGACATGGGACCCCACCCAACAGGAGGGACGGGACCCCACCCAGCAGGAGACATGGGACCCCACCCAACAATAGAGATGGGACCCCACCCAACAGGAGAGACGGGACCCCAGCCAACAGGACAGACAGGACCACACCCAACAGGAGAGAAAGGACTCCAACCAACAGGAGAGACCGGGGCCCCACCCAACAGGAGAGATGTGACCCTAGCCAACAGGAGAGACGGGACCCCACCCAACAGGAGAGACTGGACACCACCCAACAGGAAACATCGGACCCCACCCAACAGGAGGGACGGGACCCCACCCAACAGGAGAGGCAGGACCCCACCCAACAGGAGAGACCAGACCCCAAACAACAGGAGAGACAGGGCCCCAACCAACAGGAGAGACCGGACCCCACCCAACAGGAGAGACTGGAGCCCACCCAACAGGAGAGATGGGACCCAACCCAACAGGAGAGATGGGACCCATCCAAACAGGAGAGAACAGACCCCACCCAACAGGAGAGATGGGAGCCAACACAACAGGAGAGACCAGACCCCACCCAACAGGAGAGATGGGCCCCCACCCAACAGGAGAGACAGGAACCCACCCAACAGGAGAGACTGGACCCCACCCAACAGGAGAGACTGGACCAAACCTAACAGAAGAGATGGGATCCCACCCAACAGGAGAGACCGGACCCCACCCAACAGGAGACATGGGACCCCACCCAACAGGAGGGACGGGACCCCACCCAGCAGGAGACATGGGACCCCACCCAACAATAGAGATGGGACCCCACCCAACAGGAGAGACGGGACCCCAGCCAACAGGACAGACAGGACCCCACCCAACAGGAGAGACAGGACCCCAAACAACAGGAGAGACCGGGGCCCCACCCAACAGGAGAGATGTGTCCCCACCCAACAGGAGAGACGGGACCCCACCCAACAGGAAACATGGGACCCCACCCAACAGGAGAGACCGGACCCCACGCAACAGGAGAGACGGGACCCCACCCAACTGGAAACATGGGACCCCTCCCAGCAGGAGAGACCAGACCCAACCCAACAGGAGAGATGAGACCCCACCCAACAGGAGAGACCGGACCCCACACAACAGGAGAGACAGGACCCCACCCAACAGAAAACATGGGACCCCACCCAACAGGAGAGATGTGACCCCAGCCAACAGGAGAGACGGGACCCCACCCAACAGGAGAGACCGGACCCCACCCAACAGGAGGGACGGGACCCCACCCAACAGGAAACATGGGACCCCACCCAACAGGAGAGACCGGACCAAACCTAACAGAAGAGATGGGATCCCACCCAACAGGAGAGACCGGACCCCACCCAACAGGAGACATGGGACCCCACCCAACAGGAGGGACGGGACCCCACCCAGCAGGAGACATGGGACCCCACCCAACAATAGAGATGGGACCCCACCCAACAGGAGAGACGGGACCCCAGCCAACAGGACAGACAGGACCCCACCCAACAGGAGAGACCGGACCCCACACAACAGGAGAGACAGGACCCCACCCAACAGAAAACATGGGACCCCACCCAACAGGAGAGATGTGACCCCAGCCAACAGGAGAGACGGGACCCCACCCAACAGGAGAGACCGGACCCCACCCAACAGGAGGGACGGGACCCCACCCAACAGGAAACATGGGACCCCACCCAACAGGAGAGACCGGACCCCACACAACCGGAGAGACGGGACCCCACCCAACTGTAGACATGGGACCCCACCCAGCAGGATAGACCAGATCCAACCCAACAGGACAGATGAGACCCCACCCAACAGGAGAGACCGGACCCCACACAACAGGAGAGACTGGACCCAACCCAACAGGAAACATGGGACCCCACCCAACAGGAGGGACGGGACCCCACCCAACAGGACAGATGGGACCAAACCCAACAGGAGTGACAGGACCCCACCCAACAGGAGAGACCGGACCCCACCCAACAGGAGAGACAGGACCCCACCCAACAGGAGAGACCGGACCCCAAACAACAGGAGAAACAGGACCCAACACAACAGGAGACATGGGATCCCACCCAACAGGAGAGACAGGACCCCACCCAACAGGAGAGACGGGACGCCAACCAACAGGAGAGACAGGACCCCAACCAACAGGAGAGACCGGACCCCACCCAACACGAGAGACAGGACCCAACCCAACATGAGAGACTGGACCCAACCGAACAGAAGAGATGGGATCCCACCCAACAGGAGAGACCGGACCCCACCCAACAGGAGACATGGGACCCCACCCAACAGGAGGGACGGGACCCCACCCAGCAGGAGACATGGGACCCCACCCAACAATAGAGATGGGACCCCACCCAACAGGAGAGACTGGACCCCACCCAACAGGAGAGATGGGACCCAACCCAACAGGAGAGATGGGACCCATCCAAACAGGAGAGAACAGACCCCACCCAACAGGATAGATGGGAGCCAACACAACAGGAGAGACCAGACCCCACCCAACAGGAGAGACCGGACCCCACCCAACAGGAGAGACTGGACCCCACCCAACAGGAGAGATGGGACCCAACCCAACAGGAGAGATGGGACCCATCCAAACAGGAGAGTACAGACCCCACCCAACAGGAGAGATGGGAGCCAACACAACAGGAGAGACCAGACCCCACCCAACAGGAGAGATGGGACCCCACCCAACAGGAGAGACAGGACCCACCCAACAGGAGAGACTGGACCCCACCCAACAGGAGAGACTGGACCCAACCGAACAGAAGAGATGGGATCCCACCCAACAGGAGAGACCGGACCCCACCCAACAGGAGACATGGGACCCCACCCAACAGGAGGGACGGGACCCCACCCAGCAGGAGACATGGGACCCCACCCAACAATAGAGATGGGACCCCACCCAACAGGAGAGACGGGACCCCAGCCAACAGGACAGACAGGACTACACCCAACAGGAGAGAAAGGACTCCACCAACAGGAGAGACCGGACCCCACCCAACAGGAGAGACTGGACCCCACCCAACAGGAGAGATGGGACCCAACCCAACAGGAGAGATGGGACCCATCCAAACAGGAGAGAACAGACCCCACCCAACAGGAGAGATGGGAGCCAACACAACAGGAGAGACCAGACCCCACCCAACAGGAGAGATGGGACCCCACCCAACAGGTGAGACAGGATCCCACCCAACAGGGGAGACCGGACCCCACCCAACAGGAGACATGGGACCCCACCCAACAGGAGGGACGGGACCCCACCCAGCAGGAGACATGGGACCCCACCCAACAATAGAGATGGGACCCCACCCAACAGGAGAGACGGGACCCCAGCCAACAGGACAGACAGGACCACACCCAACAGGAGAGAAAGGACTCCAACCAACAGGAGAGACCGGGGCCCCACCCAACAGGAGAGATGTGACCCTTGCCAACAGGAGAGACGGGACCCCACCCAACAGGAGAGACTGGACACTACCCAACAGGAAACATCGGACCCCACCCAACAGGAGGGACGGGACCCCACCCAACAGGAGAGGCAGGACCCCACCCAACAGGAGAGACCAGACCCCAAACAACAGGAGAGACAGGACCCCAACCAACAGGAGAGACCGGACCCCACCCAACAGGAGAGACTGGACCCCACCCAACAGGAGAGATGGGACCCAACCCAACAGGAGAGATGGGACCCATCCAAACAGGAGAGAACAGACCCCACCCAACAGGAGAGATGGGAGCCAACACAACAGGAGAGACCAGACCCCACCCAACAGGAGAGATGGGACCCCACCCAACAGGAGAGACAGGACCCCACCCAACAGGAGAGACTGGACCCCACCCAACAGGAGAGACTGGACCCAACCGAACAGAAGAGATGGGATCCCACCCAACAGGAGAGACCGGACCCCACCCAACAGGAGACATGGGACCCCACCCAACTGGAGGGACGGGACCCCACCCAGCAGGAGACATGGGACCCCCACCCAACAATAGAGATGGGACCCCACCCAACAGGAGAGACGGGACCCCAGCCAACAGGACAGACAGGACCCCACCCAACAGGAGAGACAGGACCCCAAACAACAGGAGAGACCGGGGCCCCACCCAACAGGAGAGATGTGACCCCACCCAACAGGAGAGACGGGACCCCACCCAACAGGAAACATGGGACCCCCACCCCAACAGGAGGGACGGGACCCCACCCAACAGGAGAGACCGGACCCCACGCAACAGGAGAGACGGGACCCCACCCAACTGGAAACATGGGACCCCTCCCAGCAGGAGAGACCAGACCCAACCCAACAGGAGAGATGAGACCCCACCCAACAGGAGAGACCGGACCCCACACAACAGGAGAGACAGGACCCCACCCAACAGAAAACATGGGACCCCACCCAACAGGAGAGATGTGACCCCAGCCAACAGGAGAGACGGGACCCCACCCAACAGGAGAGACCGGACCCCACCCAACAGGAGGGACGGGACCCCACCCAACAGGAAACATGGGACCCCCACCCAACAGGAGAGACCGGACCCCACACAACCGGAGAGACGGGACCCCACCCAACTGGAGACATGGGACCCCACCCAGCAGGATAGACCAGATCCAACCCAACAGGACAGATGAGACCCCACCCAACAGGAGAGACCGGACCCCACACAACAGGAGAGACTGGACCCAACCCAACAGGAAACATGGGACCCCCACCCAACAGGAGGGACGGGACCCCACCCAACAGGACAGACGGGACCAAACCCAACAGGAGTGACAGGACCCCACCCAACAGGAGAGACCGGACCCCACCCAACAGGAGAGACAGGACCCCACCCAACAGGAGAGACCGGACCCCAAACAACAGGAGAAACAGGACCCAACACAACAGGAGACATGGGATCCCACCCAACAGGAGAGACAGGACCCCACCCAACAGGAGAGACGGGACGCCAACCAACAGGAGAGACAGGACCCCAACCAACAGGAGAGACCGGACCCCACCCAACACGAGAGACAGGACCCAACCCAACAGGAGAGACATGGGATCCCACCCAACAGGAGAGACAGGACCCCACCCAACAGGAGAGACCAGAGCCCAACCAACAGGGGAGACAGGACCCCACCCAACAGGAGAGATGGGACCCCACCCAACAGGAGAGACAGGACCCAACCCTACAGAAGACATGGGATCCCACCCAACAGGAGAGACAGGACCCCACCCAACAGGAGAGACAGGACCCCACCCAACAGGAGAGACTGGACCCCACCCAACAGGAGAGATGGGACTCAACCCAACATGAGAGATGGGACCCAACCCAACAGGAGAGACCAGACCACACCCAACAGGAGAGATGGGAGCCAGGCCAACAGGAGAGACCAGACCCCACCCAACAGGAGAGATGGGACCCCAACCAACAGGAGAGACCGGACCCCACCCAACAGGAGACATGGGACCCCACCCAACAGGAGAGACAGGACCCAACCCAACAGGAGACATGGGATCCCACCCAACAGGACAGACCAGACCCCAACCAACAGGAGAGACAGGACCCCACCCAACAGGAGAGACCAGACCCAACACAACAGGAGAGACAGGACCCAACCCAACAGGAGACATGGGATCCCACCCAACAGGAGAGACCGGGCCACACCCAACAGGAGAGACCGGGCCTCACCCAACAGGAAACATGGGACCCCACCCAACAGGAGAGACAGGATCCCACCTAACAGGAGAGATGGGACCCCACCCAACAGGAGAGACAGGATCCAACCCAACAGAAGACATGGGATCCCACCCAACAGGGGAGACAGAACCCCACCCAACAGGAGAGGCAGGACCCCACCCAACAGGAGAGACCAGACCCCAAACAACAGGGGAGACAGGACCCCAACCAACAGGAGAGACCGGACCCCACCCAACAGGAGAGACTGGACCCCACCCAACAGGAGAGATGGGACCCAACCCAACAGGAGAGATGGGATCCAACCCAACAGGAGAGACCAGACCTCACCCAACAGGAGAGACCAGACCCGACACAACAAGAGAGACAGGACCCCACCCAACAGGAAACATGGGACCCCACCCAACAGGAGAGACCGGACCCGACACAACAAGAGAGACGGGACCCCCACCCAACAGGAAACATGGGACCCCCACCCAACAGGAGGGACGGGACCCCACCCAACAGGAGAGACCGGACCCCACGCAACAGGAGAGACGGGACCCCACCCAACTGGAAACATGGGACCCCTCCCAGCAGGAGAGACCAGACCCCAACCCAACAGGAGAGATGAGACCCCACCCAACAGGAGAGACCGGACCCCACACAACAGGAGAGACAGGACCCCACCCAACAGAAAACATGGGACCCCACCCAACAGGAGAGATGTGACCCCAGCCAACAGGAGAGACGGGACCCCACCCAACAGGAGAGACCGGACCCCACCCAACAGGAGGGACGGGACCCCACCCAACAGGAAACATGGGACCCCACCCAACAGGAGAGACCGGACCCCACACAACCGGAGAGACGGGACCCCCACCCAACTGGAGACATGGGACCCCACCCAGCAGGATAGACCAGATCCAACCCAACAGGACAGATGAGACCCCACCCAACAGGAGAGACCGGACCCCACACAACAGGAGAGACTGGACCCAACCCAACAGGAAACATGGGACCCCACCCAACAGGAGGGACGGGACCCCACCCAACAGGACAGACGGGACCAAACCCAACAGGAGTGACAGGACCCCACCCAACAGGAGAGACCGG
The DNA here is from genome assembly GCF_048418815.1 of Hemitrygon akajei. NCBI lineage: Eukaryota > Metazoa > Chordata > Chondrichthyes > Myliobatiformes > Dasyatidae > Hemitrygon > Hemitrygon akajei. The sequence continues at coordinate 70,316,286 of NC_133134.1, forward strand.
ACCCCACCCAACAGGAGAGACAGGACCCCACCCAACAGGAGAGACCGGACCCCAAACAACAGGAGAAACAGGACCCAACACAACAGGAGACATGGGATCCCACCCAACAGGAGAGACAGGACCCCACCCAACAGGAGAGACGGGACGCCAACCAACAGGAGAGACAGGACCCCAACCAACAGGAGAGACCGGACCCCACCCAACACGAGAGACAGGACCCAACCCAACAGGAGAGACATGGGATCCCACCCAACAGGAGAGACAGGACCCCACCCAACAGGAGAGACAGGACCCCACCCAACAGGAGAGACCAGAGCCCAACCAACAGGGGAGACAGGACCCCACCCAACAGGAGAGATGGGACCCCACCCAACAGGAGAGACAGGACCCAACCCTACAGAAGACATGGGATCCCACCCAACAGGAGAGACAGGACCCCACCCAACAGGAGAGACAGGACCCCACCCAACAGGAGAGACTGGACCCCACCCAACAGGAGAGATGGGACTCAACCCAACATGAGAGATGGGACCCAACCCAACAGGAGAGACCAGACCACACCCAACAGGAGAGATGGGAGCCAGCCCAACAGGAGAGACCAGACCCCACCCAACAGGAGAGATGGGACCCCAACCAACAGGAGAGACCGGACCCCACCCAACAGGAGACATGGGACCCCACCCAACAGGAGAGACAGGACCCAACCCAACAGGAGACATGGGATCCCACCAACAGGACAGACCAGACCCCAACCAACAGGAGAGACAGGACCCCACCCAACAGGAGAGACCAGACCCAACACAACAGGAGAGACAGGACCCAACCCAACAGGAGACATGGGATCCCACCCAACAGGAGAGACCGGGCCACACCCAACAGGAGAGACCGGGCCTCACCCAACAGGAAACATGGGACCCCACCCAACAGGAGAGACAGGATCCCACCTAACAGGAGAGATGGGACCCCACCCAACAGGAGAGACAGGATCCAACCCAACAGAAGACATGGGATCCCACCCAACAGGGGAGACAGAACCCCACCCAACAGGAGAGGCAGGACCCCACCCAACAGGAGAGACCAGACCCCAAACAACAGGGGAGACAGGACCCCAACCAACAGGAGAGACCGGACCCCACCCAACAGGAGAGACTGGACCCCACCCAACAGGAGAGATGGGACCCAACCCAACAGGAGAGATGGGATCCAACCCAACAGGAGAGACCAGACCTCACCCAACAGGAGAGACCAGACCCGACACAACAAGAGAGACAGGACCCCACCCAACAGGAAACATGGGACCCCACCCAACAGGAGAGACCGGACCCGACACAACAAGAGAGACAGGACCCCACCCAACAGGAGAGACGGGATCCCACCCAACAAGAGACATGGGACCCCACCCAACAGGAGAGATGGGACCCCACCCAACAGGAGAGATGGGAACCCAGCCAACAGGAGAGACGGGACCCCACCCAACAGGAGAGACCGGACCCCACCCAACAGGAGACATGGGGCCCCACCCAACAGGAGAGATGAGACCCCAGCCAACAGGAGAGACGGGACCCCACCCAACAGGAAACATGCGACCCCACCCAACAGGAGGGACGGGACCCCACACAACAGGAAACATGGGACCCCACCCAACAGGAGAGACCGGACCCCACCCAACAGGAGAGACCGAACCCCACCCAACAGGAGACATGGTATCCCACCCAACAGGAGAGATGGGACCCCAACCAACAGGAGAGATAAGACCCCAACCAACAAGTGAGATGTGAACCCAGCCAGCAGGAGAGACGGGACCCCACCCAACAGGAAACATGGGACCCCACCCAACAGGAGGGACGGGACCCCACCCAACAGGAGAGACCGGACCCCCACGCAACAGGAGAGACGGGACCCCACCCAACTGGAAACATGGGACCCCTCCCAGCAGGAGAGACCAGACCCAACCCAACAGGAGAGACGGGACCCCACCCAACAGGAAACATGGGACCCCACCCAACAGGAGGGACGGGACCCCACACAACAGGAAACATGGGACCCCACCCAACAGGAGAGACCGGACACCACCCAACAGGAGAGACCGAACCCCACCCAACAGGAGACATGGTATCCCACCCAACAGGAGAGATGAGACCCCAGCCAACAGGAGAGACGGGACCCCACCCAACAGGAAACATGGGACCCCACCCAACAGGAGGGACGGGACCCCACACAACAGGAAACATGGGACCCCACCCAACAGGAGAGACCGGACCCCACCCAACAGGAGAGACCGAACCCCACCCAACAGGAGACATGGTATCCCACCCAACAGGAGAGATGGGACCCCAACCAACAGGAGAGATAAGACCCCAACCAACAAGTGAGATGTGAACCCAGCCAGCAGGAAACATGGGACCCCCACCCAACAGGAGAGATGGGACCCCACCCAACAGGAGGGACTGGACCCCACACAACAGGAAACATGGGACCCCACCAAACAGGAGAGACCGGACCCCACCCAACAGGAGAGACCGAACCCCACCCAACAGGAGACATGGTATCCCACCCAACAGGAGAGATGAGACCCCAGCCAACAGGAGAGACGGGACCCCACCCAATAGGAAACATGGGACCCCACCCAACAGGAGGGACGGGACCCCCACACAACAGGAAACATGGGACCCCACCCAACAGGAGAGACCGGACCCCACCCAACAGGAGAGACCGAACCCCACCCAACAGGAGACATGGTATCCCACCCAACAGGAGAGATGGGACCCCAACCAACAGGAGAGATAAGACCCCAACCAACAAGTGAGATGTGAACCTAGCCAGCAGGAGAGACGGGACCCCACCCAACAGGAAACATGGGACCCCACCCAACAGGAGGGACGGGACCCCACCCAACAGGAGAGACCGGACCCCACGCAACAGGAGAGACGGGACCCCACCCAACTGGAAACATGGGACCCCTCCCAGCAGGAGAGACCAGACCCAACCCAACAGGAGAGACGGGACCCCACACAACAGGAATCATGGGACCCCACCCAACAGGAGAGACCGGACCCCACCCAACAGGAGAGACCGAACCCCACCCAACAGGAGACATGGTATCCCACCCAACAGGAGAGATGGGACCCCAACCAACAGGAGAGATAAGACCCCAACCAACAAGTGAGATGTGAACCCAGCCAGCAGGAGAGACGGGACCCCACCCAACAGGAAACATGGGACCCCACCCAACAGGAGGGACGGGACCCCACCCAACAGGAGAGACCGGACCCCACGCAACAGGAGAGACGGGACCCCACCCAACTGGAAACATGGGACCCCTCCCAGCAGGAGAGACCAGACCCAACCCAACAGGAGAGATGAGACCCCACCCAACAGGAGAGACCGGACCCCACACAACAGGAGAGACAGGACCCCACCCAACAGGAAACATGGGACCCCACCCAACAGGAGAGATGTGACCCCAGCCAACAGGAGAGACGGGACCCCACCCAACAGGAAACATGGGACCCCACCCAACAGGAGGGACGGGACCCCACCCAACAGGAAACATGGGACCCCACCCAACAGGAGAGACCGGACCCCACACAACAGGAGAGACGGGACCCCACCCAACTGGAAACATGCGACCCCACCCAGCAGGATAGACCAGACCCAACCCAACAGGAGAGATGAGACCCAACCCAACAGGAGAGACCGGACCCCACACAACAGGAGAGACAGGACCCCACCCAACAGGAAACATGGGACCCCTCCCAACAGGAGGGACGGGACCCCACCCGGGACCCCACACAACAGGAGAGACGGGATCCCACCCAACGGGAGACATGGGACCCCACCGAACAGGAGAGATGGGACCCCACCCAACAGGAGAGACAGGACCCCAGCCAAGAGGACAGACCGGACCCCACCCAACAGGAGACATTCGGCCCCACCCAACAGGAGAGATGTGACCCCAGCCAACAGGAGAGACTGGACACCACCCAACAGGACACATCGGACCCCACCCAACAGGAGGGACGGGACCCCACCCAACAGGAGAGGCAGGACCCCACCCAACAGGAGAGACCAGACCCCAAACAACAGGAGAGACAGGACCCCAACCAATAGGAGAGACCGGACCCCACCCAACAGGAGAGACTGGACCCCACCCAACAGGAGAGATGGGACCCAACCCAACAGGAGAGATGGGACCCATCCAAACAGGAGAGTACAGACCCCACCCAACAGGAGAGATGGGAGCCAACACAACAGGAGAGACCAGACCCCACCCAACAGGAGAGATGGGACCCCCACCCAACAGGAGAGACAGGATCCCACCCAACAGGAGAGACTGGACCCCACCCAACAGGAGAGACTGGACCCAACCGAACAGAAGAGATGGGATCCCACCCAACAGGAGAGACCGGACCCCACCCAACAGGAGACATGGGACCCCACCCAACAGGAGGGACGGGACCCCACCCAGCAGGAGACATGGGACCCCACCCAACAATAGAGATGGGACCCCACCCAACAGGAGAGACGGGACCCCAGCCAACAGGACAGACAGGACTACACCCAACAGGAGAGAAAGGACTCCAACCAACAGGAGAGACCGGACCCCACCCAACAGGAGAGACTGGACCCCACCCAACAGGAGAGATGGGACCCAACCCAACAGGAGAGATGGGACCCATCCAAACAGGAGAGAACAGACCCCACCCAACAGGAGAGATGGGAGCCAACACAACAGGAGAGACCAGACCCCACCCAACAGGAGAGATGGGACCCCACCCAACAGGTGAGACAGGACCCCACCCAACAGGAGAGACTGGACCCAACCGAACAGAAGAGATGGGATCCCACCCAACAGGAGAGACCGGACCCCACCCAACAGGAGACATGGGACCCCACCCAACAGGAGGGACGGGACCCCACCCAGCAGGAGACATGGGACCCAACCCAACAATAGAGATGGGACCCCACCCAACAGGAGAGACGGGACCCCAGCCAACAGGACAGACAGGACCCCACCCAACAGGAGAGACAGGACCCCAAACAACAGGAGAGACCGGGGCCCCACCCAACAGGAGAGATGTGACCCCCACCCAACAGGAGAGACGGGACCCCACCCAACAGGAAACATGGGACCCCCACCCAACAGGAGGGACGGGACCCCACCCAACAGGAGAGACCGGACCCCACGCAACAGGAGAGACGGGACCCCACCCAACTGGAAACATGGGACCCCTCCCAGCAGGAGAGACCAGACCCAACCCAACAGGAGAGATGAGACCCCACCCAACAGGAGAGACCGGACCCCACACAACAGGAGAGACAGGACCCCACCCAACAGAAAACATGGGACCCCACCCAACAGGAGAGATGTGACCCCAGCCAACAGGAGAGACGGGACCCCACCCAACAGGAGAGACCGGACCCCACCCAACAGGAGGGACGGGACCCCACCCAACAGGAAACATGGGACCCCACCCAACAGGAGAGACCGGACCCCACACAACCGGAGAGACGGGACCCCACCCAACTGGAGACATGGGACCCCACCCAGCAGGATAGACCAGATCCAACCCAACAGGACAGATGAGACCCCACCCAACAGGAGAGACCGGACCCCACACAACAGGAGAGACTGGACCCAACCCAACAGGAAACATGGGACCCCCACCCAACAGGAGGGACGGGACCCCACCCAACAGGACAGACGGGACCAAACCCAACAGGAGTGACAGGACCCCACCCAACAGGAGAGACCGGACCCCACCCAACAGGAGAGACAGGACCCCACCCAACAGGAGAGACCGGACCCCAAACAACAGGAGAAACAGGACCCAACACAACAGGAGACATGGGATCCCACCCAACAGGAGAGACAGGACCCCACCCAACAGGAGAGACGGGACGCCAACCAACAGGAGAGACAGGACCCCAACCAACAGGAGAGACCGGACCCCACCCAACACGAGAGACAGGACCCAACCCAACAGGAGAGACATGGGATCCCACCCAACAGGAGAGACAGGACCCCACCCAACAGGAGAGACAGGACCCCACCCAACAGGAGAGACCAGAGCCCAACCAACAGGGGAGACAGGACCCCACCCAACAGGAGAGACCAGACCCCACCCAACAGGAGAGACAGGACCCCACCCAACAGGAGAGATGGGACCCCACCCAACAGGAGAGACAGGACCCAACCCTACAGAAGACATGGGATCCCACCCAACAGGAGAGACAGGACCCCACCCAACAGGAGAGACAGGACCCCACCCAACAGGAGAGACTGGACCCCACCCAACAGGAGAGATGGGACTCAACCCAACATGAGAGATGGGACCCAACCCAACAGGAGAGACCAGACCACACCCAACAGGAGAGATGGGAGCCAGCCCAACAGGAGAGACCAGACCCCACCCAACAGGAGAGATGGGACCCCAACCAACAGGAGAGACCGGACCCCACCCAACAGGAGACATGGGACCCCACCCAACAGGAGAGACAGGACCCAACCCAACAGGAGACATGGGATCCCACCCAACAGGACAGACCAGACCCCAACCAACAGGAGAGACAGGACCCCACCCAACAGGAGAGACCAGACCCAACACAACAGGAGAGACAGGACCCAACCCAACAGGAGACATGGGATCCCACCCAACAGGAGAGACCGGGCCACACCCAACAGGAGAGACCGGGCCTCACCCAACAGGAAACATGGGACCCCACCCAACAGGAGAGACAGGATCCCACCTAACAGGAGAGATGGGACCCCACCCAACAGGAGAGACAGGATCCAACCCAACAGAAGACATGGGATCCCACCCAACAGGGGAGACAGAACCCCACCCAACAGGAGAGGCAGGACCCCACCCAACAGGAGAGACCAGACCCCAAACAACAGGAGAGACAGGACCCCCAACCAACAGGAGAGACCGGACCCCACCCAACAGGAGAGACTGGACCCCACCCAACAGGAGAGATGGGACCCAACCCAACAGGAGAGATGGGATCCAACCCAACAGGAGAGACCAGACCTCACCCAACAGGAGAGACCAGAACCGACACAACAAGAGAGACAGGACCCCACCCAACAGGAAACATGGGACCCCCACCCAACAGGAGAGACCGGACCCGACACAACAAGAGAGACAGGACCCCACCCAACAGGAAACATGAGACCCCACCCAACAGGAGAGACGGGATCCCACCCAACAAGAGACATGGGACCCCACCCAACAGGAGAGATGGGACCCCACCCAACAGGAGAGATGGGAACCCAGCCAACAGGAGAGACGGGACCCCCACCCAACAGGAGAGACCGGACCCCACCCAACAGGAGACATGGGGCCCCACCCAACAGGAGAGATGAGACCCCAGCCAACAGGAGAGACGGGACCCCACCCAACAGGAAACATGGGACCCCACCCAACAGGAGAGATGGGAGCCAACTCAACAGGAGAGACCAGACCCCACCCAACAGGAGAGATGGGACCCCACCCAACAGGAGAGACAGGACCCACCCAACAGGAGAGACTGGACCCCACCCAACAGGAGAGACTGGACCCAACCGAACAGAAGAGATGGGATCCCACCCAACAGGAGAGACCGGACCCCACCCAACAGGAGACATGGGACCCCACCCAACAGGAGGGACGGGACCCCACCCAGCAGGAGACATGGGACCCCACCCAACAATAGAGATGGGACCCCACCCAACAGGAGAGACGGGACCCCAGCCAACAGGACAGACAGGACTACACCCAACAGGAGAGAAAGGACTCCAACCAACAGGAGAGACCGGACCCCACCCAACAGGAGAGACTGGACCCCACCCAACAGGAGAGATGGGACCCAACCCAACAGGAGAGATGGGACCCATCCAAACAGGAGAGAACAGACCCCACCCAACAGGAGAGATGGGAGCCAACACAACAGGAGAGACCAGACCCCACCCAACAGGAGAGATGGGACCCCACCCAACAGGTGAGACAGGACCCCACCCAACAGGAGAGACTGGACCCCACCCAACATGAGAGACTGGACCCAACCGAACAGAAGAGATGGGATCCCACCCAACAGGAGAGACCGGACCCCACCCAACAGGAGACATGGGACCCCACCCAACAGGAGGGACGGGACCCCACCCAGCAGGAGACATGGGACCCCACCCAACAATAGAGATGGGACCCCACCCAACAGGAGAGACGGGACCCCAGCCAACAGGACAGACAGGACCACACCCAACAGGAGAGAAAGGACTCCAACCAACAGGAGAGACCGGGGCCCCACCCAACAGGAGAGATGTGACCCTAGCCAACAGGAGAGACGGGACCCCACCCAACAGGAGAGACTGGACACTACCCAACAGGAAACATCGGACCCCACCCAACAGGAGGGACGGGACCCCACCCAACAGGAGAGGCAGGACCCCACCCAACAGGAGAGACCAGACCCCAAACAACAGGAGAGACAGGACCCCAACCAACAGGAGAGACCGGACCCCACCCAACAGGAGAGACTGGACCCCACCCAACAGGAGAGATGGGACCCAACCCAACAGGAGAGATGGGACCCATCCAAACAGGAGAGAACGGACCCCACCCAACAGGAGAGATGGGAGCCAACACAACAGGAGAGACCAGACCCCACCCAACAGGAGAGATGGGACCCCACCCAACAGGAGAGACAGGACCCCACCCAACAGGAGAGACTGGACCCCACCCAACAGGAGAGACTGGACCCAACCGAACAGAAGAGATGGGATCCCACCCAACAGGAGAGACCGGACCCCACCCAACAGGAGACATGGGACCCCACGCAACAGGAGGGACGGGACCCCACCCAGCAGGAGACATGGGACCCCACCCAACAATAGAGATGGGACCCCACCCAACAGGAGAGACGGGACCCCAGCCATCAGGACAGACAGGACCCCACCCAACAGGAGAGACAGGACCCCAAACAACAGGAGAGACCGGGGCCCCACCCAACAGGAGAGATGTGACCCCACCCAACAGGAGAGACGGGACCCCACCCAACAGGAAACATGGGACCCCACCCAACAGGAGGGACGGGACCCCACCCAACAGGAGAGACCGGACCCCACGCAACAGGAGAGACGGGACCCCACCCAACTGGAAACATGGGACCCCTCCCAGCAGGAGAGACCAGACCCAACTCAACAGGAGAGATGAGACCCCACCCAACAGGAGAGACCGGACCCCACACAACAGGAGAGACAGGACCCCACCCAACAGAAAACATGGGACCCCACCCAACAGGAGAGATGTGACCCCAGCCAACAGG